>NC_022009.1:91427980-91434619 GCF_000317375.1 Microtus ochrogaster | reverse complement strand
AGTCGGGTTTCATCCTAAAGAAAGTCATGTCCTTCCTTTGAGATGTGGCCTCTTTTGGAACTCATCAATTAGGATGGGCTGGCTGGTCAGTGAGCCTCAGGGATCCTCCTGTCTCTTGCTGTCCAAAGTGGGATTTAAAGCACATGCCACCACACCTGGCATTCTTACATGGGTTCTGGGAATTAAACCCAGGTCCTCATGCTTGCAGGCAAGCACTTTGGAACCATATCCTTGGTCCCTGAGATTTTCAGGTCTGTAGCCTGCAATCTTCATTTCCTCCTTCTTCTTCATTAGAACACATGCTTATCTTATCGTTTTACACACCCAGGTCAGTACCCCCTTGATTTATCCGTGTTCTTTGATCAAAGTGTGTGGTATCTTTAAGCAAAAGGTTCTTAGCATCAAGTTCTGGCAGGAACCAAAAGCAGTGGCAAGGTTTGAGAGCATGGAGGGGTCCCTGATCAACAACTTGAAGGGAGGGATCCCACACCTGAGATTTTTATTTGATAACCTGTGGCTTCTAGGAAGAGCATTAAAATTTATATTATAGATAAAATATACTCACATATATAAGTTCATATCACACATAGCATATATATGTATGAAGTTTATGAAATAGTAGGTATCCATGGTTTTTTCAATCTAGACAATATATACCTAGTATGTAGCGTGGAATACAAAGACGAATCATTAACAAACGGGGATTTGTGCTACTTCCAATGGCAGTTAACTGGGTCAGCTATGAACTAGTCTGCTAAACTCAAACAGTACTCAGTGCTTTCCTAAATCTCTATATTCAGGCTATACTGGTGTACATTTATTCCCAGGTTTGCCTTGCTATTGTGTTATGTACTCCCCCAGAGATCAACGGTAATCTAAGGATGTGATGACCTATCCACACAAGACCCTCCAGTATGCTAGCAGACACATGGGAGAACTTTGAAGGATTAGGCGACAGAGCACACAGGTAGTATGGGGACAATGACAACCACCACCCCTAAGGCACAAACAATGGCATTTTCCATGTGTCCTGTGCCATGCAGAGCAGTGGCATTGTTCAACAAGGGAAACATCATCACATCTGAGCTTCACTCAGAGGATCAGAAATATAAATATCCTTTATCCCTTGCAGCCAAATTGTTTGGCGGACAAACTTGGAAAGTGGAGAACCAAGCAGATGCTGTGGCCGCGGGTTCAAGACTTAGGGGTTTCATTGTTATCGATTCCTTTCTGCTGTTTTAACAATTGATTAATTTAAAATGTGTTTTTAAAACGTGAAATGGTATCAAGAAATTATCACTTGGAGAACATTTATTATTTTAGTCTTTTAATTCTTTTTATCTATTTAAAAATTGTCAATGAGTGGTGGCACATGCCTTTAATCCCAGCATTCAAGAGAAAGAGGCTGATGATGTCCATGAGTTCAAGACCCAGACTGATCTACACAGTGAGACCCAGTCTTATAAAATAAAACAAACAAACAAACAAAAAAAAGACAAGGCACCACCAGTTGACATTCCATAGGGAAAATCTCACAAGGCACAACCCCTATAGGCATTTAACGGCTGCTGAAAGGGAGAATTAGTCTTTCCTGGGAATGGATCACCTAGTTGGTTATCTAATACCAAGTGTTAGCCTTAAAAGGATCATACAAGTAACACTACACAGAATCAGCAGGTTGGGTTCACTCATTAATTCACATATATATTTAACAAAAAAAGAAACTATGGCTTTAAGAGGGAATAGTGCGGGGGTGTGAGAAGGACAGAAGAGAGGGGGAAATGATGCAATTAAGTTTTAATTAAAAGTAAGATAAATTATACACAAACAACAACGAACCAGACCTGTCCGTAGTTTCATAAATATGATAATAGTTTGAAGATGTAATCGAACCAAGAACCAAGACATAACACTAGGTTTACACTAGCAGGCACACTGCCCGAACTCTTGCCAAGGATTAGGGTGGCTCAGTGTCAGACTGCTTGAAGTCGGGAGTTCAGTCCCCAGCAGTGGAAAAAGGACTCTCATCCAAAACGGAGAGAATCAAAATGATGAAAGTAAAACCGGATCTAAAATGGACAGTGTGGCCTATATTTTAAAGTTTGTCACTTGGAGCAAAGGACTGAACGGACTCAAGTATGGGTGAGAATTGATGTGTTTGGGATAAAATTGAAAAACCTACTTTCAGAGAAGGAGCTATTAATATTAACCACGTTCCCAAACACGGGGAGGCCATTATTATGGTCATCTGGGGCATATTAATAGATTGGGAAGTCAAGTAGATCTTAAATCAAAGCCTTCTTCTCTTATTTCTTTGGAACTTAATCTAACCTGTGTTGTTCTTTTTCTTAAAATTCTTGTTTCAGAGAGTATGAAGACCAAAAAATGTGAGCCTATTCTACCTCGTGTGAAGGTCAGAGAGTTTGAGGTTGCTCAAAGTTGTTAATAACAAGTGTGGCCACACACCCTGGTAGGTGTGTAGGGTGTGGTTGCTTGGTGTTTTGGACATTAAAATGGCCTATCCAGGTAGATCCTCTTCACTCTGACCACAGGTCAGAGTTCAAGCAGACTTCTGCTCCTTCTTTTGAATTAGGAGGTTTGACCTAGGGAGTGGCTGCCTTCAGGATACTTGGTCTAGGGTGGGTTCACTGCCTAAACAACAGAATGCTTTTCTCAAGAATGAGTGACTTGATGTCTCCAGTATGGAAGGAAGTAACTGCTCTAGTTGTCCATGTATCATGTTAAAGCAGTCTTTGGCTTCCCTTCCGTTGTATTGGATATAAAAGTGTATGGAAAATTAAACACAGGGATTTCAGTATTCACTGGAGCTCCTTCCCAACACTATCCTGTTTCTGTTTTATTATTTTCACTCACATCTTCATTCTCTTTATTTTTCTACGCTGGTAGGTGTTATACTTGTAGAAGCTGGTCTCTGACAAGAGATGTTAGGAACCCAAAAGATCAATATTCAAGTATTTATCAAGGCCTCCGGGGGGGCCACTTGTCCCCCCTCTGTCCATCAGGCATTCTCTGCTACTACCACGGGGTGAGGCTGAGATTGGGGACCACTGCCAGCTTGGTACTGTCAGGTCATGGTCTCTATGATCACAGACAGTCTCACTTCAGTTTTAATTCTTGATAATGGCTCTCTTTCTCTCTCTGTCTCCATCTGTCTATCTATTTGTCCCCCTCCCTCTCTCTCTTCTCTCTTCTCTCCTGCTACTCCTGCCCCAGAGGTCGATCTCCCCTCTCCCCTCCCTTCCCCCTAATAACAAAACAATTCTTGATAATGTTCTGATTCTATTCAAACATTTTAATCACGGAAAGTATGGATATGGATACATATTCATTAAAAAGGCTTTTTAAAACCTACTTCTACCAAAGAAAATTCTCAGTGAACTCCTTATACATTTAGCTAATCCTCTCCTTTTTAAATTTCATTATTATTTTAGTCAAATAATTATCATTGGTCCATTTTTTCATGTAAATTTCATAGTAAAGACCTACTATAATAATTCTTTTATCAATATTCTCTTCTAAAATGCTTATGTGATCACTTCTACCAAGTTAATTTTTACAGGTTTATTTTAAAGGTTTAAATCTTACAGAAAAGATTTATGTGTCAATTATTAGTCAATAACAGATAGACCATGTGCACCATTACCCACTGCTTATTTTTAATATTTGCTAAAATTTTTTAGATGAGACTACATTGTTCTTTTGCTTGAGTCAGCGTTTGTACTTTGACTTCTCTGGGACAGCACCACCTCATTTGTTACCAATTTTAGACTATTTCAAGTTATATCAACAATATTCCCTACAGATGGTATAAAAGGCAGTCTGTATTTATTCCTTAATTTGCTTCTAATATGGTAACTCCTTTTAGCTAGCCCTAGACAGTGCTGCTATGTAGGATCATTCGGTTATGGACATTTTGTATATGTATTTTTAGGTTCTGTGCCTCTTATATTAATTGCCTCTACATGTGCTACACCACCACCGTGTGTTCAACATAATGTAATAGCTTTTGATTGCAGACAATTCCCAAGACTCTCTACACATTCAAATCACCAACCTACACATTTCTTTTTGAAGGGCAAAGTACAGCCCACGTTTTCCAGTCGGGGGTTGAAGACCCTATGTAAACACAGCAGGCCTGAGTCTATGGTGCTTATTCCTCCTGTTCCCTGACCCTTCTCTGGTCTTCCTTTTCCGTTGCTATATTTTGTTCCCATTTCCTTCATGGGTTCTTCTTAACTGCAAGAGGTCTCTGTCACTCTGCTTCATCTTGTGAAATCTTTTAGCACGCCCTAATCTGTGGTCTTGATTATTATGCTCACCCATTTATCCTGCAATAATAAACAAATACATCTAACCTCTTCACTTAATCACTTAGTTTTCTACTTCCACTCAGATATTTATGGACCTGGGTAGCAGGTGAGGTCATGACCTTCCTCATGTAGTATTTATCTGAGTGACTAACTTTCGAACCATTGGTTTATTGTGTTCACCCTTCTGGACCCCTCCCTCTCATTCTCCCCATGTCCAGCCTAGGCCCTTCCTATTGTGCTTCCTAAACACATCTCAAATCTTTTCTGATTTTTTTTAAAGTGATCAAAAGAAGGTGGCTTCCTCTCTTTCATTAATGGCAGTTTTCTCCTGCAAATTCACTGCACAACTGATCTTTTCTTTTTTCCAACGTTCAGAAGTTCTCTGCCAACTGAGTTCAAAAGTTAAAGGTCTTTATGATGGCTTTCAAGGTATTATTGGGCCCTTGTCTCTAACGGAATTTTAAAAGCAAATCCTACCCTCATCTAGCTCGAGCAATATTTAACGTACAGTTGTTTTCTGTGCATATTATACGACAAAACCCTTGGTGATTTGTCTGACCTGATCCAGTCTGCTTCTTTCTTATTTTCTGCCTTCCCCAAGAGAGCACATTTTTTACCACAGTTAAGATGCCTCCCCACTGTTTCTACACAGCCCTCTTCATCTCTACACTGCATCCACACATGGTCCTTCAATGATTAGATCTCTTCTATGTCTATGTCCTTGGTATTGTGTGACGAGTGTGGCATTCAAGAGGCACCCAGTGAGTGTTCAGTATATGACTGGAAGGCTTTTCTTAGTGTCCCTAGTAGAAATTTTATTCAGAGTTTTGATTTCTGTCAAAACATAGGCCTTTTGTACATTAATAAGTGACTAGTTATAAAGATAATTATTAACATGTTTAAATATGTTAGGCAACCAATGCTAACTTCTGTCATCTAAAAAGGTACCTTTGGTACTGGATTCACTATGATGTATCAACATAAGTTTTGAAAATTCAGTGGAGAGTATGGGAAAAGCAAAATCATTCTGTTCAGATAGCTATAGGGCTTTGTAGTGCAAAGAATCAATTCTAAGGTATATGTACTTAAAATCAGGGTTGGTTGATGTTGGAGAGATGGCTCAGTAATTAAGAGATTACTGATTCTTCAGATGCAGATTCTTCAGAGGACTGGGGTTTAATTTCCTGTGTCCACATGATAACTCACAATCATTCCTAGATCCAGTTTTAGGGAACCCAACACCCTTCTCTGCTTTCCACCAGGAACATACATGGTGCACAAATATACATGAAGGCAAAGCATTCATATGCATAAAATAAATAAATCTAAGAAACTTAAAATTTAGAAATTTAAAATGACGTTAAAGGCTTCCAGTAAGCATGCAAACTGGGATAGAAAATCTGTTTTAGACCTATGTGAGCCACTTCAGTGAGGAGGGAAGGGGGAGAAGGCACTGGCCTAAGCAACCGTGGAATCCCCAAAGAGGAACAGTCTACAAGATGCCTAATCAATCTTTAACACTTGTTTCCAAACAGAAATAGAGGCTGAGAAACTGTCCTAGCCAGGAGGAGTCAGAAGTTGTGCCAGCTAAATTCAACATGGTGGAAGAGAAGGCCATGAGGGTCAAAGCCATCCTGACCGATGCACGTCAGTCCTGCTCACTCATGTAGCACAGGCAATGCGGATACAAGACATCCTCCTAAAGACTGTGTAGACAATGTGATGGAGCACCAACACCGGGTTCTGTTGTCACCTTGATTTTCCTATCAAACCACAACTACACTAAAAAAAAGTAATGCTTAGAAACCATAAAGGAATGGGGAGAAAAAAAAACAAAAATAAAACCAAACCCCAAAATGACTATGGATAAAACAACAAATATCACCTCTTCTTGTGTTAGCTATTTATTATTCGAGAAATAATTTTTCTTAGTATAGAGACTGGGTGGGAAAAATTAGCTATCCATAATCCTATGGAGATTGTAAAAGACAAATTAAATCAAAACAAGCAATAAAATCCTACCACTGATTCAGATGAAAAAAAAAATACAGGAAATTTCCTGTAATTAGAGTTCTGGTTTGGAACAATAATTCCCTCTAATTGGATTTGTCAAAGTGCTCCTGGAGGGACTGATTCAATTCAATTCAATTCAATACATGCTTTTGGGCACCTGCTTTCTGAAAGGTCCTTGGTTTGGCAGAGGGGAGTGGATAGAAAACCCTGGCACAGTGCGATTGCTCTGCTGAAGCACTTACTCTCCACAGAGCAGAGGGGTGCTGCGGATCACTCCTACCCAAGGCAGGACTGC
>NC_022009.1:91412764-91427845 GCF_000317375.1 Microtus ochrogaster | reverse complement strand
AGGGACGAGGGTAGGGACCCAAGGCAGGACTGCCAGACTAAGGGACAGGGACGAGGGTAGGGACTGTGGCTCTGTGGAAAGGAGTGCATTGGGAAAGGGCTCTGCAACTGTCGGGACGCTGGAGGCTTCCGTTGGCTGGAATGTGCCAGGGCAATCAATGGTTGCAGGAATGCAAGGGTAAATGCAGGAATGAGGGGTAAAGTGTGGCCAGTCACC
Organism: Microtus ochrogaster; assembly: GCF_000317375.1. Classification (NCBI taxonomy): domain Eukaryota; kingdom Metazoa; phylum Chordata; class Mammalia; order Rodentia; family Cricetidae; genus Microtus; species Microtus ochrogaster. Next base: position 91,427,629 of record NC_022009.1, on the reverse strand, counting down.
CCAGAGCATGAAAAAGCACGGGAGGGCAAAGGCCTTCAAAGGAGGCCCTGCATAGCTGAGGAGGCCCATGACGGGCTGGAACCATGGTGCTTTAGGGAGAGTGGAAGGAGGGAAAAGGAAGCCATGTGGCTTTCATCATCTAGATGACGTCATGGGACTGGTAAAATGAATTGTGTTAGGACTACATGGTCACCATCTGGACTTACTTTTTTATTAAAAAATATTTTCATTTACGTGTATTTGTGAGTGTATGGCACATGTGTGTGGGTGCCTGGGAAGGTAGGAAAGGGTGTTGGTTCCAGGAGCTGGAGTTACAGGCTATAGTATGTCACTGGGTGCAGGCCTCAGGCCTATACTCCATCCTCTAGAAGAGCAATGAAGCTTCTTAATCACTGAGCCATCTGGTCAACCCATAGCCAGGGCCTTACAGTCTGAAGCCTGGATTGGGATTGCAGGGAGCACACTGACACAAAGGGTACCTCTTTAGCTTGTTCCACATGATGCAAACTGACCTTGTTCTTGCTATCACATAAACCTTTTACTTTTCCTGTCTATAATAACCCATGTCTATCATATACTTTAGTGATATACATATATTAAAAGTTCTTTATAACTCTTATATCAGTTGTAATCACGTATGCTCTGGGGCTATTTTTTTTCACTCCCTAGTGCCCCGCATCCCACCAGGAAGTATTGCAAAATGCAACCAACTAGTTGGGGAGCTCAAACTTACAGATTACATGGTACGCAACAGTATGAAACCGTACTAGGATGATTTCTTATCTGAACACTGGAACCAGGGCTGCTTGTGTGAAAGCCGGGACCTCCATTTCTGAGAAGCTCATTCTGTGTGCACTTCCCAGGAGTGACTTGTGTTACAATGTATTTCTATTTTCTCTAAAAATATACAACATAAAACTTGAAAGTCCATCTTAACAAAAGAATATGAAGGCGGTAAGAACATGTACAAAGAGACTGTAGCCCCAAAGCATTTAATGTGTGTAGAAGTAGCTGTTTATAATAAAGTTTTAATTGTATAAAATTTCTAAGGCGTGTTGGAGAACAGACTGTTATCTGTTTTTAATCCTCATGAAAAAACACCTATAATTCAGACCAAACTGGAATATACAGTACACACACACACACATACACACACACACACACACACACACACACACACACACACACACCTCTCTTTGTCTCCCTTTTCTGTGTGTGTATAGTTTTCAACGGACAATCATTTCAATCTATCTAAAATTTCCAGGTCTTTAAGAGCTACATCAGGTCTTGTCTCCACTGTAAGCATTCCACTGTAGCCTTAGCATATCATTCGTAAGCAGAGTTATAGTAACAGATCCTGTGAATGGCTTTACCAGTGTCCAAATTGTCCCACTGAAATGCCCTCCCTCAAACATAGCACTGATCATGTAATACTCTGGCTCAAGATACAAACAGTTTCCAACAGTTGCATGCTAACATGTACACTATTGCTCTGGTGTTTCTGACCCAGACATTCTCCTCTACTGTGACAACTGCATGTTTGCACCATTTGCCGTCTTGTGTGTGTGTGTGTATGTGTGTGTGTGTGTGTGTGTGTGTGTGTGTGTGTGTGTGTGTGTGTTTTTCAAGTCTTCCTCTGCCTGGATTTTCTGTTCCTATTCTGTGTACTTACCTGTCTTTCTGACTATTATTCGGGTTACTAACATCCATGCCTTTCCTTTGGATCAGGCCATAGGTCTGGTCTTGTCATTTTGACTCAGTGTGATTAAATCATGGTTAATTTGGAGAATTGTTGGAAAGATGCTCAATTCCAGACACAACAAAGTCTTCAGAGTAGAGAGATGGACAAGCCACTATCCCATCCTCAGGAACTTTCTCAGCTCAACAGGGAGAAAAACATGGCAACAATCCTGACTCAAGATATGACATTCAAACTTAGGACTACTGGGGAAATAGTGGCAATGGAAAAGGGGGATGAAGGGACAGAAATGGATGGTTCTTCATAGCAGGCTAGGCTGTGGGTAGGTGATTTCCAAATGGACAGATGAGCAGATGGCAGAGAGAAGCACAATGCAGTCTATTTTGGAAATTTTAGAAAATAGATGTTTTGTCCTGAAGAATAAGTTTTAATTCTCCTTTAGAGGGTGGATGGGAAATAGCATTCATGGAGCTAAAAAATATGGCAAGGGCTTAGAAAGTTCTTTTATGCTTTTCCACAAATTGTCTGTGGTTGGCCCAAATGATTAGATTACCTTGCATTCTTCCATTTATAATTTATCTCTGTAAAGGAGAACTTTGAAGGCAGACTGTAAGTACACACTCTCCAGATGCCTCAACCTCCTCAGCACAGGATTTAACTTGTAGCGGGAATTGTAGGACTCTTTTATTTTCACAATTATGATCCCAGCAATTGTATGCCCAGTGTTTAAGAGAACTTTAAACATCAGTTAGGAGAACTGAACAATGCTGAGTCAAGACAAAATAAAAACGATCAGCATGTTTTGTATAGATGCTCAGGCTTAGTAGTTTTGCCTCTAGAACAATTTTATTTGCTATTATAAGACAATTTAGCATAATTTGTCTCAAAATATCATATCTTAGCGTATTTATAGTTGTCAATAATTGAATAGCCAACACAAGCATGGATTTACAATGATGGTTATTGGATTTGCTTCTCAGAACTGCTTGGGTGGCACCCTCTGAAGACTGGCCACCCCTGACCTTCTGTAGTCTATCAATACTTATGATCTTACGACATCTTTCAATAGAGTCAATACTGAGAGATAATCTGAAGAGATGGAGGGGAATGAGAGTGAAGATGGGGAAGTTAGCATGACATTTCATCAAACTTATGGCAACCCAGGGTAGTGACCCCTTATATGTATTCTGGGAGGAGTTAGAAAAGCAAAAAGAATGGATGTGGACAACCAACCCAAGAATCCACTCTGATGGACAGAACCCACTGAGCTTCCTACTCATGCTGAGGGAAGAAAGAAAAGTAAAAACCAGTATGATTTGGGGAAATCTAGGCAGACACACATAGGAACACAAATAATTTGACAAGAGTACGTGAAGGTGCTGGTGACAGGAAAAAGAATCAAGGTCTGAGGAGATGGCTCAGTGAGTGAAACGCTTGCCATGCAACCAGGAAGGCCAGGTCTAGTGGTGCACACTTGTGCTTCTGGAACTGAGGAGGTGGAGGGAGGCAGGAGAGCCGGTGAGCACCAGGTCAGTGAGGGAACCTATCTCAAAAAAGGTGGACAGCATCTGAAGAATGGCATCCAGGGTTGACTTCTGGCATCCATACGGACATGCACATATGAATAGCATACACACTGCATACATGTCAACATCAGCACACATGTACATGTATAAATAAACATACAAAAAAAGAAAGAAAAGAGATCAAATAAGAGACACTGAAGAGCATGGGGTAAGTATAGTAATACTCATTATGTCCTTGAATGGTTATTTGCCTCCTGATTATTTCATTGGGTTGCTAACACCTGACACCACGTGCATTCGTTTTTGCTTATTGCTGGCCATGGTGGTAGGTGGAATATGTGTCTCCTGTTTATAATATCACTACCCGTGATCTTATTCTCTTATTTACAGGCGGAGAGATGTGTCCCAGTGGCCTTGCTGTCCATATTGTTTGTCTTCGAGATGAAAACAAAAAGCAAGAGCCATCTAAAGGATAGTGAATCCAATAGCAAACGGGCAGGCAGGGCATATACAGGCCTAGCAGTGCCTCATGCTCTAGGTGACAGAAGCTCGGCCGAGAGACAGCTGTAGACTATGTTCTGAGAAGAACTCAACTGGTCAGTGACCTGTGTGTGATTTGTATTTAGCTAATATTTCTCATGTTTTGGTTTGGAGACTCAGTCCCTTCCTGGTCTTCATGTGAGAAACAGTCTGGATCCAGGCATAGTGCCAAGTATCTGTAGTTCCAGCTATGCCTGAGGCTGAGACAGGAGATAGCTCAGGCACAGACACTCAGGGAAAATACAGGAACAACCTACAGACTCTACCTCCAAACAACACCAACAATACCAATCGAGTCTTACATTAGTCTGGGGATGTCACTGACAGCCACTGTCCCGTCGTGTGTCTCACTCTCCCCATCTTCCTCTTCCTCCTCACTGCTCTCTGACTCTTCACTGGAGGAGGAGTAGTCGGTCACTTTCTTCAGTGGGCGGTTTGTTTCTTCAATCCGGAGTTCTCTTAACTCTTTAGCTAATGCCGTCAGGTCCTATGAAAGAAAAGTTTGTAAGGGCATGAAGTATAGGTGCAACCAAAGCTGTATCTCCCAGCCAGTCATTGCTCCAGCTTAAGCAACAAGAAAAAAAAAGAAAGGAAGAAGCTCAGTAGAGAATTGTGACAAACACAGTTACTGTATGGAACTAAGAAAATGATGTTTGTGTGGAGAAACTAAGAGGCGGGAGATGAGATAAATTCAAACTTTGTTCAAAATCAATAGCTAGACCAGGACTAACAGTGCATGTGACGTGTGTGTGTCAGACTGGGACTGACTATGCGTGTGCATATATGTGCATGCCGTGCCATGGACATGCGCATACATAAAAATATTGTCTTTCTTTCTCTTTTGAGAGGATGAGATTGGTCACCCTCAGACTTGAATGGGAAAATAAAGGGCATTAAAATTTGTTCCCCAAATACTGTGGAATTCCCGCCAAAACCCCAATGATGGCCTTTCCTCTCTCGTGAAGGCTACTGGACCATAATCTAGCCTCAATTGTAAAACAGAACAGTTGCCAAGGTTCATTTGGTGTGAAGTCATTCTCCAAAGAACAAAGGTACCACATCAAATGACTGCCCACCCCAAATCCTAGTGTCACTAAAATTTAGAGCCACAGAAATACGTCAATCAAGAGGAATGACAAACAAACAAACAAATAACAAACAAACAAACAAACAAACAAACGATCAGTTCTCTTCCAGCACGACAGGTGTTTTTCATCTTTAAGTTTTAAATTCCAGTCACCTGGCAGAACCCCTCACAAGAATGCTGAAATGATGTGTAAACACCCAAAGGAAGAGATCATTTTCCATGAGTGTGATGAAACCCTTAGCCTTATGGATGTGATGAGGCAGGACTTGGTCACCAGGCATAGTGCAAGACAGTGTGCTGAACGTCTGACTACCTTAATGGGCATGCTTTCAGAGCAAGGCGGAGGGAGACAGTTCTGCAGAAGCATGGCCGCTCTACTTTGCATGGGTTAAACTGCCCATGGCACGAAGCATGCAGATGAGGAAGAAGCAATTTGACGTTGGTCTTACCATTTCTCCCTATTTAGGGGCCCATGTGGGGACCAGAGCATTCAGCGAGAGACAGGGAGTTAGGGAGAGAGAAACTCATTGAAAAAGACTAAATCCCACATTTCCCCCCCAAAAAATAATTGGCCATATTCTCTCTTTATTTCAGTTCAGAAATGTATTTGTCCAATTCACCTGATGTATGATTACGTCACCTCAGTGACATAAGTGCTCAATCCCAATCAGAAGAAAGATTATGATAAACATGCATAGCTAATGGTAGTTATAATTTTGAGGAACCCATAGGCCATGGCATTGCTGTACCGCGGTCACATGGCAAGCACCGCTGTTTTGGTCAACACGCATGGGGCAATCACTTTGGTGCTTCACTAAAATTTAGGAAATGTTGTCAAGTGAACGAGCCAGAATCATTTCCTTTTAATATCATGTCTCAAAAGGAAAGTCATAATGTCCCGAAGTCGCCTGAAGGTCCCATGAAGGGGAGGCTTCTGGAAATCCCAATACACACTTGCTGGGGCTGCCCATACATGCACACTTCCTCAAACACACAACCCCAGTCTCCGCTGTCTGTGAAAGTGAATAGAGAGTTGGATCCGAAAGGCTTGACGATGTTTGAAGAAAACATATTATAGAAGGGGAAAGCCCCGCCCCCCCCACACAGAGAATTTTACGCACATTTATTTCTAGTTTCTTAGGCAATGCACCCAAACCAGGAAAGGCTAATAGCTAGCTTTCACCCTTCCACGTATTTCCTCTTGATTGCTACGGATACATTTATCTCTTTCAACAGAAAGTGTATGAAGAACATGCTAGATGGGCACAATGGGGACAAACTGTTGACAGATTGTCAAGACTCGGAAAGCAAGAGGACAGGGTGAGCTTCCCAACTAGCAAAAGTGACAGATTAGACACAGTTATTGCATATTTAGGTTTTTTTTAAATAAGGTAAGACTATCAATGAAAATAACTAATATTTAAAATTTTAATATTAAAAACTATTCTTAATTATGATTTAAAGAGAGAATATGGTTTAAAGAGGCTTGTTTCTACTATCAGAAAGTCTGAGTAAAATATAATACTATCACTATGACTTATTTAAATTAATGATACATTTTCCCCCAGGCATTGCTTCCTTATCTCTGACAGTTCAGAACAAGATAAGACAGAGAGATTTTTAAAAATCCAATCTATTTAGAATTATTTAGTAGATCCATAAGCCAGTAACAACTTCAAGAAAGTTTCACTTGTTAAAATGACCTACATTTCCCTAAATACTGTATTTATCAATGCTTTAAAATTAAGATCTGATTTATAATTTTGGCTTTAATCAGAAATTTTTATTTCTGTGTCATTAAAAAGTTCTTTCATGAAACATAAAAATAATTGCGAATCTATTTCAGTTTAATTGGCAACATCTTGGAGAGTGGGACACAAATGAAAATTTCAAGGTAGCAATAATGAGTAATCAAGAGTAATGCCCTTGAACAAAATTAATCTCCCATTGCCAGCAGCCTTAGTGGCTAGCTGAGCTTTTGTTCCTCGTATGCTCACGATGAAGAAAATGGACACAATCAATGCAGGAAATAGACATGATGCAATATTGTCACTGCTGGGTTCGGATGCATTTTCATACACTTTGTTCTCTGACAATTCCAATTTCCTCCATATAATAAGCCTTTTATGGTAATTTATTGCTTGGCTGTCTCAAGCCTGCAGCTAAGAAGTGTAAAATGGGGTAATAGAAGTGCTATTTAGCAAATATTTGAGAACGTATTAACTAAAAAAGAGATGTGGCCCAAATACTCCATTTCTTCCCACAGAGCTATTGTGAAGGCAGTAGGGGCTCCCATCCAAAGGGGGCTTGGACGCGGCATTTCTCAGCTTCTTCATGCCATAACTTTTCATCCTGGTGGGCTTGTTTCATCTGACGGTTACAGAATGCCTTGCTTCAAAATATGCTCATTTGGGTTTCTTTTTTTTTAAATTTTATTTATTTATTTATTTATTTATTTATTTATTTATTTATTTATGATTTCTGCCTCCTCCCCGCCACTGCCTCCCATTTCCCTCCCCCTCCCCCAATCAAGTCCCCCTCCCTCGTCAGCCTGAAGAGCAATCAGGGTTCCCTGCCTTCTTTTTGTTTGAAATAATATAACTGATTCAAATTTTACTCTCACTGGTTGAGCCATTATATTGTTAGCGAATTTTAATCTGATCTTTTGTTTCTGTGTTGCTTTTCCCCCCTTCTTAGGAAAGCAAAAGGAGAGACACAGGGTGCACCCCCCCTTAACTTCAGTGGACTCATCTGAAGGAAAAAGAGTCCAGCTTACTAATCATTACGTATATTTCAACCCATCAATGGGTGATTTTAGAATTGCTCAGATCTTTCTTTACCCCAATAAAAACATAACCTCCACACCCAGAGTTTGCTTCTGCACACAGACTTCATTACACACATTCAGTTATGGGAAGGTAAAGGGTATTTGTCTTCAAAAGTTGTCTTAAATAACAATGTTGCAAAAATTTCATAGTACGTTAGAAAGTAATGCTAAATTAATATCAACCTTTGGGATTTATTGCTATGAAAAATTAAACTACTGAATTACCAATAATACAAAATACATTTTAAAAGGTATTTAAAGACTTATTTGAATTTCATTCTGGGTCATCCAAACAGGAAAACAGCTACAGAAGGAAAGTCATATCAAACCCTAGGAACAGAGACGGGTGACAGAGCTGGGCCCAGGGGACCTCTTACTGTGAAGGACTGCCTGGTGTAGGATGCTTAGCTCCGCCCTTTTAATGTATGGACAAGCTGCCAGTAGCTCCGCCTCTACTTTCAAGTGTAACAACTACAACTAACTTCAGATTTTGCTCATTAGATCCTAGGTGAAAGCAGAGTAGCAATCAGGGCTAGGAGCTGCTGGAGTAGGCAGGGCCACAGGAGTTGCTGGGGTAGGAAGGTCATCTCCTAGGTTTTGAGTGGTTCAGATCACTGATGCTCAAGGGTCAGAGCTGTCAGTTTACTGAGGGCATTTGCCCTGATGTACATCCCAGAGATTTTGGCATGTGGGTGCCTATTCCTCATCTCTATCTGGTGTGGTGAAGCATACCAAAATCAATGAAGCGATTTACCAAAACCTGAACCATCCAGGGCTAAGCAGATGAGACGTAGGAGAGCCCTTTTCCTTATGACAGCCACCTCCATATCAATGTCTGGACCCTTAAATTGTTGATATGAATACTACTTTATTGACAGTTACAGTACCCAGTACCAGAAAATAATTTTCTTTCTTTCTTTGCTCTGGGTGACTAGTTAAAAAAGTTGGGATAGCCCCACCATCTTTGCTACTATGAGGGAAAGCAAGGCCATGGTGCAGAGTGATTATAGACAGTCCCTGCTTTAGACCCGTGGGGAGCAGCACCATCAGCAGCAACACCTTCACCAGGCGAGGGACTTTCTGACTCACTATGAATGTGTGGTGGTCACAGCTACGGTGAAAAACAGCTTCACAGACACAAACTTCCATACTCGCAAAGTCAGTTCTGTGTCTATGGCTCAACTCTGAACAAGTACTTTCTACTTTAAAAAAAAATGTCTTTGCACGCGTGGCCTTAAGGGCCCAGACAAGTTTGTGGGTAAAGGTGAGTAGCTGTTTTTATTCCCATTCTTCAGATCAGAAAACTGACTGAGATTACGAGAGTTATCCTAGCCAGCGTTCACCGAGGGGAGCCATACTTCAAATGTAGCTGCTGATCCCCGAAGCCAGTGCTTTTTCCATATAATTTCAAAAAAATGTCCTCTGTGGAGCTACAGCTTGGAAGCCATCATAGTAAACCTCCCATTTCAAGCATCCGGGACTCTGCAAGGCCTGTCTGCTCAGAACGGTTCTACCGCACTCTGCTCATGCAGGCCTGACGAACAGCGAGGCGGCCATACTCAGCAAGCTATCTCCAGTGGACAAAGCCATGTGCTTCTCTAGTAGAAAAACAGCTACACAGATGAGGGACTCAATCACTCCACTCGCCTGGGCTCAGTAGCCAAGGCTGGTGTTGCTTGTGGTGGTTTGGCTGCCCCACAAAATTATTCTAACAGCACACAGTAACTCCTCGTTCACAAATCACACTATACATTTGGGGTATGTAAGAACTGTGTCTCTGCTCTGTTAGAAAACCACTGAGGGTCATCTCCTAGTAAGGATGCTGAATACGGGTTTTTATCAGAAGGTGCTGAACGGAGAAACCACACATTAACAAAACACTAGTACCTGCTGTTCGCCTGATTGGGACATTGGGAAAACAATGTTTTTACTTAGTGAAGGACTCTAAAGCTTTTTATGGCTACATACGAGGGTCTTGGGTTAGAGCTTCTTTAGAATGGGCTCCCCCCACCCCCCCCCAAAAAACAAGGCTTTTCCCACAACCCCACTGGCCTCCTGTCTGCATGTCAACATCGGGAAATGGGCTTAACTGTCACATCTTGTGAAAGCATGGCTGAGAAAGGGTAGTACTGACCTCGTCTATAGCTTTCTTATAGCTCTGTGACGAGAGGAACCCATTCCCGAAGAGTCCACAGGCAGGAAAACGCCGAAAGAAAAGAAGTAGAGGAACCCAGTCCCGAAGTGTCCACAGGCAGGGAAAAGCCAGAAGAAGAGAAGCAGGTTAGACACAAAATCGATATTGTTAGTAGAAAACTAACACGGACAAATAGGCAAAGAGAAGTGCAAGCCAGAGCGCTGCAAATTCCCATCATTATTACTTAGCATCCTCCTTACTTTAAGATGATAAAATCAGTAAATGAAAGAGACATTTATGCACATGACAGTGACTCAGAACATCCAATCTGCTTTTCTGCTTTCAGACAGCCTGTTCTTTTTTCCTTCCTTTCCTTTAGTTTTAGCATTATCTATCTATCTATCTATCTATCTATCTATCTATCTATCTATCTATCTATCTATCTATCTATCTATCTATCTATCTATCTATCTCCATCCATCCATCCATCCATCCATCCATCCATCCATCCATCTGAGACAATGTTTCATGTATCCTAGACTAGCCTTGAACTCATTATTCAGCTGAAGATGACTTTGAACTTCTGGTCCTCTTACACATTGATATTAAAGGTGTGTACCATCATGCCTGTTAATGAAGTGCTCGGGATCAAATCCAGGGCTTCATGTGTGCAGAATGAGCACTTAATCAACTGAACTATACTTTAACCCATACTCTTCCTTCCTTCCTTCCTTCCTTCCTTCCTTCCTTCCTTTCTTTCTTTCTTTCTTTCTTTCTTTCTTTCTTTCTTTCTTTCTTTCTTTCTTTCTTTCTTTCTTTCTATTTGGTGTCATGTCCAAAGGAAACTGCACACCCCCAGACTCTGGCACCTCTACCAAAGCAGTCAGAAAGGACAAATGGCCATCTATGGTGACTATTATTTTGCTGGCCTCCAAGCTCCCTTATTATCATACTACCTGTGGTTCCTCTCAGCTCTTCACAGCCTGCCTCCTGTCCCACACTCCTCAAGCTCATGGTTTTCCTCCCCAGCTTCTCACTCCCATACAACACTGCCATTTCAGTCACATGCCCTCTCCTGTCTTCTCCTCTTGGCTCCTCCCTCTTGCCTTTCTCTTGGCATCCTCTTCCTGAATTCCCTTTGTCCTCCTCTCTCTCTGACTCTCCCCTGCTTTCCTGTCATGGCCTGGTTCTCTCTGCTGACCACCTTGTACTGCTATCTCTCCCTGCCCTGGACTCTTCCAGATGCCCCTGGCTACACTCTCTCATATCTACAATAGAAACCTTCTCCTCAGCCACACCTTAGAGCAGTCAGTCCTAAATTTATACATCTGATGCTGAAACCCTCAATTTATACACTTGGGTCCTTCATGGTTCAGCAATGGCTCTGGATTTCAAGTCTCCAGGCCCTGTGTTACACCACGCTTACTAAGTTTTGCTTCAAACAGACCAGTTCATAAGGCATGACAAGCAGTGAAGAACCAGCCTGCCTCCATCTTAGTCTTAGAAGCCATCTTATAGTAAAGACAGACTAGGCTCATTTCTGTTTATGATTAAATCTGTTTCTCAAGGACGGGTTTACCCCACCCGGAACCTTAGCTACAAATGGTTCTGCACTGCGTGTTCCAGGAATGTCAATCTTCCTGTGTTTCAAAAAGTTGTTTAGAATCATCTTGCAACCCCACCTTTGTTCCAAAAGGTTCTATGACCACCTATGGCTACCTTGTTATGACTACCTATTGCTATGACCACCTTGTTCTACCTACCCTGCCACCATGTCTTTGTGTCAGGAAGTCATTAGGACTGACTTGTTATGATATTGTGCTCCTGTAACCAAGCCCTCTATCCCTGACCTATGAAAGTCTTGCCTTCCTCACATTCCATGCTGATGTCTTAACCCCTGCCTGAGGCAGTCCATGAACACAAATTAAAAAGCTTGCTTTAATGAATTTGACCGTGATGACCTGAGTTGGTGGTCTTCCTCCTCCGACCTTTGGGATTGATAGTCGCTGAAGACAGGGATGACAGTTCACGTGTGGAGGGTGGATGGCAGCAGCTTACAGGAAGAGCCTAAGTATTCCTGACTGCTACTTTTAACATCTTTATATCAGAGTGCTAAGCAAACACTCTGGGATTGTGTGAGCTAGTCTCATCCCTTTTTAATTTCTTACAGGACTGCTGATGAGCAACAAAGCATCCAAAGTCAACAGAAGCAGCCCAAGATCCATTCAGTTCCCCTCAATCATGACTTCCTTTTAGACACTTCTAGCATACATCGTCCTTATTATCCTCTAGTTTTTCTTTGAGTAGTGACTGTAACCCCATTACTTTATCTTAGATTCTCAGGTAAGCGAAGACATAGAAATTCTTAGGAAGGCTAGCACTCACAGCTGGTCGACTGGGTCGGGTGATGTCTCTGGATTCTTCAGGTTTCACCTTGGAAGGTTCGTGGGGGAGCACAGGTGATCCTTCTGACTTACTGTTGGCTAGAGAAAAGAAGAGGGACAAGAAAGAGCGGACATGGCTCTTAGAAAAGGCTGCCTCATTCTGAGTGAGTGACTCACTAGGCAAATCCGTGTATTCGATGGAAAAACAACAAATATACTCAAAAAAAAAAGTCAGACAGCTGAGGCCTGAAATCCAGAAGCCACAGTAAAAATAAAAATCTGCAGTCACTACCAAGTGTGTATGAGGCACAGTACTAAATGCTTTCTCTGTTGATTATTGCAATTAATCCTTGTTCCAAGCCAATGGTCTGGCACTATTTTCTTATTCTCCAGATAAGGACAGATTCAAAGATGACACCCTTAGCTCAAGGTAAAGAATAAAATGAGTTTTGTTTGATGGAATGAGTTTTAAAGGAAGCTGAGAAGTGACCTGAGACCTTTAAGGAAGAAAGAAAGATACAGGAACAGGGAGGTGTTGATAAAGGTGAGGGACCCAGTAATAGAGTTGGGGAGCCAGGCTGGGGGGGGCCCTGCGGCCAGAGTGAGAGATGCCGTGTTATAGATGTCACATGTGAGGCCCCCTGCGGCACAGTGAGAGATGCCGCATTATGTATGTCATATGTAGAGCAGCAGGCAAATCATGGCTGCATTTACTAAGGGGCCACGAGCTTGTCTTAAGGGAGAGTGACCCACCAGCTTGTTAATAGTTATCAAATCGTGCTTCAGACAGCCTGTTCTTACTTATTGTGAGCACATTTATTCTCTGAAGGAAGTGACTTAAAAAGAGGGAATTTTGACTAGTTAGAACAGGGGTTTTCTAGGTATTAATTAATTGCACTATAGTCTTTCCATAGGTCTCTTCTTAGTGAAAACTAAGCAATGATGACGCTTTTGAACTAAATATCAGGCTATGTTTTTCTATTTATCTAATGGGAACAACCAGAATAATCAACCTTGTGACTTTAAGGCAAAAGTATTTTCTTCTGTCTTGTGAATTTACTTTATATTGACTTTTAGGAAACGTCATTTTGAGAAATACCCAAGATGATGAAGCCTGCTTGGAACCCTGGAAGGGATGACTGGCGCCATGGGAACAGGACAGTGGGGTGCATGAGACTGAAAATGAGGAATCAAGTGGAAGTGGACATTTGGGGAACTAGAAAGTTACCATAGACAGGATTGTTGTTCACACTCTGATGTCATATGCACAATTAGGGACTCTAGTCCAGTGCCGTCAGAAGACACAAACGTAAGACAGCAGACAATTTGCAGTATCACACAACAGTGGCCACCTTGATGGCAGAGTTAGGAAGCAACCTCTCCTTTCCTCCCATGCAGAAGAGGAAGGAGGAGTTAGAGGATGCTTACCCCGAACTCTGGTTCGTTCACTAGATCCTGCTTGTGACCCAGGCTGAGAGCCTCCTTGGGAGCTGGGCTGGGAGCTGGGCGTGCTGGAGCTGGAGGAACTGCCGCTGCTGGTCCTCTGCAAGGGGCTCTCCAGGACAGGCTCTGTTCTGCGGAGATCAGGATTGCTGCATGGACAGGAGAACACAATGGCCCCAGGTCAACATCCAACACAGCAAGGCCCCCACTCAACAACTCAGTAGCAAGAAAACAAACAACAAATAAAAATGAGATAAGGACATAAAAAGACATTTTTAAAAAAAGGACATACAACAAGCCACATATAAAAATGCTTAGCACCACCTTACACTTATTAAAGTGATTTTTCTCAAAAAGAGGAATGTTAGCCATTGCTGCTAAGAATGCCGAGAAGGAAAGCCTCATCCTCTATTGGTGGGATGCAAATTAGTATATGAAAATTATTATGGAGATTCCTCCAAGAATTATAAACACAGCTACTACATGACCCAACAATTCAGCTTCTGGTTATATTGCTAGAGGAAATGAGGTCATTGTGCTGAGAAGATGGTGCATTCATTGTTGCATAGATGCATTCATAGCAGCAAAAGATAGAATCAGCATGCACAGACTGATAAAAATGCAATATATTTTTATATATGTAGCAATATATATTCTATACATATGTCAACCACACAAGAAGACATGAACTGCATGATCTCACATATGAAAAGGCACAACTCAGAGTAGCAGAGCTGCAGTGTGAATTATTCGCAGCTCTAAGGTTTGTATGGGAACTGTGAGATGTTAAGCAAAGAAATGTTTCAGTTAGACAGGATGAACAAGCTTTCAAGATCTATTGTATAGTGTGGTGCCTTTACTTAATATGTAAGTGTAAAGTAGAATTTTCTTTGAGAAAGGATCTCATTATATAGATTACCGTGGCACCACATCCAGCTTTGAAGTAGATCCTAAAAATTCTCATCACAAAAATGGTAACTATTTGAATTCACTTCACAGTTTATAATGACTATTAAAAATCACATGGTACATATAAATATGTTCTTTTAATTTTGTATACATTACTTAGATTATGGGTGCTTGCTATTGGTAGTGACTCCTGAAGTCCTAAAGCAAAGGATAAACGGTGGAAGGGCAGATGCTGGTAGGGTAGAGGCTGGGAGGGCAGACGCTGAGAGGGTAGAGGCTGGGAGGGTAGAGGCTGGGAGGGGAGAGGCTGGGAGGG
>NC_022009.1:91363902-91412403 GCF_000317375.1 Microtus ochrogaster | reverse complement strand
TAGAGGATGAGCTCCAAACTCAATTCTTGGGTCAACATACTATAGTACTAGCTCTGAGATGAGGAACCCTAGCAAGATATCTTCCTTTAAACAGTTCTCTCCATAAAACAAAGAAAAGCCAACCTATAGTTCACAACCCCAGAGAACCTAGACAAAGAGGACCCTAAGAGAAACAAACATGGACCTACATAGGAAGGAGAAAAAGACAAGATCTCCTGACTAAACTGAGTGTGGGGGCCATGGGAGATGGTAGAAGGGGAGGCAAAGGAAAGGCGGGGAGCAGAGAAAAATGTATATAGTTCAATAAAAAGAATAAAAAATAAAAAATAACAAAAAAGTTTAAAATGCCAAAAAATTCCAGTTCTTCCAGTATTCGTTGTAAACAACTCGAAATATATGAAAAGGAAGAATAAGGAAGAGCACATGCAATTCCAAGCTAGGAAACAGTCAACTGTATTTTACTATTTGGCAAATTATCAAATATTCAATTTTGTCTCTTACTTTTTTCTTCCTAACCCTGTATGGTGAGCATTTTATTGTTATCTGAAAAGTGCTGGCTGTAAAATAGCCCATCATATAGACAAATCGGTTTGGTCGTTCTTCTACTGTTGGTCATTTGTGGGGCTTCCAACACATTGTTGTGATAAGCAACCCAGAACTGGCCATCTGTCTGCACACCAAAGTCCAACTCTAGTTCCTAATTTTGGAATTCTTGGCTAAAAGGTCATAAACACTGTAAACATACATGTATAAGCTAATGTATAAAGATATTAGTAATTTTCACTGTAGTCTATGTGATTATGCTTCTCTATGAAATTTTGTGCATATATGTGCATGTGCAGGTATGCCTGCATGTGTGTGTGCATGCGTGTGTGCATGCATGCGTGCGTGTGTGCGTGCGTGCGTGCGTGCGTGTGTGTGTGTGTGTGTGTGTGTGTGTGTGTACGTGACTGTGGTGACCAGAAGGAGGTGTCAATCTCCCAACAGGTGAAGTTACAGGTAGTTGTAAACACCTGCTGTGGATTCTGGGAATTGGACTCCAGTGCTCTGTAAGAATGGCAAGTGTTCTGAACTGCCGAGCCATCTCTTCAAGCCCCTCGCGTCCATCTTTCTTGACCCCAAAGAGCAGTATTATTCACTCACTCAGTATTACCATAATAGGAATGGGGAATAAAATTTTGTGTAAAAATTATCATGTCTCACAATTTATTAGTTTTGATAATATAAATTTAGAATTTATGACAATATTTACTCTACGGCATCTGCGGGAGGTGGGTGCAGACTCAACAGTAAAGCCGGCTGCATAGTGACTGCTGGTGACCCGAGGAGAACCAAGAATTCTTGCTGTAATAATGATGCTCTTTAATGTACCATAGCTAATTTTCTGAGAACTGTTTGTATCTAAGGGGTTGAAATAAATTTGGGTCTCATGCAAATACCCTTAAATTAGGAAACACTCAAAATGATCAATGCTTCTTTTCTAAGTATCTTCTATACTTAGAACGCTATTTTTCATAAAAAACAATCGTCCCTAATCCTCAAATAGTGGCTTCTCAGCCACTCTTTTATGAAAGAGTGGTAATCAGAGAATTATTAATAAATTACTAAATTAATTGTAAAACTTATTACTAACCAAATATATTATAGACCAAGAGTGGTGGGTGGCACTTAAGTTTCTTATACTGTTGGATTTTATGGGGTGATGACGTCATCTTCATTGTACTAAAAATATATTGAGAGGATGGTGCTGGTACAGGCTCTGCAATGCTCTCTCATGTCGTGTGGTGACAGCCAGCATTCAGCCACTTGTTCTATCTCGTTTTCCTTCGATGCTTCAGTCAAAATTTGGTTGAATCACATCTAAACTGAGTCTTGTTGGATCAAAATGAGGGTTGGAGAAGGGTAGGCCAGGAGGTGTACTGTCAAGTAACACCATCGCCATGGCAACGAGATATATGTGGTAGAGACCAGAGTTAAGAGTTAAGAGCAACTCCGAAAGCAACGTGAAAAGAGACTGTGTTTGGGAAAGTGCATATACGTTAGGGGTCGTGGGTGATGGTATAGAGGAGTGGGGCATGCTGGGACTTGGGATAGCATCAGAAAGTCTGGACATAGCCCGAGTGTGACAAAAGCTGGTGTCTTTCTTGTGCATGTGAATAGATGTGAAGCAAAGGCCAGCAAGGCAGTTCACCAAGTCTGTGGTAGGAAAGAGAAAGTGAGCTGATTGGAAGAGAAGCGTGGTTGCCTAGCACTGGCACTTAAGGCCTGCTACCTGCCCCCCAAGGCGGGCCTGGTGTGGGTACCAGCCTAGAAGATAAACAAGGACAGACAGAAGACTGTGGGAATGTGAGGGGTCCTGGCTATTGGCAGGACTATCTGGGATACACATGCATCTTTGTTGAAGCTCAGAGTTTCTTCGTGTGTGAGGCTAATTAGACCCCATGAGCATTCAATGCCTGACTTAGGCCTCATTAGCACAAAACCTCTCTCCAGGTGCTGATTGCCATTCTTGCTGCTGAACTCTAAAAGAAATATTTTGTGTCTCTGTAACTACACAGACAATACGGGAACTTAATGTCTTTTCTACCCTACTTCTCTTTACTTAAAAATATGAGTAATATGGAAAAAATGCCATAGGTTATTTTTCTCTTTCTTATTATATATGTATGTATGGGCTGAGGGGTGAGAAATAAATGCTCATAGAGGTTCAACTTCAGAATTCCACTGAGGAACAGATTTCCCCTATTCACACAATAACCAAGACTACTTGGATCCAAGCATGTAAAGCGTCAAAAATTCCAAATACATTTCTTTAAATGCTAACTTTTAATTCACATTTTTCTACGCAGCAAACAATGATGTTTTCTCTATAAGACAAACATTGAGAGTGTATGTAGCAATTATTATATCTGTTGGATTGTAAAAAAAAAAGTCAAAGCAGAAAATGAGGATTACAAAGTGATTTTGTGTCCACAGCCTTGGGCCAGGTCTTTAATTAACTGGCTGACTGCCAAAATTCTCTTTACTTTGATGACATGGCCAATAAGAAAAAATCCTAGTCAAAAGAAGATATGTTTGGGACTGGACAGGGAATTATTTTCTGAGATTAAACATTTAGTCACTGGTCTTTTGGACTGGGTGTTTCTGGCTTAATTTAAATCTTTTCATATTTCAAAAGTACTTGTTTGAGCAAATTTTAATTTGGTTTAAGAGGAACACATGAATCAAAGCTAAACATTAAAGTGCCTAGGAGTTTTAAGATAGCAATATATTTATATTATCAATTGCGATCTTTATTTCAACTTTCCTGGTCGCACTCATAGGATGAGGCCTTTGGTACCCAGGAGCAGGTAAGACCTGCCTATGGAGCTTGAACTTTAGCAATGCCCGGTTTCGTGGACAGGAGACTGTGCCATCCCCATCTTCACCCATAGAGGGAGCTGTGGAAAGGATGAGATGACACTGTTCCTAGATGAGTGGGGACACACTGGGGATACAAACAAGTTCCAAAGGATCTCATCCCTTAAAATATAATGAGCACCACAGGGTAGGGGGCAATGCCTTCAAGATTCAGAGAGACTGGTACAGACCTATAAACAGCAGGGTGAGAAAGAGACAAAATGGTGTCTTGTCGATTAGTGAGTGAGGAGTTGCCAGGGCAGACTATCAGAGTTCGAATCCTAGTCCTACCACTTCTTCCTCTGACACACTGGCAACATTTTTGAGCTCTGTTTACTTCAGCTCCCCATCTATAAAATGAAGGTGACGAAAGCCATTGCCTTGGAACCGCTACATGGTTTAAATAGTCAATACTTGTAATGTTAGCTGGTAAGATGGCACAGAGGGTAAAGACACTTGCTGTCTTACCGTGGCAACCTGAGTTGAATGCCTGGAACCCACAGATAACCAATCCCACTAAGGTATCTTCTGACCTACACCACACACACACACACACACGCACGCACGCACGCACGCACACACACACACACACACACACACTTTATTGAGTATTTGTAATGCAATGAAGATACTATGTCATTCATAGTGCTTCAAGAGGTATTTATTAAACACTAAAATAGATATAAATTGCCTCAGGAACAGAAGATAAGGTCCTGAAAAGCCTGCCCACAAATACTTGCTGTTTTCACACAGCAAAGAGGTAAGATAGTGGAGAAGTATTTCTTTGGGAAGGAAGTATACCTAGAATAGAAGGTTCTGATTTTCTTGTATTAGCCACACACACTCAGGTGCACACTCTGATTCCAGATTCTTCCATTTAGGGTACTACACAGTTACAGTTGATTCAAACCTGTTGTTTTCAGGTTGTTATAGATAGCTCACATTTGACTGTTACTATATTACATCTTGCCCTTGGAATCTGGGATTCACTATTTTAAGTGGAGGAAACAAAATATAAACTTCTTAACCTTCAGGTTCTGTCTGTTTTTCCTCTTTTGCTCACTCAGCACATAGTTTATTTCTTATTCATACCAGAATACTGACAAGAAGAACCACTTTCCTTGGGGGTTCTTTTCTATGTGGTGACTTAGGGACCAGGAGTCTACTTTTGTTGAAGCATTACCATCTTGATCTCTGGGTTCCTAAGTTGTTCAGGAAGAGGAGAGAAGCCTTGCTGTTAAAAATAATGTATGTGTATATGTATGTAGAGTTGTGCATGTGGCTGAATGTATGAGGTATGCTTAGGGAAGTCAGAGTACAACCATAGGTGTTCCTCGGGAGTCTTCACTGGCCTGGAGCTCATCACAAGTGGATAGACTGGATAGCCATTGAGCCCCAGCGATCCCCTGTCTATAATGTCTACTGTTGGGATTGTAAGTACATCACCATACCTGACATTTTACATGGGTTCTAGCTATCAAATTTATCCTTTCTTTAAGCAAGTTCACTTACATACTGACTCCAAGGCAAGGTAAGAAAAGAGAGGTAAGGCTTAATTTATCCCCAAAGATGTGTGTAGCCTGGTGAGCATGAGGTACATTTAGACTCATGGGTCTTGGAGTCAGTCCCTGGCCATCAGCAACACTTGGTCCTAAGCCACACACAGTCTTGGACATATACCATTATCATATATTAGTTAGCTTTAGCAAATGAAATAACAAATAACACAAAATGTCCCGAGTCTGTTCTCTACTAAGCTCTGTAATTGTCACCGAAATCTACTCTAACTTTGCTAGTTTTCTTGTTTCTCTTGAGACTCACTAAAAAGGTGGTAAAGAAATGAAAGGAATGTTGACCGAGTATAGGAAACACAGCTTAGGAGCATGAGAGAGCTGGCAAATCACTTGATGAATGATCGTCTGTAGGCCAGAAGCAGAAGAACCATGAGGAACTGGGGAGGAGGCATGAGTCCCAGTGTTGATGACCCCGTGAAGTTTCTTTCCATGCCCAAGGCTTAGCCATGAATACAAGGAAGATGACTCAAGAAAAATCTTCCAAAACCCTGTGCATTTGTGTCTTCCCCTATGAAATTCTGATCTGAGATGGACAAAACTGAACATGCCCAGAGGGAAGAGCTTGGGGAGTGAGAGATACAGCTGAATGGGCAGCTCAGGGAAGTTGCGTGAGTGAGCTCAGATCATAGAACTTTTTAAAAATATTTATTTATTTATTTATTATGTATACAATATTCTTTCTGTGTGCATGCCTGCAGGCTGGAAGAGGGCACCAGACATCTTTACAGATGGTTGTGAGCCACCATGTGGTTGCCAGGAATTGAACTCAGGACCATTGGAAGAGCAGGCAATGCTCTTAACCACTGAGCCATCTCTCCAAGCCAGATCATAGAACTTTTAAGTTCACTTGCAGAACTGTGAGAAGTGATGGCCTGTCACTTAGGTCCAGCCAAGAGTTAGGGCTGTTTCCATACTAGCAGCAGCATGGGAGGCAGGGCATCCCACCAGATGACTCAGTAAGCGAAGTACTTACTATGCAAACACAAAGGCCTGAATTTGGAGCCTCATAGCCACCTGGAAAGTGCTGTAGCACCATCTGTAATCCCAGGGCTGGGCAGGCAGAGATGGGAGCGTCTTTAGCTGTCCTAGCTGCAGCAGTGAGAAACCGTGCCTCAGAAAACAGGATGGAGGGTCATTGAGAAGAACACTGGACACTGATGTCTCCATACACCATGGAAAACTTGTGGGGGTCAGAGGATAGTTTTGTGGGGTTCTCTCCTAATTTTATATGGGTTCTGAAGACAAAGCTCAAATTGCCAGGCTTATGCAACAACTGCCTTTAACCACTTCTAAGAGCCACAGAGTCACATTCGGCCACGTGCAGATGAACGCTGGCAGAAGCAAGAGTATTCTGCGGACTGTCACACATGAAGAGATGGGGAGTCTCCACCCTCTCAGCCCAAATCTTTGATTGTGCACTGTAGGTGAATAACCGCAAACTATTAGGCCACTTCTCGGCTGTCAGTGGGCAGACACTGGTCGTCGTCTCTCATAGAGTTTACATTCTTTGCACAAATATAGTATTTAAGTATCCCAAAGAAAACGCCATTTATAGGTTACTGACTATCAAATACTCATTATCTTGGGCCTGAAATGTTATTAAAAACATTTCTGAAGAATTAAACAGCTGCTTCTTGACTGTAATAGCAGGTCCTTCTGTTTGGTTAACAGAAAAGTACTTAAGGTTGGGATGATGCTTCATCTAAGCATCCAAATTTCAAGCAACTGGCCTAATGAAAACAGCCTCTAGGGCAGGGTTCGAGAGATCAGGACGCACTGGTGACTGGAAGAGAGGGACTGATAAAGCTCAGCCTGTGCCCAGTGCTAGCATGTTCCCTGGCTACAGCTTTCCCCTAACATGGGGTTGCTTAGCTACACCAGCTAGGCACAGAGCTGACTAGCTGCAGAAGAACAAGGGATTCATAGACTCCTACAATTTGCAGCTCCACTTAGAATGAAGTGGGAACATTTCCCCCAAAGAGATTCTAAGTCAATTGCTTCCTCCTTTTGGGAATGACCCCTTCCTAAGGTCTTTCAAGGGAAGAGTTAAGATCAAAAGGATTCTGTATACAAACAAAACCATAAGTGTCCCCATCCTCCTCCTTTCTCCCCTTCCCTCTTTGTGGTCTTTCTCTCATCATGAGCACAGAGAAGAAGAAAACAGCCTGCCCTAGTGCATCCTTTTTATAGCCTCAGCAGAGGCCACTGGCTATTCCAGTGGATCCTAAAAACGGATGCATTCATCACGACAGATCCAAGGGAAACTTGATGAGCTACAGCAACAAACAGCATCTGTTGCCACATTAAGTCTGCCCAGATACCGTGCAGGCACTGTTTACTTCCCAGCAGCCCTTGAGACATCTGCACCAACCAGCACAAGTTGGATGCACCCTCCTGATTATAGGAATATGCATTGGATGGAAAATCCTGGAAGGACATAGAGTAAATCGTGGAAGCATAACTGTATTTCAGAGACCCTGCATAACTCCAGTAGGGTGACTTCCTGATCAGAGTTGGTTCTGTCGGGACAAGCTACAGAGTTTCTGGAGTCGCTGACTGTTTCCTAGGGAAGAGCTTTGTTGTGTTCCAGTGGCTCCTGGGGCACTGCACTGCAACTCTGATTTCCTTCTTCTGGCTCCACGGCTGCTCTCCGAAGCAAAGGTATGCAATGCTGAGCCGCATCTGTATTTCTAAGTTTGTGCCCACATTTTAAAAACCTCATAGTGAAGTTATAAAAGGCCATCAAAGTCGACAGTCCAGGTGACAAGTGCACATACTTCAGGAATGAAGAAAAGATCTGAGACATTCTTTGGGAAAGCAGGTATCTTGGATAATCATGGTGACCGCTCTCCCCTTACCTTGCTCTGATTGGTTGAGATCCAAGTCTGGGGCCCAGAGCACTGCCATTCCCAGGGGAATTCTTCCTGGCTAATGCTGGGGATATAGAAGTTGTTCTTTGAGGCACCTGGAAGAAAACAGGAATTGAGAATTCTTTCCCATAATACAATGCAGGTAGGCTACTGTCTGAAGAGTCTTCTCCTCTTGGAAGGCTGGCTATAAGCTACAGAAGCTGCCTCCTTTAGGAAGAACTGTCTGCAATCCTTCAGTGAAACAGCTAACTCCAAAACAAAGCCAAGGGACTACCTGCTGTCAAGAGTCAGGGAGGGCTGCTCCACAGTTATTAAGGTCATTTCAATCTTACAACAGCAGAGGGCGCACTAATGACCTTGACTTACTGAGCTATAAGAAACTACCTTCTCTTGTTTGAACAAGTGGTAGCTCTGGGAGATCATTGTGCAGTGAGCACCCTTCCTTACTCCTGTGGAGCACAGCAGGTGGGGAGATCTCGGTGCAGTAGGTAGGGAGATTTCTGTGCAGTGAGCACCCCTACTCCTGTGGATGCAGTAGGTGGGGAGATCTCTGTGTAGTAGGTGAGAGATCTCTGTGCAGTGAGCACCCTTACTTCTGAGAAGGGCAGTTGGTGGCAGCTGCACAGGGGACAAAGCCACACTTCACTTTAGCTCACAGCACAATGAACAAATAGATTATGAACTCTAGTGAAGAGCTAGGGTACCAGTCTAGACCTCGACAGTAAATCACATGCTGGGGAGCCTGGAGAAGCTATCTCTTTATTACTTACTTTTTAATATTTGTGTATGTGTGAATCTCTGCATGCATGGATCACACGTTTGTGCTGGGTGCCCTTGGAAGCAGGGAGAAGGCATCGGATCTCCTAGAACCAGAGTTCCAGGTACTTGTGAGCCAACCAGTGTGGGTGTGGGGAAATAACCCAGGGTTCTCTCAAGAGCAGAAGTGCTCTGACCGCTGGGTGGTCTCTGCAACTTTTACCGCTCTTATAATGTGAAAACATGGACTGTTATACTTCCTAAGTGAGCTACTATTGTTAAATACAACCCCACACCTCAAACATTGTGTTTTGGTGGTTAATTAGTAAATGCTATTTATAAAACATAATCAATATTGGAAATACTAGAAGGGTCTTCAAAATGCCTGTGTGAGGATAATACGGCTGGGAAGCATAGCACAAGTATGTATTACTAGCTCAGTGGGGAAAGTCCGGAGTGGAGTTCAAAGGTGTCTTCTCTTGCAAAGCTTACAGACACCTGCTTGTGCGCTCAGGTATTATGCAAAGGGAGTCCAAGAAACACACTAATATTAGTGGAAAAGATGACTTTCAATGTAAGTGTTATCCTCTGTCTATTTTGAAAAAAGTGTTTTGTTATAATTCATTTTAACACAAAGTAGAATCAAGGAAGCAAAACAAAATGGTCAAATTGGTACAACACCTGTTCAGATTAAACCTTACTGTTATTATTTCCCCTCTTTCTTTTTGTAAATGAGAACATTTGGAGAGAAGGGCTCAATGAAGATCAAACCCTGAGTATTTCCACTGACCCAATGTTTCTCCCTGGCTTTCCGCATGTCTGCCCCCATGGATTTAGAGAGAGGCTCAGCCATTTCCCCTTCCAGGTTTCAAACATTGTCCGTGTTTGATTGTCAAAATGATGGTAATCCTGTTGTGATTCCCACTTCAGAGGGAGATAATGATTGCTTGTAAATCACTAAAACTACTTGATTTTTATGGAAATTATGGGACATTCTAATTATCACAGCTTCATTGTATGCTGAGCTCAGGAGAAAAGACATTCATGGACCAGGAAATGTCGTTAGCATTTTAAAGACATCCAAGTTGACTGTAGACATTCTAGAATATTGATTAGAACAAATAACAATTTAGCAATGTATAATGAAAGAAAAGAATTCAAGGTTGTTCTGTAGAGTGGGAAAGCTAGTCATTTCACTCTGAAGTACAGTTCTCTGTATTAAGGCTGGGAATAAAGTACCCCTTAGCTTAGAGGGCGCATTCCTGACATGAGC
Organism: Microtus ochrogaster; assembly: GCF_000317375.1. Classification (NCBI taxonomy): domain Eukaryota; kingdom Metazoa; phylum Chordata; class Mammalia; order Rodentia; family Cricetidae; genus Microtus; species Microtus ochrogaster. Next base: position 91,402,531 of record NC_022009.1, on the reverse strand, counting down.
CAACTGAAATGCTGAAAGGCATTTGTATGTATGTCTTTTCATATGTGTGTGCATGAGTGTGACAGCCCTATGTGCGTATGCCTATGGAGCTAAGGGTCAGTGTTGGGTAGCTGCCTCTGCCTGTCTCTCTGTCTCTGTCTGTCTCTGTCTCTCTCTATGTGTGTGTGTGAGACAGAGTGTCTCATTGAACCTGGAGCTCAGCAGTTTATCAACTTTCTGGCTATGGGTTGTCTTGTCTCCACCTCCTCAGGACAGGGTTATAGACATATGTCACCGTGCCTGGCTTTTATGTGAGTGCTGGAGTCTTGAACTCAGGTCCAGTGCCTATATGGCAAGCACTTTATTGACCGAGTCTCCTCTCTACAGGATCCAAACCATTTCCTGAACCTTCAAAAATCTGGTTGAGTTTTGTGCTTTTAAATATAAGAGTAAGTGAATTTTCTTTTGTTTCTCTGGTTTGTCTAGCTATAGGTGCAATGATCATTGAAAATATCCACTAGTCTGTCTTCTAACAGGAACAGCAAAGTGGTCTAGAGTGTTTGGGGTTGCGAGTTCCAGTTCTGTGTGAAGACTTTACTTCCCTGTCACTCATACTGAGTCTCTGCCCCCCCACCCCCCACCCCGGGAAAACAAAGATCAGAAATGACTGCCTAAGACTTAGCTTAGAGAAAGGGCAATGGCAGCTGTGAGGAGGGAAGGGCCTAGGCACAATCGTGGTCTCCAAACTGTGAAAGGGATGGAATAGTGGTGGGTGCTGATGGTGGTGGTGACCCAGACACACCGCAGCACGGAGGATGCTGATGGTGGTGGTGACCCAGACACACCCAGCATGGAGGACACAGACATACCGCAGCACGGACGTTACCTTTGGTGGAATATCTTCTTCCTGTCGTAACCAAGAGCTTCGGTCGAACTTCTCAATGCGAGTCGGGAGAGGAGGGTTTTCTGAGGTGGGATCTGAGTTCTGGCGTGGCATCTCAACCCTGTGAGAGGTCACATTCAGAGCTTCCTGGAACCCAGACAGGCCCTTTGTGGGTTGCTCGTGCACTGACTGGGAGACGGTCAAGGCAGGTCCCTGGGATTTTACAGCTACCAGCTGTGGGATCTAAGCAGACAGCACAAAGTCAGCATTATTAGAAGCCCATAGGTCGAAGGGACAAGAAGTTCTGCATGCAGGAGCTGAATTCGTCAGAGCTATTGACAAGGTGGTTTTCAGTTAGCAATAGCTGCACTTGGGATGAACCTCACAGGCCGAGACCCTCCCGCTAGTCAAGGCTGCACACATGCTTCTTACAGCCTCCAGAATCTTCAGTTTAGAAAACACGGAGGGCTTAATCAGGGATCCTGGCAGCAGGCTTGGTGTTTTCGCTGGAACTGCTGAGAAGTCAAGGAGTTGTGTGGTGGTAGTGACAATAATTACCTTTATTCAACATTCCTTGGACAGCAACACAAGCTGTTTTATAAGCTATCCTGTGCTCCCTCTTGTAAAGCCCTTAGCTTTGACTTCAGATACATTGTTTTGTGGAAGAGGAGATGCTCTAAACGGCTTTCCTTTCCAGAGCTCACTGAGTCCACCCTGGGGTAGACACAACCAGTCTCCTTTCAGACTTGAGCAATCCCAGGTGGAAAGAGATTAAGTAGATTTCATTGCTGAGCTTTATCATGTACTCTTTCTTCCTTATGTGTTTCTCCCCGCACCCTGTGTGTGCGTGTGTGTGTTTGTATGCAGGTGCACACGTATGTTTAGAGGCGGGAGATCAACTTCAGAATGTTTACCTGGTTTATAGTCTGCCTGACTCTGACTCTTTTCCTCCCTCCTTCTTCCGCCCTTTCTTGAGACAGGGTCTCTCTGTGCAGCTCAGGCTGGCCAGGAACTCAGTGTAGTCAAGTCTGGCCTTTAACAACGTACAGAAATCTACCTGCCTCTGTCTTCTGGGTGCTGGGATTAAAGGCTTGTGTCACACATGGCCGTCACTTTGTTTAAAACAAGTTTCTCGCTGGCTTAGAATTGCCAATTTGACTAAGCCCTGGCCAACAAGCCTCAAGGGTTCTCTGCACCCACTTCTCTAGTGCTAGGTTTACAAGCATGCACTACCATGCCTGGCTTTTTTTAAATGTGTGTTCTAGGGCCTGGACCTGGGTCCTTGGATGGCAAGTACTTTGTGGAACGGCTTATCTTAGGCTCTGCAGGACTGGATAACATACACCATCCCCTAATGCCAGCATGTTTCTTGAGGAGTTATTTCAATAGTTAGGCATGCAGTGCTGTGGTCCATGCAGGGATGGCTTCTGGGATTTTCATTTGGCCTCTTAAGAAGAATCACCCAAATCCAGGCCACGAGGGAGCCTTTCACCACTATGTGTGCCTCTGCATTCTGTGACTACTGAAGCCTGCCCTGCCGTAGCGTGTACACTGCATTCTCTACTGGAGCCTGAGTCCATCTCCGGGCCTGCCCTGTAGTCCATGAACCGTGACTCGGAAGAAAAAAAGATCTAGTGTGCTTCCTAAATTAAACCGCTAATTCAAGCTGTATTGATTTCCTGTTGGTGTGCATGATGACCTGCCAAGCCCTCTTTTGTCTGCAATTCTTGTTGGAGTGTCATACTGACAAGCAAGGAAATCCTCCGTGCTTGGCTCTGTTCGGCATCAGCCGATAGACCTTGCAATGTTCATGCGGATGTAAACACCATTAAATATATTAAATAACATTAAAACAAAACATAGTAAAGTTTCTAGTACAAAACCCAAACTCACTCGAGCAGACCATTCCAAGCACCCTAAACATTGAAGCACCTGAAGAATGCTTCCATAGAAAGTCTATACTTTTCTTTCCTCGTTATTTCAGAAGGCACACTGCCCCAGAGGGCTCCCCTTTCACAGGGCAAAGGGTCATTATAAGTTCAAAGTTGAAGGTTTTCAAAAGAAGGCAAACCCTTGTTAAATGTCCCCTTTATAAAAGTCTGCAAGAGATAATTATGTACAGATAAAAACAATCAGGGGAAGGTGTATGAAATTGGTTGGTGCTGAGACATCTTGAATTTCGTTCATTACTACCAACTTAAAACACAAAAGCATTGATTTTTTTTTATCATTATTCTTTTAAGTTCCAGTTCAAATATCAGTGCATACTTCAAAGGTGACCTGAAAACACACTGGGGAAGCCTTACTGCAGCTGGGAGCTGGGAGCTGGGAAGGAATTGAAATGTTTGTGTGAGCAAGCTGTATTACCTTTTCCCCTATGAAATTTCCACATCCTATTTCACTTGGAATTTCATCTATGCAGAAATGGTCAGGAAGCATCTTTCCTAACAGTGAAATAATCTTTCCCTACCAAATGTCTTCACACAGTGCTTCTCAGCCTCTAAAGGGCACCAGAATCAACCCGAGAGGCTTTTAGAGTCAGCATGGCAGGCCTGACCCTGAGTCCCTGGTCACCAGGGCTGAGGCAGACACAGGAGTATGCATTTTTACTGAGCTCATGGGTGCTGCAGGTTGCTGGCCTGGGGGTGTGCCTGGTCCAACCCCGAGTCCCCGGTCATCAGGTCTGACACAGACACAGGCGTGTGTATTTTACCATGCTAATGGTGCTGCAGGGTGCTGGCCTGGCAGGGGGGCATGCCTGGAGAACCACAGGCTAAGAAAGCACATGGCTATTTCACCAAGCAGATTCTAGTGCTCCCATTCAGATTTCTACCCATGTATCAAGGAAAAGAAGAATGTGTGTACATAGTCTACCTCAGAGATCTATATGTGAATTTTAATTTTCCTGCTTGTAGCTACAAGAATGCATGTCCCCACCCTGCAGCACTTGCAAGGTTCTCCACAGGAGCCACTTTACCAAGAAGTGACCTTGAAGTTGACTGAAGGTCAATTGCTCTATCTCCACACCTGTGTTCTTGAGCCTCTCAATGCAGAGAGGCTTCTGTCCCTCTGAATGCTATGCTAAGAGTCTTTACTTCTTTGGTCCTATGTCATGCTAGAATCTTCTAGACTTTTAAAGCTTTGCTGGGTACAAGTGTCCACTAGAAGAGAAGAGACATTATACCTGGGGGTCAACAGGTCTGAGCATTGGGGGTGTCCGAGCAGGCTGAACCCCACTGATGCTGAAGGACTCTGATCTTGGGGGCAGGTTGGGGTCAGAGATCCTGTTGGCGACCTTGTGAGGCATGGCAGGCGAACTCTGTCTATTTAGTCTTGAGCGTTCTTCTACCTGGAGGTCAAAGGAAAAGAAAGCCTCAATGACCAGAAGTTGGTGCCTTTTCCAGTAAGGATTTCCTGTAATCACCCACACAGGCATTTTTATGTCCCTCTGATGAATTCAAAGAGCCCAAACTTGTCATTTTTGTTTGGCAACAAGATCTTTTCTCTTCTCCATCATTTTCTTTTCTTTTCTCCTTTACTTTCTCAGTCTCATGGAAGTTCTTACGGTAAACAAAGACATGCAAGACACTTGAGCCCTTCCGTTACCCATTAGCTTGTCTTAGTTCAGCTAACTGGGCATTCACAGCCTGCTAAGAGTTTGTTTTGTGCTCCTTGGTTTACTAGCCTACTGATTAGTCACAAAGCCATGGCACCAGGCAGGGAAATGGTGTGTACTGCAGATAATCAAAGGGGATTATGGTGGGCAGCAATGCTACAGGGGAAGACAGAAACCTGCACTGGGCTGACTCAGGAGACGGGGGCACGAGCCACATGAGGACTGAGGTAGAGGTGCACACAGGAGCTCTGTGCTTCTCTGCATGCTGCTGATGGGCACGGGGGCGTCCTGGATGCTCCCTAATGGCATGCCTGTCTTACCCAGACTTCCTATATCATTTTCTTTTTCTCCTCAGGGCCCTTTCCTTTCAGATGTCTCTCCCTGTTACCCAAAATACACTGCTCCTCCCATGCTTCCTGTTCCCAGCACGGCTCTGATGCCCCACTCCCTCCGACTCCCCTCCTGCTGCCCACCTTCTAGCCCTTCATCCTCTCTCCAAGCCCTGCCCCTTCTCTTCCCACAACCCATTTCATTTCCTTGTCACGTCCTCTTCTCCAGGGTTTTTCTCAGCCTAAGGACCTCCCAGCAGAAGCTCAGAGAACAAGTGCATCTTCTTAAGTAGATAAAAAGTCACTCTCAGTCTGTCCGTACTTAAAGCAGCAGATTGACCGTCACAAGGATGACTTGAGAGTTAAATAAACAAGATGGACATCAACAATCAAGATGGAAGACCTTGATCAAATCCAGAGAGCCTAGACTCTTGCTCTGGGTTTATCTTATTCTGTCCTATATTTCTTTAGAGTCAACATAATGTTTGTGCCTCTCAAGCATACAGCACAAAGCCACACACCATTCTCCTCATACTGTGCTGGCTCATTAGAATGAGTCCTTAACTCCCTTCCGTTGACTCAATATTCAGGTCTGTCTGTCTGGATGTGCCAGCTAAGGTTTAAATTTTCTCTTTCTTTCTTTCTTTCTTTCTTTCTTTCTTTCTTTCTTTCTTTCTTTCCTTCCTTCCTTTCTCTCTCTCTCTCTCTCTCTCTCTCTCTCTCTCTCTCTCTCTCTCTTTCTTCCCCCCCTCTCTCTCTCCCTTTCTCTCTCTCTCCTCTCTCTCTTTTTTTGCCTGATTTGAAACAAAATTAAAAAATCCCACCAATTCTTATCTTCCTTACCCTATTTTGAATCTTTCTAGAAACAGGCCTGATTTTCTATTCCTAGTAAGTCTGTTTCAGCCTCAAACATTGAAACATGCTTCATTAAACCACAGATTAGGAAACGGCCCTCTTGCCTCTATGTGGTGTAATTTGAACATCTCTTCTCCCACTATGACTTTGTGGGATGTGTCTGGTTGGCCTCCACTTGTCGTTGGTTTTGAAACTTCAAGTCCTAAAAATTCACCACACACCCAATTATAGCCACAAAAGACCAGAGATATAAACCAGGAAATGTTTACTTTGTGAGTGCATAAAGAATTATATCAGCAATAATTACCTGGCCATGAACTGAGCAGAAGAGTAAAGCCAGCTATCATTTCAAGACCTCAAAGCCCCAAGAAGATGGCAACAGCCAAGCCAAGTACCATTTCTAAATCCCAGACTTCTTGTAAGAAAAGAAAGTGGCTACTCTTTGACCACCGCAATTCCTTATCTTCTCACTCCCTAAATGTTTGTGCTCAGGAACCCTGGGGAGTAGAAACAGTTGAGAGAAATACCTGGATTTCTACACTCTGGCCACCCAATATCCCAAACTCAGAGTGCACTGTGATATAGAGATGAGCATATGACCATATGTTCAGAATCAAATATATTCAGAGTGAGGCATACTTGTAATGATTATTAGTGTTAGTTTTAGCTGTCAGATACAGGGCAAAAAGTGAGTGCCAATTTCACAGGGAACTTTTGTGCCTGATTAGTTGTGTAGAGAGGCTACTAAGCAACTGCTGGACATAATTTCAATGCTTTCAATCAGTTCGCGCACTAGCGTCTACCTTTGAATGTCTTAATCTGCCATAGTCCACATCATATGAAATAATAACCAGTTGTTAATTCCAAGTCAATGATGTCAACATGGGTCAACGTGCTGAATTTTATAAGGAGGCGTTTGGACAACAAAATGGTAAAGCCATGAGAAGGTTGTGTTATTAGGGCATTTGACTACACATTCAAAAGATTTTTATGTTTATTTTGTGTGTGTGTGCGCGCGCGCCACAACACGTCAGAGGTCAGAAAACAACCTCTGGGAGTTAGTTGTTATCTCCTTCTACCATGTGGGTCCCAGGGACTGAACTCAGGTTTCCAGGCTGGGAAGCCAGCATCCTTAGTTGACGAGATATCTTGCTGGCCCTGACTCTATTTTTGTCTCTAGAAAAATCTTGCCTTAAAGCACTAAGGAAGGTTGGGACACAGATGTGCTTAGCACCAAAATTTCCCCTTAACTACTGAAGGAAAGACAGCAAACCAGACATTGGAAATAGCCTTTCCCAGAGAGAGAGAGCTGAGTGTTCTTAGACAGAGAAACCCTGTCCTGAGGAAACAAATAAACAAAAAACAAAGTGGCTCCTCCCCGTAGCAAAGCTAAGCACAGCTAAGGTGGGCACAGTCCAGACCTTCTTCCCCCTGCTTGAGGAGAGGTGCAGTGGTAGAGGATTTGCTCCATCCTCCTGCCGTCAGGGAGATGGGAAATACCAGGGGTATCAGCAGGCTGCAGTTTGGCTCTGTGAATAAAGTGGTTTTTGCACAAGCGTGAGGAGCTAATTTCAGTTCCCCAGAATCCCAGTATCCAGATGTGGTGTCTCTGCAGTGCACATCTGTAATCCCAGTGCTTTTGTGGCACAATGGGAGGTGGAGACTGGAGATCCCTAGATGCTCCCATACCAACTCCCCCTCCCCTCTCATATACAGCAGTGGCCAGCATGCATTGCAGAGAGAAGACATGATACAGTGCTAAGAGAGTTAAAAGATTATTCCTTGCAACGATCATGTAAACAGAGCTTAGGGCTGCAGGCTGCTGCAAGTTAAAATACCATTTGCAGTGGTAACGGGTGACTCAGACCAACTGATGCCATTTTAACACACATGAGAAAGCAAAAGAAATTTCTATCATCTGAAAAATGAGAAAAACGCTCAAGTTCTGCTGATGGACAGACACTACATCCTACTAACACTTCTGCAGGGCTATTCTGACTTCCTTTGAAATGAAGCAAGAGTGAGAGAATTTGAAAAGAGTGAGCTTGCCTCAGCAGCCTTTCAATGCAGACATTCACATTCCTTTCTGGCTGAAACCTGAAAATCAAAGCCTCTGCAACATCCAGACCCAATAGAATACTAAATCAAAGGGAGAAGGGGTTAGCTTGACAAAGATTCCCAAAGGACAAGTATCCCTGGCACTGGGTTACTGCGTTGAGCAGGGCAGAGATAGAAGGACCACTGGGGCTTGCTAACTGCCAGCTTAGCTCTAGCTTCAGCGAGAGAGCCTGTCTTAAGGAATACGTCATATTTTCCTCTGGTGTTTACACATGCATGTATTGGTGCATGCATCTGAACTACACCACACACACACACACACACACACACACACACACACACACACACACCCCAGAGGCTGAAGCATTTTATCACATTACTGATGAAAACTTGTCGATTTGGAATGAAGTTGGACAGAGGATTAATCTAAAAAGGAAGGATATGGTTTTGGAGATAGATTGATGGTTATTTAGAGGCCAGATTATGTTAACTACACAAGAAGAAAAGGCTGAACATGAAATTGCCAAAGAATATCCCCACACATGTTTAGAGCTGTATTAAATCCCAAGGAAGAACACAGGTGGCTGGGAAGCCTGGTGTCTTGAATGATGTCACCCACTATATGTGGCTCAAATTTGTGGTAACCAGAGACCCTCACATCTGTGGTGCTTGATGGCACATTTGTGTTGTGCTGTTTGTGTGTCCAGCTGTTAGTCTTTTACTGATAGGAGCCTGGGCTGGAAGCAGGGGAGGCAGACGGTCTACGATACTGCCTTAATGGTACCAGTAGAGATTTGCTGCCAGGAGAGCTTCTGAGAGCCCAGACACTGTGAACTAAGTATCAGTAGAGAGGGTAGGCCAGGGAACGTAATGATGGTGACAGACACACAGCAGAGAACAATGAAGCCAAGGCAGACAAGCTCAAATCAGAGCTTGCTAGAAGTTGATGGAAAGAGGCAGAAACCACAGCACACTCTCCTCTTTCTGGGTGTGTTCCAACAAGGGGAGCTGCCTACGAAAGAAGGAATTTAAGGATGCTTTGCAAGGAGTTTTGTGAGCTGCAGGTGTCCCTTTCCACTGAAAGCTGGGGTCACTGGGTCCTTGCTGTGGACTATAATGGCAGTAGCCCTGTGGAGGGCAGCACACCGGCTTACTGAACAGTTACATGGGCAGGAGTTGAGGATTTTAACTCATCAAGGCTAAGAAATGGCTGAGCAGTGGAAGAAGACAGCCAGGAAGCTTATTGCTTGGCAGCACACTGGTTCCACCGATGTAGAAGTGGTGTGGGTTATTAGGGAGTTCTGAAGCCTTAACTCCACTGGCAACTTAGTGGGATTTTAAATCATCATGGAAACAACTCTCTAAACATCCCTGAGAGGGATTACCTAGATCTGAGTATCTGGGATGGGAAGATCAACCCTGCATGTCAGTGGTACTGTGCTGAGGGCTGGAGTTCCAGAATGAATGAAAGAACAGATGATGATGGGAAGATGAACCCTGCATGTGTGTGGTGCCGTGCTAAGGGCTGGAGATCCAGAATGAATGAGAAGGACACGTGATCTGAGCACAGGCATTCCACCGTCTGCTTCCTCAGTGCTAACACAAGGTGACCAGCTGCCTCTTGCTCCCACTGCCTTGCCTTCTCTGCCATGATGGACTGCCTCTCCTGGAGCTGTGAGCCACAGTGAACCCCGGCTTGAGCTGCCTTTGCTGGGGATTCTGTCACAGCAATGAAAGGAGGAACTAACAGCATGGTCAGTGCTCTATCCGGTAGCAGAGGCACAAACCTGAATTATTTATCTAGGAAAGGTGTCAGCAGTTCCGCAAATGTCACTACAGGTCATGTTATACACTGTAACAGAAAGTGATCGAACATCCTCTTTATGCCAATCAAAGTGATTTTCTGAATAGACTTAGTTCTTGAACATTTGAAAAGTTATTTCCCTGTAATAGTGAATGTCAATTAAAAAGGACATAAACAGTGTATAAAGGTGCAAAACGTTACAGAAAATACTATTTTTTGATTGTTATCTTTCATTAACCATCATGATTAGGACATCATTTCTAGTATTTCCTATACCTAATGAGATAAGATAGAAAAAAGAAAAGATTAAGAAAATAAAAATAGAATTGTGGGTCTGGTTCTGGTAATTTTTTTAAAAACAGCCTAGATATAAATACCTAAAGAAGCAGTTGACAAATAAGAAACGGCCTTAAGCACCTCTGTAAGTGGTTAGATATGATCACAAGAATACAAGGAAGTCACTGGGTGTCCCACCGACAGTTCTGGAGACTGATGTGCCAAGTGTGGGGGGTCAGTTTTGTCTGGGTTACTGATTTTTGCTTTACCAGTTTGGTTATAATCTCTTTATTTTTTCTTCAAACCAACAGGTTTCTATTTTTTTTGTTTTTTGTTTTTTGTTTTTCAAGACAGGGGTTCTCTGTAGCTTTGGTGCCTGTTCCGGAACTAGCTCTTGTAGACCAGGCTGGCCTCGAACTCCCAGAGATCTGCCTGCCTCTGCCTCCTGAGTGCTGGAATTAAAGGCGTGCGCCACCACCACCCTGCTAAACCAACAGTTTTAAGTTATATTTTATAACCAGTTCATCACAGAGCCGTACTCCTAAAATCCTGCCTTAGTCTGTGGGTTGAGAAAATGAAGGATTATTAGCTTGGGTATAGCCACAGGTGTGTAGCCCTTTGTGCACCTCTGAGAGCACAATGAACAAGGCAGGGTGAGCAGCACCACCAATGTCTCAGCACAGCTGTCGGCTATGGGCAGGACATGACCCTCCCGACTCCTGCAAGGCGTGCATCATATTCCCCCATTAATCGTCCTCATGCGACATAGCCAACGGGATTCCCTGTGTGAGCATGGTGTGAGGAGGGTGTGCACGTGTGAGTGTCTGAGTGTGTGTTCTGTGTGTGTGCACGCGTGTGCACATGCACGTGTGTGGAAGCCAAAGGCCAGTCTTGGTTATGACTCCCCAGGTGCCTGCCATTGCCTTGTTTTCTGAGATAGTCTCTCAGTGGGTGCCAGCATCAGGACAGGCTGGAATTGGGCCCCAGATATCCTCTTGACTCCACCTTTCCATTTCCGGGATTATAGGCATTCTCCACCAGGCCTGGGTTTTTTTTGTGAATACCGAAGGTTGCACTCAAGTCCTTGTGCTTACGAGGTGAGCACTTTACCATGTCCCTAGCGCCTCTAAATAGACCTGTATAAGGAAAACTAATTTTTGTTGCTTTTTCCCTATTGAAACCCACTTTACTCGAGAAGGCGCACAAGAAAAATACGACGAGCAGTACCAGGCATATCAGCATTCCTCTGCAGTGACATCATGGCCCCTCCAGAAGTGAGGTGTGCCTCTTATGATGGGTGTCTTCCAACTGTACAATGGGATTCTGGGCTCCTGTTGGATGAGCTCCCAGTGGTGAACTGGAGCAATGGACACAGCAACTCTCTTACCTCTTTGGCCCAGGCTGGCTTCTCACTGGGACTCATGCCCTCCTTGTAATGGTACAGCGGCTTCTTCTCCAAGGGCCTCTGCTCCTGCCTCTGATGCTGGAGGGACACCAGATAGTCCCGCTCTTGCTTTAGCTGCCTCTGAAGTCTTTCCGCTTGCCTCTGCTCTTCCAGCTGCTTGCGCTTGTATTCCTACCCAGAGCAGGAAGAGCAAAGAGAGCACGTGACCACATGGAACCACATTGCCACGCTGAGCATCAGCAAAGCATGCAGTGGAGACAACAGAAAACGGGAGACAAACAGAATTCCAAGAAGGATACAAAGTACCCACAGATAACTCAGGCCTCGTGTTAGTGTCCACACGGAATATGTCAATACAAACATGACGTATGGCATGCCGGGTTGCCTACAGAGCACCACTCGGAAAGTGACATGTCCCTGGAGAATTTCAACAGGGATGCAGGGTAGTCAGACTGTCATCTCTAGAAGGAGTCATTCACTGCCTGATTTGGTAATTCAGTCATTGACAGACATGTGGTAGAGTATACAACCAAATAAACAACCAAATAACCAAATAATCAAACAGCCAAATAAATAACCAGACTTTGCTATCATTTAAATAAAACCTGTACTAACTCAAGCTATTTGCAAGTTTATGTTTCAGGTTAAAAAGATGGCAGAATGCCACTGAAAAAACAAAAAGGGTACACCAAGAAGCCCATGTGGAGAGCTGTGTAGCAGCAATAATAGAAGGTCTTCCAGTGGATGCGGCATGAGCAGGAAACAAACTGTTCCCATTGTAAGGGCAGGGCTAACAGCCTGCGAAGGACACATGACTGCAGGGCTGAACAGGCTCTGTGGCCGCGGTCCATTTGCTGTGATTGTATTCCTGCGTGTTGCAAACGGCTTTCAAAATTACATGGCAATAAACATGGTGGGTCTTGAATGTAGTCTGAACTTATAATAAGGCTGGATTCATGCTAAAGTTTCACAAGTGGAGGGAGTTAATAAAGCGTGATAAAGTGTTGAGGACTTAGCAAACTGGGTCAGGAAATTGTATGAGGCCTCTGTGAGATTCCGGGGTCTAGGAGGTTGATTTTTAATCGGCATGTTAGGAGGAGGAAACACAAAGACACACACACACACACACACACACACATATGCAGACACGCACACACTCATATACGCACGCGAGCATGCACGCACTCAGGGTGAACACCAGGCAGGTCTGCTGGTGTGTGACTTTCCCATTACCAGAAGTAGAGCTTGTTCATGCAGTAGCTGCTGCTGTAAGATCTCTAACTGTCTCTGCTCCTCCTCTAACTGTCGCCTGATGTACTCCTGGAGAGGCAGCAGCAGAGAGTAGGGCAGAACGGAAAGAGGAAAAGAGAGAGAAAGAACCAGTAATTGCATAGGTAACAGGAGCTTCCAAGGGAAATGGAGGAGAAGGGAGGGGGAAGCGTACCCAGCACCTCACCGCACAGGAAGAGGAGGCCACAGCAAAGCAAGCCTTTCGGTGCAGTCTGAAGCACAGCCCCCGTGCCAGCAGCAGCTGACTGAGAGGGATCGGGAATTCCCTGTCTCTGGTTTTAATGAAACTAGCTTTATGTTAAAGCTCGTTATTAGGCACCTTTCTTATAGACTCCTTGGAATTAACAATGCTATAAAGTTCTGAGGCTCTGTGCCAACAGCAGGCACAGAACACAAGAGCAAGGTTAGTGTGCTCAGTCTGGATAACAGATCCATCCCATAGCTCGCTGGCTCGGACTGTGATTTTATCCATTAGAGAAGCCACTGCCAGGAGATGGAGAACAGAAGTAAGCTGAGTAGCATGGTTCATCTTCAATGATGGTAGAGTGGACTTGGTTCCATGCTTAGGGAAGTCAGAAGTTCTAGGAATGTCAGGGGAGACCCTGGCTTACGTAGGAAGCATGGACACTGTCAAGCTGTGTACTTGTCTGTTTGAGCAGGTAAGAACTATTGCTTGAGGAAAAGGCAAAAATCATAGTAGAACAGCCCTTGGAGACTAAGTTCTATGCCCCAGAGAGCTCCCTGGTGCTGCAGTTCCCATGGGGCACGTTGTGGGTGGGCTTCCCACGTCCCAGTACCTGCTCATGCTCCGCGCGCCTCCTCTCCTCCTCCCTGCGCATCTGCTCTTCATAGTGTCGGCGCTGTTCCCGTTCCTGCTGCTTCCGGAGCTCCTTCTCTCGCCTTTGTTGCTGTGGGTGACAAGCAGACACCATGTTAGCGGTGGGTACTCGTGAGATTAGCATGACATCTGCCCCAACAGACATGAGCTCTCAAGGACAGATGCCCAAGTGCTCCAAGGCTTTTCCTCTCGGGCCACTGGGGGACACATGGACAAGGAGGGGTGATATCAAGAGATTTGGAGTTGTGTAGACCATGTTGTCATTTGCCAGGAATGCGGACTCTCCCCAAGACATATTCTTTCTGTGGCCATTTGGGACTGCCAAAACAGGCTACAAAAGACCAGCCATCTTCGATCTGTCAGACTCTAGAAACCCATTGCATTGCATCAGTCAATCATTTCACTATCAGACCACACAAAGATTTCAGAGATACAAGGCTCAAATAAATGGAGTGGATATTCAAAGCCACATGCAGAGTCCACAGAACTCCCAGACTCCCACCTAGACCACATCCCTGTGGCTCATACTGGGCTGCTGCTTCTGTTTGCTGGAGGATTCATTAGTAAACGCAGACATCACCTCCTTGTTCAGGTAAGGGAACACCATCATGACCTCTTGTCATTCTCATCTCTTACGACTGCCCTACCCAAGAGCGAATAGTACAATCCACACGGCAAGTGTCTATCTTGTTGAATCTTCAAAATGTCTTTTGAGGTAGGTGTTCTTATCACCAGTTTACAGGCAAATACTGTGGCAAGGGAAGAGTGAGTTGTTCAATGTCATGTTACTGTTTAAGGTTTGTCCCAGGAAGTAGCAGAACTTGACTTCAATGCCAGTCATATGCTCCAGGACCTATGCTCAATTGTTATGTAGATGGAGAGACAGAAAATGTGGGAGACAACCCCCAAATTAACATGACTCATTCTACTTTCAGAAAAGGGGAGGATTTGGGAGAGCTGAGAACTAAGCTCAGGGGCTGGTGCTTTTGAGGTAAGGATGATGTCATTCCCCACCTCCAGAACACTAGAAACTGTAGGGGCGTGGGAATGGCTTTGGTGACTGTCCTAATAAGGGGAGCCGCATGACTGGCATTTAGCATGAGGGACAGCATCACATGTAAAACAATGTGCTCTCCAGTACTCCTGGTAGCATCAGGATCAGCTGTGGGCCTTTGTGTCAGACTCAGTACTAGCTTGGGTTTCTTTTTCCTCAATTAGGAACTTCTAAGGAAACAGACCAGGTACCACTAACTCCCTGCAATGTTCCCACAGCGCTTCATCGCATGGCAAGGAAGGATGAGATGTTCCAGAGGGAACAGCCCCCATTCTATTGACAAGTCAGTTCTGCAAAACCAGGGGAAAGCCATTCCTCCATAGCTGTCTGCCACAGGCCCTCAAAACACCAAGAAACCTGGCGGAAAGCCATTCCTCCATAGCTGTCTGCCCCAGGCCCTCAAAACACCAAGAAACCTGGCGGAAAGCCATTCCTCCATAGCTGTCTACCAAAGGCCCTCAAAGTGCCAAGAAACCTGGGGGAAAGCCTGGCTGCAGTACTTTTAGCTACGATCTTCCAGCGTATCAGGGTATACTGTGTATCAGTGGCCTCAGAATCTTAGGACAGAAGCTACCCTGGGAGACTCAGTATCTGTTATTTCCTAACTTGAAACACATGTCCATCTTGGACTGTATGTGATGAGGAGCCCCCCGGAGGCCTTTGTGTAGCCAACTGATGCAGCAGGGCTTGCACTCTGCAGAGGTCCCCAACAACTATTAGACACTAACCAAGCAGGGTGAGGCCTTCCTGCAGGTCTAGGCATGAGTCGACAGAGCACCAATGATGTGACAAAGGCAGGCTGGGTACCACCGTGCATCCTTACTATCAAGGAAGGAGGCATTGCACAAAGGAAGAAAGGTTCCAGCTTTTTGTTTACTCTTAAATGACTTAGGAATTGAAACAGAGGGGGTCTTAAACGTGAGAGGGGAGAGAGCTCTGGGCTATGGAGCATCCCATACAGTGTAACAAAGAGGAGAAGGAAAAACAGGGGTGTGCTGTTTCCAGACAAGCAAGTATTCACTTCACAGAAAAAATAATTCAGAGGAACACAAGAAGTAAACTTCGTCCTAGGAGCTGAGTGAATAATTTCGATGGCAGCCCCAGAGCAGAGGTATTTCCAACACTCGACTGATGTGAATTACACCAGCCCAGATAATAAGATAACGAGGTGCACTGATCAGTCTTTTGGCAGCAAATAGCCCTCATTCAGCTAACATTTCAAGTTTGTTACTCTTATTGGTTTCTTTCTTGAGGAAAAAAAAATAACCAAGTCTTTGGAAGATTTAGCTGAATTTTATGTAGAAGATTTGTCCGTTTTCGGTCTGTCTGCCAGGAATCAATACTGTTTTGTAATTACGCGCCACTCGGGTTCCCACGCAACGGTACACACAGTATTGACTGCAACCGAAGAAGGTAGGGCTTCCTAAGTATTCTGCAGCTTCTGAGGAAGACACTCAAAAGTGGCTAATAATTAATAATGATCTCACTCAGAGCAGCCACTGGTCACACACAGAGGCACCTGCCAGGGCTTCAGTTCCTGCTGTGAAGTTAGAAAAATAAATTACCTCCCCTGCCTTCTGAAGGCACCCTGCCAATTTCCAACTAGGTGTCTCAAGGTTGATGCCATTCCTAGAAAGATCTTTTACAGTCTCTCTATTTTGAGCATAGGGCTGTTGGAGAGGACACACCAAAACTTCTGGCTTCTAGGAGACCCTTACAAAGCCTTTGGGGGCTCTCTCTAAAAGCAGCTCTTAGAAGACAAGGCCAATGTTCAGTTCCTGCTCCACTTCAACCTCTCACATGGGCCCTAACATGTAAAGACATGTTGTACTAGACACTAGACCTGGTGTTGTGTGCTGTAATCCTAGCTAGTAGTTGAAAGGTTGAGGCAGACGGAATGCCTTGAGTTTAAGGTCAGGGTCAGGGCTGTATAATGAAACTCAATCTCAAAGAAAAGGTCTTTGGAACTCAACGGAGTAAAATCCTTTGGGGGAAAAGGAGACACTAACACATTATCCTCATTAAGCATTTTGGTATTTTCTTCTTATCAGTACTACTGACATGTATTACATCACACTTCATAATACCTTTTGTGTTTGTTTGATTAATTTTGTGATCTAGACTGAAAGCTATTGTGTGATTTTATTTCAGGTTTTATCGTTTAAAAGTGGTTTATTTACTTAATTTTTATTCATGTACATATATGAGCCTGAATGGGTTTATTGTACCACACACATGCCGTGCCCTAAGAGGTCAGAAGAGGGTGTTGGACCCCCCTGGAACTGGGGTTACAGGCTGCTGCTAGCCACCCAGTATGGATCCTAGGGATTGGACCGTGGCTCTTTGCAATATCACAGAACCCCTTTACCTGCTGAGCCATCTCCCCAGCCCTCCAGCTTCTGCCTTGGCTGCTTCTCACAAACATTGTGTCATTACCCATATTTGCTGTACTAATGACCAAAGGGCAGAGGAACAGCCCAAGGGGAATGTGCTAGCTGATTCTTCTTGACACAACCCAGCATCCCCCAGGACAAGAGTTTTAATTAGGAATTGCCTGGCTCAGGCTGGCCTGTGAGCATGTCTGTATGTAGGGAATGGTCTTGACAGTTGGTGGAGCAGGACCCAGTCCACCACGGGCAGCACCATTTCATGGCTTGGGCTGTGCAGAGGGAGGAAAGCTAGCTGAAGGCAAGCAAGCAGCATGCCTTTGTTTCTCCCTGCCGTTGACTGTGGAAATGATGTGGCTAGCTGCTTGGGCTCCTGCCTTGACTTCATGTGATAATGGATGGTGAGGTGAAATTTTCAGCTGAGTGAACCCTTTCTTTCCGAAGTTGCTTTTTAGTCTGGGTGTTTGCCACAGCCAAAGGAAAAGCAAAAACCAGGGCAGAGGGAAAGAAAGCCTTCCGCAGACTGAAGCAGACCTGCCTCTGGACAGCCCTTCCAGGCCAGAAGGTCACCACAGTGTATGCCACTATGAGATGGAGAATGCTTTAAAAACCAAACAGCTCCAGCACCACAACTGGTCCTGGTACAACTATTGCCAATGTTGGAGCAAAGTATGAAAATAAATCGGGGCTACCAGCCTGCGCTGGGAAGAAGGGAGAGCGATGGCTGAAGCAGGACCCTCAGGTTGTGTTTGATTTTGTATGATGATAATCGTGTTCTGCCATCACAGAGAATGTCTTCAACCAACCAGACGACAGCTCTTGGCGGAAATGTCACACTCGTGAGAAGGGGCCTAGGAGTTATCATTTATACCTTCGTGGAGGCATTGCCAAAAGTTGAATTTCTTAAAATTAGAAATCCAGTTGGTTCTTAAAAGAGTTTTAATGTGTTTTTTTTTTTTTTTCTGATTGAGGAGTGAATGTTAGCAACCGCCTTGCATGGCTTTCAGGTTAATATTACCATTGCCGTATTATTTGGGGTAGGCGTGGCCCTAATGGCATATTTTGTTTTCTGTGGCTATGCACCACAGAATTGTTACTTTTTTCCTGAGAGACAAAATACCTGATAGAAGTGACTTGAGGAAGGAAGGGCTTGTCTTGGCTCACGGTGGAGGTACGTTCATCATGGTGAGGGAGGCATGGAGTTAGGAAGGTGAGCCGGCTGGTCCCACTGAGTCAGGAAGCGAAGACGAAAGCAATGCTCAGCTTGTCTTCTCCTTCCTTCTTATTAATCTAGTCTGGACACTCAGTTCAGCAGATGGTGTCATCATCCTTAGCTAAACCTGTCTGGAGACATCCTTGGACATGCCTGGAGGTGATGTGAAACCCAATCAAGCTGACAAGGAAGGTTAGCCATCATGGGATGTTTTATTCCTTCGCTTGCTGATCCATTTAGGACGTTCCTAGGTGGATGATGTTTTCTGATCCTCGGCCTGCTGGTCCATTTAGGATGTTCCTAAGTGGCTGTTGTTTTCAAGTAAGCTGGTTAGTCAATTTCAATGAAGAAATATTAAAGCTGCCAGTCTTTGTATTCCTTCCAGAGCCTGTCACCGCCACCCTCAAACAGACTTCCCACAGGTGTGGGTATACATAGTCATTCCTGGGTATGTCCATTACAGAACACCTCCTCTCCTCTCTCGTGAGTAGCAGGGTCTTTGTTGTGATTCTTAGGAGCTAGGATGCTCAGAGCCACACTGATGGCCCCATCTGCCAGCTGTGCTCACTGAGTATTGTGATGTAAGTACTCGATGAACCAGCCAGGGTTTTGCTTCCAACTCTCCTTTCTCTTCAAGCTTATGTTCCTCTTTAGTTTATTTTCTTATGTGTTATATTTTCTATGTAAACCACTATAAGCTACATTGGGTTCTCTTTTTAGAATGAAGAAAAGTAATAGAGAAAGATAACAAATATTAGGCAACAAGCAGGCCTTGATTTTTTGTACATCTTTTCACCATGCCAAATTTCCCATTATATGAACCCAGGGAAACATCCACATTTGAAAATGTTTCCTAGCTGTAATGTTAATGTAGTGGGGTAGAGAGGAGAAATATAGCGTGGAGAAAGAATACTGGGTCAGCCATATCTATCACCACACACAAAACTCAAGTCCAGAGGGATCAAAGACCTCAACAGAAAGCCAACCACACTGAACCTCACAGAAGAGAAAGTGGGAAGTACACTTGAATGCATTGGCATAGAAAAACACTTCCTAAATATAACCCCAGCAGCACAGACACTGAGAGAAACAATTAATAAACGGGACCTCCTAAAACTGAGAAGCTTCTGTAAAGCAAAGGACATGGTCAACAAGACAAAACGATAGCCTACAGATTAGGAAAAGACCTTCATCAATCCCACATCAGACAGAGGACTGATCTCCAAAATATACAAAGAACTCAAGAAATTGGTCATCAAAAAACCAAATAATCCAGTAAAAAAAAATGGGATATGGACCTAAATAGAGAACTCTAAAATGGTTGAAAGATACTTCAACATCCTAAGCCATCAGAGAAATGCAAATCAAAACAACTTTGAGATACCATCTGACACCTGTAAGAATGGCCAAGACCAAAAACACTGATGACAACTTATGTTGGAGAGGATAGGGGTAAAGGAAACACTCTTCCATTGCTGGTGGGAGTGCAAACTGATACAGCCCCTTTGGACGTCAGTGTGGCAATTTCTCAGAAAATTAGGAAACAACCTTCCTCAAGACCCAGCAATACCACTTTTGGGTATATACCCAAAGGATGCTCAATCGTGCCACAAGGACATATGCTCACCTTTGTTTGTCATAGCCAGAACCCGGAAACGACCTAAATGCCCCTTGATCGAAGAATGGATAAGGAAAACGTGGTACATTTATACAATGGATTACTACACAGCATAAAAAAAATAATGACATCTTGAATTTTGCAGGAAAATAGATGGAGCTAGAAAACATCACATTGAGTGAGGTAACCCAGACACAGAAAGACAATTATCACATGTACTCACTCACTCATAAGTGTGTTTCAGACATAAAGGAAAGAAAAACAGCCTATGATTCACAATCCCAGAGAACCTAGACAACAATGAGGACCCTAAGAGAGACTTACATGGCTCTAATCTGCATGGGAAGTAGAAAAAGACAAGAATGCCTGAGTAAATTGGGAGTATGGGGACCATGGGAGAGGGTAAAAGTGGAGGAGGGAGGGAGGGGAGCAGAAAAAATGTATAGCTCAATAAAATCAATAAAAAAATTAAAAAAAAAACTGGGTCAGAAATATGTTCTCTATAAACATGTAATGGATTAGTCAGTGTTATATGTTGAGTTAGATATCATCACCTAAACTTTTAATGCAGTAGCCCCACACGTCAGAGCGAGAATGTGCTGTGTTACAAAGTAAAAACAAAGATTCGGAATGAAAGAGATATATGCAGAATGCTGGACTGCCCGTGGAAAGTTCCAGAGTGACCTCCTGAAAGTGGTGAGAGGGGACCCATTGAGACTGTGACAGATCTGGTTGTCCTCTGGAGGACTGGGAAGCGGCTGCTGTGGGATGGCATCCTTCTCCGCAGGAAGTGTCTCAAACCATCCCCTCAGCTCAGGGGCTCTGTGATCAAAGGTGCTTCCAACGAAAGGGCCACCGTGGTCCATTGTGCTGGCCACACACCACATGTGCTCCTTACTTTAACTGGAACTGTTCACCTCAAGCTTCCCAGGAGTTGTACTTGTGACGAAGTCATTGACACATATCTGGAGATTCTGTCTCTGCACAGCATTGGCCCAAGCTGCAGTTTGGGAAAGATCATTAAAATGAGGGCACTGTGCCTTGCAATTACAGGTGGAGTGCCAAGCATCATTTATTTATTTATTTATTTATTTATTTATTTATTTATTTTCTTCTTCTCCTTCTTCTCCTTCTTCTTTTTTTTTTTTTTTTTTTTTTTTACAGGTAGGGCACAAGAATGATGATGTGGCCAGGCACCTCTGATGTTATAATGCAACAGCGCAATAAAAAGAATGAAATGAATAACAATGCCAAATAATAGGATCAAAGTTCTGTGATCTTTGTACCTCCTATGGTATCGCATACATTTCTAAGGCTCTTACACCTATTAACTCATAAAAATTCCCCTCCTTTTGAGGCGGATACACCCAAAACTCCATTGCACAGATAAGGCCACCACAGCACCCAGACCAGCATCTTACCCGAGTCTGGACCTTGGTAAGTGGACAGCCAGGGTATACTATACACTTTGCCTAGTCGTGACACGTGCATGCACACCAAGTAAAAGATATCTTGTGCTTTTGCCAGCTTTCTCTTTCCTGTCTTGACCCTAACCTTTTCCTCCTTTTCAGAGAAACAGTGACCAGAGAGCACGGGGAAAAGACTGGACAGGCTAGAAAAAACTTTTCTACATTTGATCCAATCCGTGGCCAGAAGAAAACTTCATCTCTGCTGAAGGGTGCTTTTTGATCAGCAGACAGCCCATGGCTAAGCTCCCCGAGTATACACGTGCAGGCTGCTCTTTTATGAACAAAGGGGGAAAAGAATGTTCTAGGTTGATTTTTTGCCTTGAGCAAGCTTAATGAAGAAATCTAATCCTGTCTCTGCTATGAATGATAGTCAGTGTGATTATTCATGAGCTCCTTGTTATCTCCCAGACCTCGGTTTCCCCAAGAACAGATATTAGGTCTTCCCCAGGCACTAGAGGAACCAGAATGTTGTAGAGGTCACCCCTAAAACACAAGGCTCTGGAGTTAAGCATAACTATCAAGTGCAGAGAAAACCCTTCCATTCCTGCCCTGACATTCCAAAGCCCTAGTGAGAGACCCTGGGACCGATTGCTATAGAAACAAGTGCATTGTGAATGAGTTTGTGGATGCTGCATTCACAGAGAGGACCATTCCAGGCTGTCTGTGCTGACACCCAAGGTGCTAAATTAGATCCCCTGTAGAAAGGAGATGTTGAAGGCATTTTAGATATTTGGCAGAATGTATTTAGATGTAGCAATATCACAAGGGCTGAATCAATAACAAGATACATTTTCCAATCTTAGGAGCTGTTAAAACATAGGAATGTGCTGCCACAGCCATGGGTTTGCTAGGGAGGAGGCAGCGGGCAAGTCCATCTGAGGAACACTGTCAGAGCGAGTCTTGCTTTTAAAGAACAGTTGGCTGAGCTCATTGTCCAGGTGGTGTCTACTCAGGCTGCTCACTGAAGAAAACCAGTAGAAATGAAAACATTTTCATTTCAGTGGCATGTGAACAAATGTGCCAATGAAACCTTTCTGTTGTACATCTATCCAAGGCAAGGCGTAACTAAGGAAACAGTGAAATCCAAGACACATGGACTAGCCGTAACAAAAAAGGCTGCGAGAAGACCGGGGATGATGGAGGTCAGGCCTGTGACCCTTGATGCCTGTTCAGGCAGACTTTGGTTACTAAATCTGCATGTGTGCAACAAAGGCACTCTAGATACACCAAGGGGTATCATCTGTCCAACTCTAATCTTGTTTTGTAACATGAGATGCTGTAGGTACCAGATACTAGGCAGTTCTCTGCATTCTTAGAAAGCACAGGAAGGGGTTTGTGAAAAGAAAGGTCACATGTCATAAGCATCTCTAACCTCAGCATAGGGTTTAAAATCTCCCCCCCCCCCAACAGGACTCAGAGGAACTGCACACAAAGTCAGACCTTCTGCTTCAAAATCGAGTTCTCTGGGGACTCACTGAGTAGTGGGGCACCCTCCCCTTCCTTGCTTGTCTTTTGTTTGGCCCAGACTGGCCTCAACTATGTATACTATATTACCCTTGATAATTCTGCTTCTTTCTGCTAAGTGCTGAATTACAGGCATATGCCACCTTGCCCAGAGACCACCAGATACTGTTATGGCACATGCCACCATGTCCTGTGATCACCAGATACTGTTATAAATGCTTTTTATGAGTTAACTCAATGTCACAAATGATTATTATCCAATTTTATAAACTATAAGCTGATGAAGAAAAATAATCAGGGTTTGCTCAAGATGACTAAGGCAGAAAATGGCAGGGTGGAGACTGGCAGCAAAGCTGACCACGTCCATCTTCAAACTAAGCACTAAGGTTCTGTGTCTCTAATGGCCGAAGCTTATTGCTCAGACCTGACAAGCTCTCTTTCTTGTGGCACTTGCTTAGATCTTGGACAAGCCTTCAAATAACCACTCGATGGTCGTGACGAAAGGATTGTACTTAACGATTGTGGTGGTTAGTTTTAAATGTCAACTTGCCTCAACTTAGAGACCACCTGAGAGGGGGCCTCAGCAGAGGGACTGCCTGGATGAGATGAACATGTTTCTGGAGGACTGTCTTGTCTGTTGGCTGATGTGGGAAGACCACCCTATCCGGGCAGCACCATTCCCTGTACAGATGGGCCTGGACTTTAGAGGTGAAGAAGCATAGTTAGTATAAGCAACCTAGTCAGTAGGCAGCATGCCTGTGTTTATCTCTTTCTGCTCTTGATTACAGATTTAATTGGGCCAACTGCTTCGAGTTTCTGCTTTTCTTTTTTTCACCTCAATGAAAGTCTGCAGCATGAAGACAAGCCTCTATTTCCCACAAGATGCTTTTAGTCAGGTGTTTTATCCAAACGACAAATACAAAACCAAGACAATGACAGAAAGAAATTTAGGTGAGACTATCTTTCAAAGGACAGAGCTTCAGAAAGTCCTATGGGTTCCACTGACAAAAGCAGACTTCCCGAGGTGGCAGGCGGCCCTACTAAGCAAGGTGCTCCCTAGGCACGCTGCCCCGTGCTGACCAGGCCAGCTCCTACTGACAAGCTGACAGCAAGCAGAAGGTCAAATGATACAAAGAGAAAGGTCACCACAAAGGGGTGATCAGGGAAGGCACATTAGTGAAAATAGAATAAATACAAATACTCTCCATAAAAATAAAATAAATAATCCTTGGTGACTTGGTCTCTCATTGTTCTAGAATACACAAAACATTTGTACACAAATCTTCACCTATTTCTTGCATCAGGCATAGGACTAAGCCTTGTGCCTATGTTTGTCTCACAATTCCCACAGTAAGCCTCCAAAGTCAATATGATTTTGCTGAACATACACGTAAGGAAGCTGAGGTTCTGCAAGGTTAAGTAAACTTCCCAAGACCACAGAGCTGGATTACACCCGGTCTCCTGGCCTACAAAGTGGTGTAGTTTACTCTCATCCCCGCCTACCAGACTGTTTTTCCTTCCCACCACATTCTGAGTGGGCGTGTAACAAGCGTGCGTTCTAAGGCATGGGAAGGTGCTTGCCTTCTGGCACGTTTATTTCTGTACATCCAAGGTTTCACTGTGTGCAGGAAGAAGTACAAACGCTGGAAAATTCCTCTGGCTTTATTCAGAGCAGCAACAGTTACTGCCCCCGGAACTTGGCGCGTTGGCAATATGCTCGAGGTTTCTGGGAACTGCTTGGTTAATAGCTGCACAAGATGTGATAGCTGCCCTGAATGTTAGAAGCATGGAAACTACTGAGGCAAAGGGAAGCTAAAGAATGTACTCAGAGTCACACCATTAAGAAGGAAAGCATGTATCCTGACCTTGGGACACGAGGGACCAGGGCTGATTGGTTTGTGTTTTGCCTTTGAGATAGGGTCTTGAAATGCATTGTAGGCTGACCTTGAACTTACAGCAATCCTTCTGCCTCTGACTCCCAAGTACTGAGATTAGAGGGGAGGATCAACACATTCGGTTCCTTTAGTTGATGCTGCTGATTGAAATACTACATCCTTCTCAATAGCCTTCTACTTCATTGTCTGAAGGGGAGTGACGTCTACATAGTGAGTGTGTGAGTGTGTGTTTGTCACCGTGCTGTGGTGCGTGGGTGAGGGTCACAGGTCATTGTGGGAGCTGGTTCTTTCCGTTTACCCTGCAGGTTCTAACTTGGGTAATTAGGCTTCCAAGCAAGGAATTTTCCTACTGAGCTGGCAGGAAGGTCCAGCATATAGAGACTTAAAGAGGAATGTAGCTTCCCTTCTCTTCACTGGGGAGAGGGCTGTTCTGTTGCATTTTGGAGAAACTAGATTCTAAGAACAGCTGCTTCTCTAGATGTGGGTTCCAGCCACACAGCTTCTGTGAACCTGGGCTCTGATCCTGACAGAAAAGTGAACACTAAGAGCAGACATGAGCACAGGCTGGCAGAGAATGAGGGAACACCGAAATATGAAATTTTCCCAAACCCAAGCATCAGGTGAATCTCCGTGCAGACAGGACATGTCTTTGAGGAGATCTGTCCCCCTGATGGCCATATCTAAGTCTCCATTTCCCTGGTTTGTCTTCAGGATGACTTCAGTGGGGACAGCAAGCTTGGTCACTCACACGATGCAGGGTAGAGGACGGGCTGACAGCAACAGCTCCTAGGGTTAGCTTCATCCAGTCTGTGACTTAACCATATTCCCATTGAAAGGAGTTATAAAATACTCCTAGCAAGTTGAAATACATCAAAAATTCTTATGCAAGACCAATCAGCCCCAGGGACCTGATCTAAACTCATTAGTCTATTATCAAAGCAGGGTCTCAGCCCCTCCAAAGGCCATTCGACTCTGGCGCAGAGTGCCGTGGGTAGGGATTGTTCCAGCTGAGCAATAAAATTCTTACTGAGTCAGAGAAAACTAGGAGAGGATCCCTCTACAGCTTTGTCACCAGTGAGGAACTGACTCACCTTGGCTGAGTTTCAGCAAGCTCCTGGAACTAATTTACACATTGTACTGCAACAACCGGTCAAAACTGGACTGCTCACCACTATTTAATCAGCCACAGGTCATGCCGTTTTTCTAAGTAATCTCTGACTACATTCAGCTATAATCAAAGTCCTTCTGAGAATTACCAGGACCGATTAGATCCTAGCCATATCCACGCAGGCACACGTCCAAAGCAAAAGGCCTACAAAGCATCCCTTAGGGACTCCTGGTGGGAAATGACATCTGAGGTCACCAAGTATGAGAGCTCCAGCCCACCATTCCTGTGATACCTACCAGCTAGGCAGTCAGCCGGGAGACCTTTATTCCTGAATTGGGAATATAATTCCCAATTATAGTTCTCAAACAGAACTGCAGACTTCCACAGTTTCTATGTGTTCATGCAACCCGAGGTCCTGTGCTGGTCACCAGAGTCACAAGTGTTAGCCACAGGTTAGGATGGCAGATAAGGACAGGGACACAGGAGGGGACTGTTTGGTGGCAAGGATTGTCCTTATTCAGGTTCAGTACTTACGGTCGACCATTAGGTCACCATTTGCTTTCTTCTATTAAACTATAACATTTAACATTAGGAGATGACATTGACATCTACAGAGTTTATTCTTGACAACACCACAATAGAGTCAGAAAAAAAAATTACACAAAAATTGGTAGTGTTTTAAATAAGTTGCTTGGGCCATGTTCATAGCAATTCTGGGCTGCATGTGGCCTCATGTACCTGTCTGTGGGTTGCTGGTTGGATATATCTAGGGCAAGATAAAGGTCCAAAAGGACAGAGATAAAGCCAGTGTAACAGACCAAAATCCATGTGCTTCCGAATCTTCTGAGAAGCCCAGTTCAAACTGCCAACCACACAGCAGAGGGTTCATGTCCTCATGCTGCCAGATCCCTTCCATTCGGGCCGTGGACCTCAGGGTGGGTCCCTCTGGGCACAGTGCCTTATTCACACCCATGGAAGAGGCTCCTGTAACTGCCGCCGAAGGACACAAAGGAGGCCTTTCAGTAGCTCTGGCCTGGTGTGTGAAGGAGAACCTAGCTCAAAGCTGGATGCCTCCTGAGTACAGCCGCTTTGCCATGGTTCAGAGAGTATCAGCCGTGAGAGCAAATTACCATAGAGATACAGGACAGCGCTAGGATATAAAGAACACCAACTTGAAACATAGACTCTGTAGCTAAGTCCCTGAACTTGAAACATGATTTCATCTTGAGCTACCATCAGGGAAGACTTTATACTTGATGTGGGATTCCCCTCTGTATGCTGTGAATATGGTTTATTACCACTGGCTAATAAAGAAGCTGCTTCGGCATATGGCAGGGCAGAAAATAGCTAGGTGGGAAGTCCAAACAAAGATACAGGGAGAAAGAAGGCAGAGACAGAGAGACACCATGTAGTTGCCAAAGGAGGCAGATGCCATGAGGCAGCTCAAGAAGCAAGAGGTAACAAACCACGAGCCTCGTGGTAAAATATAAATTAATAGACATGGGTTCATTTAAGATATAAGAGTTAGTTAATAAGAAGCCTGAGCTAATAGGCCAAACAGTGCTATAATTAATATAGTTTCTGTGTGATTATTCGGTTCCTGGTGGCCGGGGAAATGAATGAGCAGTCTCTGCTTACATATACTGACTAAGCACCTGAGTCTGACAGCCGAGAGAACTCAGGTGTCAAACAAACCAACTGGGTTTGGAGAGCCAGCTCAGTGAGTAAAGTGCTTGCTCTACAAAAAAGAGGATCTGAGTTCAATCCCCAGAACCCACATAAAATTGCTGGGCATCCTGGTACATATTTTTAAAGCCAGCACTGGAAGGGTGGAGGCAGGAAGGTCCCTGGGGCTTCCTGGCTGGTCAGCCCAGCCTACTCAGCAAGTTTCAGACCAGTGAGAAAACCCATCACCAGAAAAAATCATGGGCCAAGCCTGATGAGTACCACTTGAGGCTCTGTCCTGACCTGTAATACATATACACACAAAGACATGCACACATGAACATGTAAACATCCACATGAATATTAACACATACACAGACACACAAACATTTTTAAAATGCACGAGGCCACATCTATTCTCCACAAGGTCAGAATCTTGCAAATTTTAAATGCTTATGAGCCTGATAGTGTGAATTTTCTAGGGTTACATACATGGCCAGCGTTTTTGATCTGCAACCAAGAACTAACCAGTAACCAGATGGAGCCCAAGTAGTGGAGACTGTTATACCCCTGGGAAGCGGGAACCTGGGACATGCTTCACCAAGAAAAGCAGGACAAAGGACAGATGATATTCGGGAAGCAGTTCAGCAGAGGGTTTGATCCACCAGAAGGAGGAGGTCTTGAGTCTAAGGAGCAGAGTCTACGGCATTCCAAAGGTCTGAGAGATTAAAGGAAACTGTGGCCCTTGGCTGGAGGCCAGTGTAAGAGCTGCCTGGGCAGCTTGCAGGCACTGAGAGCTCAGCCCAGCTACCAGAATCTAAAACTCTGGGTCTGCACCCCGGGAGCAACCAGAGGTCACTTCTACACCTTCCAGGTACACTTGGCTACACCCCACCACAGGGCCTCCACCCATTACACTCTGAACAGAAGAAAGCAGAGACTTTATACGTCTCCTGGGGTGGGGATCTTTTACAGGAGTGTCTGAAACTTACATGCAGATTGGAGAGCATATTATGGCCTGGTGACAGTGGTCTCAAAGTCCACTTCTGAGGATTATAGCTAAGGTTCCAGTTCATACCTGTCTCAGGGCACACCCCGGACACAGGGATCTGAGAGACCAGCGTGCAGCCTTGCTCTGCAGCTACTGCCCCTTCTTGCTCACTGGCCTTTCTGCTCTCCATCTCTTTTCTGTTTAATTTTACACTCTTAAAAGCATGCACACAGGATATTGGCTTTTGTTACAGCATTTTATATACATATCTCACGGATTTTGCTCACATTTAGTCCTCATTGTCTCCTGTCAAATGTGTGTGCGGTGCTTCCCAATTGCTGAGACCATCACTCAGTCACTTGATAAATAAAGGTGGAAATCTCAGACATCTCACAGCATGGACAGGGGAAGGAAAATGGAAAAACAAGCAGGAATTCACGAGAGAAAATGATGTGCGGGATTCCACACACAAGCACTTTCCTGCCGGGGAGCTTGCACGAAGTCACTCAGCCAACAAATCACCGTACATGTAGAGGGTTAGTGTTGTTGAAGGTCTGAAAACAATGTCCGAGGCTTGGCAGGGTTGCCAGGATTTACTGGAGAGTAACCCTGAAGCCGTGAAGTCCTCCTAGATGTAAACGAGGGAACCTGAACTGTGATGGGTTGTTAAATGTGATCCGATCAGGCAGCCCCGGCCCTCTCAACTCTCTAGCGAGCTATTTTCAAAAGCAAAACAAGGGAGCCCATGAGCAGGGAGCAGACTGGAATAGGTAGACCCCTAACATTACCACCCTCCTCCCACACAGTTAGGGACCCTCTCATTCGCCTCCCAATTTCCCCAATGACTACGGGTGAGACCCTTGTGTGGCATGTTACCTCCAAGAGGCCATGGCCAGAGAGAGGCTTCCTGTGCAGACAACACTAACAACGGCTGCTGAAAGCAGTTCTTGCCTGCCTGCTGCAGGAAGGATGCATGAGGAACATGGCTCCCGGTGCCAGAAGAGAATTAAGACACTTTTTAAAGGGTCTGCTTTTAACTACTTGGCGTTTTCTTACCTGCCCACCAACCGTGGTGTAGTTAGTTTCGTTTGCCTTCATCCTTAGCTCAGTCATTTGTATGCTAATTTACTCATTCCACAAACATTCCCGGGGTGTCTAATATATGTTACATACTATTTTAGGCACTAGAGAAGGCCAGCGGAGAAAAGAAGCCCATGTCCATTCCAATGGAGAGACTGACTTGTATATAGGATGTCTGAAGTTGGTAAGAGCCCCTGTCAATAGAGATAAGCAGTAGAACATTCCAGCAAGGAGAGGGATGGTGTCTTAATAAGATGGTCAAGAAAAGACTAAGAGGCGTAGACAAGATGGAGGGGTAGAAATCACAGCTCCATTCTGAGAATGAAGGAAGTGTTTTCTTGTAAGATGTGGTCAAAAAGCATGTGCACCGGCCAGGTGGTGCCAAGCCCGAGGCGGCAGTGGTGGCCCTGGTGGTACTCACCTCCTCCAGCCTCCGCCTCTGCTCCTTCTGCTCCTCGATGCGCTTCTGGCGCTCAGCCAGCAGCTGCCGCTTGTGTTCTTCATTCTCACGCTGCTGCTGCTCCAGCTGTTGCCGCCGCAGGGCCTCTGAGCGCTCCTTGTTGGCCAACTGCAGTCTCAGGAAGTCTCGCCGCAGTGTTGACTCCCCTGGCAGGTTCAGAATGGAGCTGTGGACAGGAAAGAACATGGGAAGGCCTCTTGTGATGAGGGCCATCGCCACTGTGGGTCCTGGGGGAGGAGGCGGGAGAACAGGCTTTGCTCCCGTTTTCAAGATGACCATTCCATACGTATGCTATCTCTCTCCCTAAAGGAATATCACATCCTTCTCGAGGACTGTCCACACTACTCTCTGCACAGTGCACGGCAAGGATGTGCTTCATAACACTTTAATGAGTGTGCAAGCCCCAAGCCATAGGCAAGCTTATCCCTACATATAAGATATATAGATATAGATATACAGATATCAGGGGCTATGGAGATGGATCAATGGTTAAAGAGATTGCTGTGGCAGCATGAGCCCGAGTTATTATTTCCAGAGCCCACAATAAAAGCTGGGTCCAATAGCACATGTGTCTGTAATACTGCCTTCCTTTGGGAAGATGCAAGGCAGAGGATTCCAGAAGCTTGGAGGCCAGCTAGCCTGGTGTGCATAGCAGCCTACAATGAGGTACTTTGTCTCCAAGATGGTGGAAAGAAAGACCAACGTCAGAGGTTGTTCTCTGACTGCAAGACATGTGCATCCTGTGCACACATGCATGCGTGCACATACAATGCAGCACAACCCAAACACATGTGCAGGTACATACTCGCGCGCACACACACACACACACACACACACACACACACACACACACACACACAGAAAGAGAGCAATAGAGTAAGAAGGCCCTTACTCTATTCCCAGGAGCGAATGCCCTCATATGCACCTCCTTGACAGCATATCCCAAGGCCCAATAGGCAGAGGTCACGCTACTCAGGGGAAGATGCAATGCACCAGGAGAAGCAAGTTTACGATACGGTTGACAAGGATCTCAGGCCAAGTTTGTGCAGTCCATGCTGCCCAGGGCTTGTCTCAGTACACCCCGTTGAAGGGCATGGTTCTCATCACAAAGTGTACGCTAAGGACTGTACTTGAGGAGACTGAGTTCTAGGTTATGTTTAACATAGTAGGTTTAAGTGTACATGTGCTCACATGCATGTGCATGTCTGTCTCTCTCTCTCTGTGTGTGTGTGTGTGTGTGTGTGTGTGTGAGAGAGAGAGAGAGAGAGAGAGAGAGAGAGAGAGAGAGAGAGAGAGAGAGAAACTGCAGCATTACTATTGGTGGTCCCAGGCTTCCCAGTGCCAATCTAACGGAAAGTTCTGGTCTATCTATCAGGGCAATGGAGGAGGATGGCTCCCATGGCTTTATTTAAACCCAGCACATTGGGTCGGTGGTTTCTGCCTGGGGGTCACAACAGCTTTGGGGGTGAAATGACCCTTCCACAGGGGTCGCATATGAGGCATACTGCATTTCAGAGTTTACATTATGATTCATAACAGCAGCAAAATTACAGTTATGAAGTAGCAACAAAAGTAACTTTATGGTTGGGGCTCATTACAACATGAGGGGCTGTATAAAGGGTCACAAGATTAGGAAGGCTGAGAACTTGAATTTTAGTGAAAGTTTTCTACCTAAAATAAACTCATAATTCTGTGTCACACGTACTGGGACAGGGTGAAGGGAGACTGCACCACCCAGATATTTGGTAGAAAACAGAAATGTGGGTTGGAGCTCAGAAGATAGAGTTCTGAACATCAGCCCATTTCCATTCTTGTGTGTCCAACCGGACTACTGTGGGCTATAGTGAAACCCAAGCTTTCACGAATCTGCCTCACTTGGTAAGTGGCCAACACTATGAGCATCGCAATAATGGATCCTGGCTAGTCTCCAAAAGGGGGTAAGCATGAGGTAACCCTAAACACCATAGCTTGGGGTGTGGAGGTAGCAAGTGCTCATCACCCAAACTCAAGGACCAGAGTTTGATCCCCAGAGTGCACATAAAATGCTGAGTGTGCATTTGTGACCCCAGTGCTGAGGAGAGGCAGGCAAGTGGATTCCTGAGGTTCATTTGCCAGATAGCTTGGCCTGCTGTGCAAGCCCCAGGTCAATAGGATACCTTGTCTCCATAAACAAGGTTATTTCTGGAGGATGGTACCCTTGGTTGAGATGTCTACCCCACTCATAACTATATACCCATGTGCACTGACACAGACATACCCCCACTCCAAAAACCCCACAGCCACTCACTAATGTCCTAGGCATATGATGACCAGATCACTTCTTTGTGGTTGAATGCCCTCAAGACTGCTGACAGATTGTACTGAAATATCCAAAATTAAGGTGCCAGGAGATTTCCCCACCCATGTGCAATAGCACAAGGTCTGAACCCTCAAAAGACTCAGTTTCAGTATAATTCTTTACATTATGGTTTTGACACCCCCTCAATGGGGGTTTTCTGAAGTATTTCAGGGAGAAATACCCAAAAGGAAGACTTGCCCCCCCCCGTGATTTGAGTATAAAAAAGTCTCACTTTGCCCCATGAATATACCATCTCCCTCAGATATTCCTAAGAAATTCCTTAAAATCCACAAGATAGAATCCATAGCACTGCCATCCTTTGGGACAGCCCACTCCAAACTCTCCTCAGATCGCTCGCTTTGTCTTGTGGTTGTAAACTTCCGCTGGAACTGTTTCTCTACAGAATTCCTTCTTTCGAGAAGAATCCAGAAAACCCCTATCACAGATAAACACATTCTCTTTCTACAGTTGCTTTCTTGTGAGAAAGAGGGACAGGCAAATTATTAGAAATAAAATAGAAAATATTCATAGAGAATACAGAAATGATGGTTTATAGGTGCGGTGGTTGAAAGAATATGGCCCTGCAATGGGAGTGGCACTAAAGGGAGGTGTGACCTTGTTGCAGTAGGTGTGGTCTTATTGGAGGAAGTGTGTCACTGTGGGGACTTTGAGGTCTCCTATGCTCAAACTACACCCAGTGAGACAGACCACTTCCTGTTGATGCGCAAGATGTAAAACTCTCAGCTCCTGCTCCAGCACCATGTTCGCCTGCACGCTAACATGTCCCACCATGATGAAAATGCACTGAACCTCTGAAACTGCAAGCCACCCCAAATCAATGCTTTCTCCTTTAGAAGAGTTGTGATCATGGTGTCTCTTCACAGCAATAGAAACCATAACTAAGACAGAAGGGTTAAACTTTCCAGTGGCCAGGAGCTGAGATAAGAATCAGGAAGCCCACTCCAGGGAGGTGAGAGGAGATGGAGAGAAAGGCTGCTCCAGGCAGAAGGGCAAGCAAATTTAGACTTTGATGGAAACAGGTTGGTCTTGCCCTAGAACTGGTCTCTGGTCTTTCCCCCAGAGGCAGAAGCAATGAGGAGTGTGGAGCAAGAGTGATCAGAGACAGACCATCAAGGACACAGGTGGACATGGGAGCCATGCCTTCAAAGGCTGTCGGCTGAGTCGTAACACTGGCTTCAAAGTGGACTGTAGTCTGCATGGACAGGAGAGCAAAGCTAGCCGTGTTTCCTGGTGGAGGCTTGACCCAGCAGGGAGCAGTGGGGTGAACCTCAACACGAAGTCTGTGGAAAGATCTAATGTGCCGGGTGAGGGATGGCTTGCACTTTCATTTGGTCTGCTGGTGACAGTGATGACACGAAGTCTGTGGAAAGATCTAATTGCAGGGTGAGGGATGGCTTGCACTTTCATTTGGTCTGCTGGTGACAGTGATGACACGAACTTTCATTTGGTCTGCTGGTGACAGTGATGACACGAAGTCTGTGGAAAGATCTAATGTGCCGGGTGAGGGATGGCTTGCACTTTCATTTGGTCTGCTGGTGACAGTGATGACAAGAGGGATGAGAGTTTCGGGATGCAGGGCAGGCTGTTGGCAGTGGACAAGTATATCAGGTTGGTTTTGGTGAGCTGTTAGAATCTGTGCGAGATGTTGCCGAAGGGAAGGTCAAGAGCTTCCCTGAGGGCACACCTTGGGTAGTTTGGGAGTCTCCTGGGAACCCCTCTACAACTTAGTGTCTGTGTAAAACTCTAAAGCAGCTTCCAAACACTGGTGCTTGTACACATAAGCCAAAAGCTGTGAGCAAAGCTGATGAGGTTGGGGACCCAATGCCACATGCAGACAAGGATGCCCCACTAAACTCAGCTGATGCTGAACTAATACCAGAAGACTGCAGTTATATTAATGACTCAGTTGCTAACTCTGTGTATCACCTGGTGACACCCCTGAGCTATCTTCTCACGTCTAAAATGTGAAAACCATCAGCTTTCTCTACGTTTTAGGATTTCAAGATGACTAATTAGACTCTTTCAAAAAATGGGACTTGGTGCATAATCTTCCCCATGATATAACAACATGTTATAACTATAGCTGGTGGCTCACCAAGTGACCCCTGACACATAGAAAGTCCTGGGAAGCTTGGATCTCTCCAATATTCAAAGAACAGCATCAGCCTGACACAGCCATCTGGACTGGAGGCAAGTGTGGCTTCTCTGACAGCAGGGAGTAGGGCCCTTGGTCCTAAAGAAGGCTTCATTTTGCATGGCACTGTTTGATGGCCATTGTCTTTATGCATCTCAAGTGGGGGCAGCTAACATGTTCTTTTTTTTTTAGATTTATTCATTACGTATACAATACAATGTGCTTCCTGCATGTACACCTCCATGCTAGAAGAGGGCACCAGATCTCATTACAGATGGTTGTCAGCCATCATGTGGTTGCTGGAAATTGAACTCACGACCTCTGGAAGAGCAGTCAGTGCTCTTAACCTCTGAGCCATCTCCCCAGCTAACATGTTCTGACGGAAGAAAAGTATTCTCCTTTTGTCTTTATCCTTGAGAAATCCTGTGGCAGATGAGAGAGAAAAACTAACGGCCTTGTGAGCTCAGTCCCAACCTCTGAGGGTGGCTTAACAAGAACCCAGCTTGTCAGGTTCAAGTTGAGTTAGGACTGGAGTTCTTGCCTTCCCAGTGCTGCAACCCTAATACAGCTCGCTCCTCATGTGGTGCTGACTCCCAGTCAGCAAAGAAAGGCTTCATAACTGTAATTTTGCTAATGGTATGAATTGGAGTGTACATATTTGATGTGTAGGATATTTGATACGTGACTACCAAAGGGGTCGCGACCCACGGGTGGAGAATTGCTGACATCAAAAGACAACAAGAAGCTGGAACAACATGTCAGTCAGTAAAGCATTTCCATGCAAGTGTGGGTACCTCATTAAACAGCTGGGTGTGGTGGCAATTGCTTGCAATCTCAGTGCTGGAAGGGGAGACCACAGGATCCCAAGAGCTCACTGGACAGTTGGCCTGGCCTAGCCAGTGAGCCAGGCCACGGGAGCCCTTGTTCAAAACACAAAACTGAGCTCCATGGGACTGTGTTAGACTTGTTGCCTCATTTTGCTTTGTTTAGGCATTTTCGCCTTCCTGGCCTTTAGCTTGTATATTATGTTTTGATTTTCTGCTTTTATGTTTTTTTTTGCTTTGCTTTGTTTTTGTGTTTCTTGAGCTCTTTTCTTTTTGATATGTTTTTTTGGCCATTGTCTTGTTTGCCTGTTTTCTAAAGAGAGAAAGAGAAAGAAAGAGCATGGAGTTGGGTGGATGGGGAGGATCTGGAAGGAGGTGGGTGAGGGAAACTATCAGAATATAACATGAAATAAGTCATTTCATATATGTATATATATGTGTGTGTATATATACGGAAAAGATTATAACATATGAAAAAATCATTTATATATATACATATATATATTTCACATATATACAAAAACAAGATAATGCTTGATGAATGATAGCTGAGGTTGTCCTTTAAAGTCTATGCTGGCTAATTTTTGTCAACCTGATACAAGTTAGAGTCACCTGGGAGGAGGGAACCTTACTTGAAGAATTGTCATTATCAGACTGACCACTAGGCATGCCTGTGGGGGATTAGGGCCCAGTGTGGGCAGGTGATCCTAGGTTGTGTAAGAAAGCAGACTGAGCAAGCCACGGGGAACAAGCCAGTAACCAACATTTCTCCATGGTCTCTGCTTCAGTCCCTGCTTTGACGTCTCTCCATGATGAACTACAATCTGTATTCCAGAATAAACCCTTTCCTCCCCAAGTTGCTTTTGGTCAGTGTTTTATCACAGCAACAATACAGCAAGATAGGATTGTCTCCACACGTAGCCGCATAGACTCCCCGCACACATCAACATGCACACAGGGAGGAAGGGAGGGAAGGAGGGAGGCAGGCAGGAAGAAAGGAAAGAAAGAACGAAGGAAGGAAGGAAGGAAGGAAGGAAGGAAGGAAGGAAGGAAGGAAGAAGAGGAAAAACGCTGTCTCTAGCTTATTTCTGCAGCGTGGTCCCTCGGCAGAACAGAACACTCTGTCAGTGAGGAAGCACCTGCTCCTTACGCTGCAATCCGAGGGCTAGATACCTCAGAGGGCATGGACCCGTCATTCCCACGACCTTTCTGCGTGTTCATTTTCTCCACAATTAGCAGTGCATGGTCCATGGGATGCACAGAGCTGCTGCCCTTGGAACACTTTCACCACAGGGAAGCCCCAGCGCCATGAGCACACCAGCCTCAGTTACCCACAAATACAGATGGAAGGAAGTGGGGCTCCAAACCAAGCAAGCCTCCAAATGTGGAGACAGCGACATTAAAGAGCGCTGGGATCCAGGGGACAACAGGAATGGTGGGGATGTTTCCACCAGGGTTCACCTCTGGAGGACAGTTTGATCTTCTAGAATCACCTCCTCCAGCAGTGGTTCGTGTGAAATACCAGGACACATGTCAGTAGCCGTGGCCACCTGAAAGGCTTCCAAGAGGGATGACAGAAGCTGAACGACTCTAATCCGGAAATGTCACTTAGCTCTCTCCAAAGTCACAATTTTAAACACTTTCAGCACTGTGCTTGCCAAGAAATTGCTTCCTTCCTATTCCATATCTACATGTACGAGGAAACAAGGTCAAGAATACAGGCCATTCCTCTTGGTGAATAAGATAAAAAATATGCTGATTTCTGCAGTGTTTGTAAGAGTCTGCCCAGGGAAAATTTCACACATCAATGAGTATGTGTATGGGTGATACATTAACTTCTGGTGCGTTCTTTGAGCCAGAGCAATAAATCCAAAGGAGAGTGCGGTTTGAGTGAGCCCGCTCCAGTCTGGTTGTCGGAAGGCCTAACCTTCCTCATACCTGGGTTCCCCGGAGTCGTTCTCTTCCTCTTCCTCCTCACTTCCACTGTATTCATACTCAGTCTCATCTGGAGAGAGAGCACAGAGGGTTAGTGGAGAAGATGGTGCTGGTGCTCAGAACAAACCACCCCTGCTTCATCAGCGTCCATGAGCCGCAGCACTGTGTCAATGGACGGCATCTGTAGCCCCAATCCCGTGAGGTGGTGGAGCTGAAATACATGACTCACCTGTCTGTGACAGGGGTGGCATGAGCTAGCACAGGAGAATACACACACAAAAGCATGTATAATGTGTTCTACTTGGTAGCAACACATGATCTCAACACTAATCTATACTAAAAGCTTAGAACATGGGAAGTGCAGGGAATCCTAAATTTAATCCCACTCCTGTTTTGTTTTTTTTTTTAAAGAATAGGTAAATGTGATTGATTCACTAGGAACATTCATTTAATTTAGTAACATAATAAGCAACTTAATGTATAATAATAGGATTGAATATTTGCTTTAAACATTATCAGTATACAATGAGAAAGACTCAAGCAGGAATACAAGATCGTCATTTCCATGGCTATAAAAAGAGGAAACGAATGTTCTGGTGGGCATCTCACATGTGAGCAATTAGAGTTAAATGTTTCAGATTTGTTCTCTCAATTATTTACGATAACAGTCCTCTAAAATAAGGGAGGTAGTCAGATTGCAAACTTACAACATCTTTATATTAATAAAAGGTCCATCTGGGATGTATATTCAGAAAATATTGAGATGGTTCAATGTGAAAACCAAAGTCTCCCCTAACACATTCCATCCCATGCAGAAGCACACACAAGGCAATGGGAAGTGAGATTGGGGAGCAGCTGTCTCCCCTTGCTCAGAATGGAGGATGGGAGTAGTGAGCCCTGAGGAGGTGCTGAGCTGGCAGGACAGGAAAATGACATTGTGAATGATGTGCCCCCACTGAGGCTGTCCCCACCTAGCATTGTAGGCTCGAGGAACAGCGAGTCCTGAGAAGGCAGGTGTCTGGATGTGGGAAAGCAGATCGCGAAATCAAGGCCACCGGGATACAGTGACTCCCGGTGCTGTGCTCAGTACTTCTCTATAGGTGTGAGAAGCCCTTGGAGAAGCGTTGAAGCAAAACAAGAAGCCACAGGACTGTCACTTCTTTGTGGGTTATTAATTTCTAGCCTGAAGAAATTCAACAGGACTGAAACTGCAATTTTGCTATATTTCCATTAGGAGGCAGTATTTAGAAGAAAATCAAATTGGCTAAAATTCTATGCAGATATCAGAGGATGAAGGAAAGGGAAATGGGATGAGCTTGTATGTACTGTATAAATGTCAAGCAAGCCTCACACATAAGGTGAGCAGCAAGTTCTCAGGCGGCCTGTTTTTAAAAAATATTGAAAAAGTGAGTCTCACAATGGAAAAACAGTGTTCGGTTTTACCTAATGAAGAAAGCTGTAGTGAACAAAGAAGCACACGGTTACCCCAATCGCGTCTGTTTTTTAATGTAAACCTTTAACTTGCCCGTCTTTCTGATTTTAACATTTTATCAGGTCTGAGCTGGATTTCCTTTGCACTACAGGTCATATACAGCAGAAAAATAAAACTCTTCAGTTCTACCAAAAGCTAGTCATAAAGA
>NC_022009.1:91360834-91363570 GCF_000317375.1 Microtus ochrogaster | reverse complement strand
GAACTCCTGTTCCATGGCATCTGGTGCCCTCTCCTAGACTCTGTGGGTACCATATACCTGAACTCCTGTTCCATGGCATCTGGTGCTCTCTTCTAGACTCTGTGGTACCATAAACATAAGGGGTATACATATGTACATGAAGGCAGAACAACTCATACATACAAATTAAACAAATATTATTATTATTAATGTGAGAGGGCCTGAAGAGATGTCTCAACAAATAAGAGCATGTGCTGCTCATGTAGAGGTCCTGGGTTTGGTTCTCATCTACATTGGAGGGCTCACAACCACCTGCAACTCCAGTTCCAGGGGAATCTGATGCCCTCTTCAGGCCACCAAGGGCACTGCATGCAGATGGCACTCAAATTCATGCAGGCAAAGAAAAACATATATAAACCACCTGGAAATTGGAAACAGACAAGATCGCCTGAAGAAATTGGAAGCATGGGGGGCAGGGGAGAAGGGAGGGTAGAAGGAGAAGAGGAGGGGAGAGGGAAAGGTTGAGGAGGACTTGAGGGAATGGGATAGTTGAGATGGAGTAAGGACAGAGGTGAGAGCAAGGAAAGAGATATCTTGATTGAGGCAGCTATTAGAAGATTAGCAGAAATTTGGCTCTAGAGAAATTCCTAGGAATCCACAAGGCTGACTCCAGCTAAGACGTGAAGCAATAGAGGAGAGGGGGCCCGATCTTGACTTGCCTTCTAGTCAGACTGATGATTATCTTAAATATCACCATAGAAACTTCATCCAACAATAGATGGAAACAGAGGCAGAGACCCGTATCAGACCTCTGGAGTGAGCTCCCAAGATCCAGTTGAAGAGTGAAAGGAATGAGAATATGAGCAATGAGGTCAAGACCATGGTGGGTTCACCCACTGAAACAGTTTACCTGAGCTAATAGGAGCTCACCAACTCCAACTGGACTGGGAAGGAACAAGTATAGGACCAAACTAGTCCCTCTGAATGTGGTTGACAGTTGCATTGCTGGGGCAGACTGAGGGGTCACTGACAGTGGCACTGGGATTTGTCCCTACTGCATGTACTGGCTTTTTGAGATCCTATTCTCTTTGGATGTATACCTTGCTCAGCCTAGATATAGTAGGGACCTTCCACAAAGCAATGTGCCTTACCCTCTCTTAGGATTAGATGGTGGTGGGGTGGAAGGGTATGTGGAGGTAATGGGAGGAAGGGAAGGAGTGAAACTTTGGATTAGTATTTTTTTAATTTAATAAATTAAAAAAATCAATAGGTATTTTTAGAATGTGAGAGATCAAATCAAATCATTTATTCACATTGAGAGCTTGTCTGATCTAATACTCTCCTTTGGGAATAGACAAAAATAAGACCAAAACTATGATTCTGGTAGATTTAAGTCCAAGCAGTAATCCTGATTCCTTTCATTTTGATACAGCCCTGGCCATGTACTTAGCTCCAGGTCCCCTGCTTTTCCACACTACAGAGAATAAAGTAGTTTTCCAATCATGATGGAACCACAATTTCTATGTTACATTTCAGTATTTGTGGGCACCAAAAATTTGAAAACAACCTAAAACACAAATTTTCCCCAATTTTATTCACTGAATCATCAGAAGGTCCCTTGAATAGTTCCCAAAAGTGATGGGTCAAAAAAGAATAGACTAAGAGTGAGTGCCAAAGTTTAACTATGTACTACATACAGTAGTAAGCATTTTACATACATTATCTTCTTCAGTCTTTGCAATGATGCCAGGCAGGAAGTTATTATGTCATTGTGGTTGCCCAGTCCTTTTTTTAAGGGAAGAGAAAACCGGGGTTGCTGTGAAACAATGGTCTTGTATTGTTTTAATAAAACGCTGACTGGCCAGTAGCCAGGCAGGAAGTATAGGCAGGGTAACCAGGCACAAAGTAAAGGTGGGGTGATAAGAACAGGAGAATTCTGGGAAGAGGTAAACTCAGCCTGCAGTCGTCACAGAGGAAGCAAGATGAGAATGCCTCACTGATAAAAGGTACCAAGCCACATGGCCAACATAGACAATAATGGGCTAATTTAAGATGTAAGAATTAGTTAATAAGAAGCCTGAGCTGATAGGCCAACCAGTTTATAATTAATATAGGCCTCTGTGTGTTTCTTTAGGGACCAGAGGGTCAGAAACCTCTGTCAACATGGGGTGAATTTCACATAACAGAGTCAGAGTTGGAATCTGAACCCAGAATCTGAACTTTAAAGCAGTCAGACTATTTAGCCTACTCAGTATGTACATATAAACTCCCTATTAAGAATAGGCACTTAATGGCTGTATATTTGACATAATGCTCTCAAGTGCGGTTTTGAACATTTCACTTAATGGCATGGTCCAAGACTAAAACGACAAGGAGTTGTTGAAAAGTCAGAGATCTAGATCTTTCCAAAACCAACCTACAGCTTTCTTTTCGGGTCTAGCAGCTCTGGCTGGTCTGGTCTTTGGGACTTCATAAACATCGTATGCCTACTGATCAACACTGGAGATGGAGGCCTCATGACCTCCCACTTCTGTCTCAGCAAACTGAACTCTTTCAGAGTCCCTGAAACTCGCTGATGAAGCAAGAGCCATTTTCTTGAAGGGTTGCTGAAGAGTTGTCCACCTCCCTGGCTCTGCTGATGCTACCAGTCAATCCAGTCTGTTTACCACCCCCATGCCTCTCTTCATACTTGCTGCTGCTTTGTTATTACAAAGAAACAGCATTTACACAGTGAGAGGCTTCCATCTTGTGCTGTCT
>NC_022009.1:91357408-91359990 GCF_000317375.1 Microtus ochrogaster | reverse complement strand
TAGCCTCTGTTCTAGCACACCCACCTACTCTGGCCTCTGGTCTAGCACACCCACCTACTCTGGCCTCTGGTCTAGCACACCCACCTACTCTGGCCTCTGGTCTAGCACACCCACCTACTCTAACCTCTGACCTCCCTAGAACTCCTGTTAGACCTTGCGCTTCTCGTCCTCCCTACCTTATGCTCAGCTGGCCACAAGTCCTGCACCAGAACACGCAGCTGTAAGCGACCATTCCCACAAATTGA
Source organism: Microtus ochrogaster (assembly GCF_000317375.1). Lineage (NCBI taxonomy): Eukaryota > Metazoa > Chordata > Mammalia > Rodentia > Cricetidae > Microtus > Microtus ochrogaster. The sequence goes on along the minus strand of NC_022009.1, from coordinate 91,359,745 downwards.
GCATGGTCCCAGTGTCTCAAATCTGGGCTCCTGTGCTCTCCATGGCACAGAGAAGATTATGGGAGAGGAATTTGTGCATCTACGAAATGAAGAAGTGCACCTCAGGACCTTTGGCTCAAAATCTGATGCCTGCCGCTAGCCTGGCAACCTAGTGAGCCTCTCTGACTGACCCAGTGAGGAGTTCTGTCTGAGTTCTCCATGACTGAATTGGAAACAGATCTTGGAGCACAGAGACATAAATGCTGATGGCTGTCAATACAGAAAAAATGTCAGCTAGATGAATTCTGTAGGTTGTCTGCCATGTGTAGATGTCACTGTTTGAAACGTGAATATTCATTTGAGTTAAGATAAATCACTTGTCATTTATGAGCTTGGAGTGTCACTAGCACGGCTTTGTTTGCTGCCTAGAAGAGGGGCTGTTGCCACAGGCCAATTTTTTCCATGGAGATTTGCCTTCAATGTTGATTTCATTCCATCAGTGCCCAAGGCTATGATCTACCAGGCCATCCCTCACCCAAAAGAATAACACTGTCTTTTGTTTCCTTCTCAGAAATACAAATGTTCAGCGAACCTTTTTCTCCCCGCTTCTTCTTTGTCCTGTCGATATGGTCCTTCAGCTGAATGCGGACCTGCCTCTCATTAGGTTGGTCTCGAATGAATGGATGTTTCATCAGCTGTTCCGTGGCTGGTCGCTGGCTGTGATTCTTTACCAAGCAGCTCTCAATAAATGACTGGAATTTTTTTGACCTGCCAAACAAAAGAGATGAACTCGCAGATAAAATGGCAACATAAAAGAAAAGCAAATACATCTTTTGAAATATGGCCTTAAAAAGGAAAAAAAGAAATGGCCATACTGTGAGTACAGGGATCATCCAATCACAAACCACCTCAATATATTAGCACAATAAAGTTTAAAGGTCAAATCACAATCAGCATACATATAAGGTAACATATGGTAGTTACTATGCATGGGAACATTGTCACACAGGGAACAGTCCCTTACACAAAAGGTTGGGAGGAATCAAGAGGAAATGACCTCTGTGGGAAGCACTTTTTGTTGGGAGCAGGGAAGGCCTGGAGGCAGATACCACACAGGTAATCAGGGTGGCAAGGCCCCAAGGCAGCTGAAGTAACTGTGGACTTGTGGACTGGAGCCAGGAACTGTGGGTGGGGCATGTGTGTTCCTTCTGGAAGTTTCCAGGAGTGATCCAGAGTCAGAAGTAATGAAGTTCCCTGCTTCCCAGATGCCTTGGGAGCTCAGTGGGACCCCTGATACCTGAGCAGCTTGCCTACTCAGCGGGGAGCCATTTTCTTTTGCTCTCTGTCGCCCTCCTGTGGCTGCACTGAGGATCCCAGAAGAATCCCTTCCTCAAATTCCCCAACAGGGACATTTCCCAGAAATGTATGTAGTTCAGGCTCTAGAAGTGTCTTCCGCACACAGAATATCATGTGTAGCACGTCCTCCAGCATCCAAGTGCAAGGGCTGGGAAAAGGCTCAGCAGGTAAAGCCTGGTGGGGACTGAGCAGCTGCTGTCCTAGCCCTAGAGGGAGGTGGGGAGACTTGAAGGAAGTCTCCTGAGGCTGAGGGTCCTGGAGCAGAGGTCGACTCTACAGCGCCAGGAGAGACCTGTATCAACAATGTGGATGAGAGAACCAACTCCTGAAAGTTGTCCCCTGACCTCTGCACGTGCACTATGGCATGTGCTTACCTACACACACACGCACACACACACACCGTGAACCATGAATGCACACATGCACACACACATGCACACACATACACCCACACACGCACTCATGCATGCACGCACACCGTGAATGCATGCATGCACACACTCACACACATATACACACAGAGAATGCTTACTATATATTACATATGTAATGAAAATAATTTCAGAGAGAATACATTTAGGATATTCTCTGCTTCTTACCTTATGCCACGTTTTTCAAACAATATATTTTCTTCTTACATTTCTAAATTATGTATATATTTATAAAATATCTTGCATCCATCTAAAAGCAATGTAACATCCTTAGCTACTGCCTGTCTCACAGATGAATTTGGGTTGGCTATGTCATGAACTAGAAATAGTGAGAACAGAACTATTCATATACCTGCTTTGGTGACCTCCAGCTCAAACTCCATTCTTTTTTACTGGAAGTTTTCAGGGGTACCAGGAAGTGCCCAAGTCATTGTTACATTGTGAGCAAACTACCTGCACTACACATGCAGTGGATGAATGCACGGAGGTACACATGGATCTGCCTGACAACAGTGTGTTCTGGCTGCATCCCAATCTGTGCTTGTGAGAAGCCTGAAGGGAGGTCTGGGGA
>NC_022009.1:91354717-91357139 GCF_000317375.1 Microtus ochrogaster | reverse complement strand
GGTGTGCACCTAGAATCGCTCTGTTGGGAATGGGGCACAGGACAGGAAGATCCTTAGAGCTAACTGACAGAGCTAATAGTCTAGCCTGTTAGTAAGTTCCAGGTTCTGTGAGAGACAGTCTCAACTGTGAGATGAAAGAGATTGAGGCAGTCACCTGACACTGTCTTTTGGCTTCCAAATATGTGTGTGCAAATGTGCATGTGCTCTAGCCCATATATGTATATTACACACACACACACACACACAGAGAGAGAGAGAGAGAGAGAGAGAGAGAGAGAGAGAGAGAGAGAGAGAGGAGAGATTGGTTGCAAGGAATAGTATGATTTTCTTTTTCAGATCAATCAAATAAAAATACTGAAAAAAGACTCATCTAAAGAATGAACTTGGAACTATAACACTAAGCTCAAAAAACAGTAGCAAACCTGGCAAATTCCATACAGGGCTGCTGTGGGCAGGAAAATCTGCATCAAAAAGATGAAAACAAAAGCGACTTATGACAGAGCTATTAAATATTCACAAGGAATGAAACAGTTCTCTCACTGGCAGCTAGGAAGAAGTGCTTGGTTTTTTTTATTGTAAAGTGCTCTGCTATTAATTAGAGGGTGATAAATAAAAGCAATCACATCCAATTTGAGAAATGAAATCCAGACCTCAATAGACTGTGCATTCCTTTATCTGAGACTGACATCTGAAAACAAAACAACCAAAAAAAAAAAAAAAAGCCAGAAAGCCTCCAGTTCTGCAGGCAGAACTAGAACTGTGTGTTAGCAGTGCTCCCTTAGCAGAGCCTCGCAGAGAAGGGCTGGGCATCCGAATGACAAAGATAATGGACTGTGTTCTATAAAGGCAATATTTGAAGACATAATGTTGCTCACTTAAAACACAGTCTCATGTCAAATGTGTTGGCACATTCCCCAAATCTCAGCAACTTGAAAGGCTGAGGCAGGAGAATCACCAGGAGTTTAAAGAGTTATGTATGTATGTATGTATGTATGTATGTATTATGTATTATGTATATGTATGTATGTATATGAAGCTATATGGGTTATACAGTGCATCTGAGCTGAGGACAACTGGGACTAATAGAGGAACCCTGTCTCCACAAAATAAAACCAAAGCAAACTCCCCACATCTTCAAAGAAGGGGTCACTTATTTTCTAAGTTAGTGTGACCAAGGAATCAATATGTTTAATTGCACATTTAATCACAGTACTTCATGGGTCCTGAATACCTGCTCACTGGGTGTTTCAATGGGTTCAAAGTAAATTTAGAGTACTGTTGGTAACTTAGCATTGTCTCTTAGAATAATAATAATAATAATGTAATTAAATAATTAAAAATAACTTAAATAATAAAAGGTAACCCCCAGGAAGGTTACTGACACAGTCTTGCCAAGAGGCGGATGAAGTGCTGCATGACAAGAGGTGATGGGCACGAGAGATGGATGATTTTGGATGGAAAGGGAATGCTAGTGTTTGGTGTTTACAGTCTGAGGTTCGACAGACTCACCCCAGTTACACACCGAAGTTGCTTACAATAGCCACTGTACATCCACATTGACAAATTTGGCCTTGAAAGTCTGTCATGGCCCTATGCTAGTTCTCACTACCCCATTTCTCTTCCTTGGACTTCAGCACTTACTGTATGACTCATAACAAATGGTTTAACTTTTCTGGGCCCATTTCTGTGACTGCAAATACAGCCGTCTCCAGAATTTATCCAAGTTAATTCCTTTAAAATGCTTCTTGTGGTTAGCACAGGCACACTGCAGGGACATTTGACAATTATCTGAGTACCACTGGACTCAAGGAAGAGAAAATTCTTTCCTAAGGACTGCAACACAGAAATGAGGCATTACTAACATCCCCCATGCGTGTGTGTGCATACACACACACACGCACGCGCACACACACACACACACACACACACACACACACACACACACACTTCTGTTGAATAAAATAGGCACTGTCAAGCCCTGTTCAGTGACAGGGAGATGTTTGAAATATGACATTGTTCTTGTGAGACATCACAGAACATATCTGCTCAGTTGAGTTGGCCAGAGTCACCAGGTGGTCCTGTCCATTGCTAGCTAAAATGGTATCGAGCATGTGAATGCACAATGTTCATTAAGGGAATTGATCTAAATATATTTAATTTCAGAAAACTGAACAGAAAAGGTTAATTTCAAAGCTTGTGGGTTTTGATTTTGATGAAGTGCACAGTCACAATACAAACTAGCAAATTCAATTTATTTAGAATATTTCATGACATCTACTTTATATCATCATTATTTTATTTGGAACACACACACACCTTCATCCTTTCTCGAAACAAAAGTGCCCTGACAGCAGGCATGGAGTGTGAAAAATAGTGGGGCTTATGGGTCTGGTGTATACTGGCTAGGTTTTTTTTTTTTTTT
>NC_022009.1:91342285-91353897 GCF_000317375.1 Microtus ochrogaster | reverse complement strand
GGGGAAGATCTGTCTTGAATGTGGGCAGCACTGTGCACGGATTGTCTCTGTCTTAATGAAGAGGAAGGAGGAGCACACCTGAACATCAGCACTCACCTCTCTCTGGCTCTTGACTGTGGACATACTGTGACAACTGTTTCACACCCCCACTGCCTTAATTTCCCCTCGTGACAGACTGTGTCACTTCTCTAATTGTGGGCTTTGTCAGGAGTTTTGTCCCGGAAATGATGCAGGGCTAGATGCAGCCCCTTTGGTGACATGCCTCTGGATGGCCAGCTTGTTCCTCTGCGGGTGAGCTCAAAATATCTCCCCAGAACAGTGAAGAAAGAGGAGGAGGCTTAGCGACAGGGGACAGGAAGTAATACCCCTGCCATACAGCAGGCTCTCCTAGGGAGCTTGGCACACTCCAAGCAGAAATCTGGCAGGCAGCAGGCTTTGCTATGTCACTGTTGCTTCCAGGGGAGGGAACTGAGCTGGCTCCCCTCTCCGGGAGTGGGATCCAGGGAGAAGAGAGAAGAAATCTCAGCAGAGAGAGGAAGGGCCCTCTTGTGCTCTTCATGGTGCCCAATGAAAGGCTGTTGCTGGGGAAAGAACACGTCTGGTACCACGGTGACCCTCTGAGAGGAAGGAGAGCAGAAAAGCTTTGCCTTCGGTTACCAATAGCAACTCACACTCCCCTTGCCGGTCTGGCGACTTAGAGACTATCATTGCTGGTGGCTTTTCTGTTTCCTTCCCCTCTCTCTGTAGTGTGCCTTTCCTCCATTCAGCTGGGGTTGCTATGTCATTACCAGCTGATTGGTACTAATTAAGCCTGCTCTATGTGGTGGGTGTGTGCCCGTGGGTGGGAAACACAAGGACGCCAGTCAAGGGCCTGAGCCTCAAGTCATATGAAAAGGGCCAAATGACTTGTTCCTTTTCAGTTGAACTGCCCAGGACTTAAATCTAGGGGGGAGAATAGTAGGAGGTCACAGGTGGGCAGGGATTAACTCCAAGACAAGAAGAACCAGAGATGAAAGAATGTAAAAGGAGGCCATGCCACTTCTGTAGCAGGGGAAGGGGAACATCAGATTTTTTGTTACAGAATAATAAGACGTAAAGACTACACACCGAAGTGACAGCTCATACCTGGCTTAACCCGAGGACTCCATTTTCAGACCTCACCGGATCGTTCACCATCCACATTCCCATCATGCCCCCTCGTGACACTGTGCATGTGGTAGGTCTTTAGAACAAGTCACCTTCATCTCAGGACAAGCTTACTAAGAACAAAGGTTATACTGCTCTCCCCAAAATAGGAAGCCAGCATGCCCTGTCACAGAGAGAAAGAGACTAAAAAAAACCCCACAAAGACCCACAATTTCCCATGCCAGAGACATTGCATGGACCATTAGTGGGTCTGTGTGGGTGTGCGGGGAACCACTGTCTTGAGGACTAGAAGTCAGTCAATCTATTGCGCTGACTCTAAATCATCACATCTCTGATGAAAAGTGCCATGTAGTCAGGAAAACACACTGTGGTCATAAATCATGGCGTTTGCATGCCATTACTTGGGCTTCATTTTGGCTAATGGCTCTTTGCCTTGAGGATAGGGTTAACAATGTGCTGTACCGACAGCAGGTAATGAAGCTGCTAGTCCAAGATGAATGGTAGCATGCAGAATGTCAACTGCAAGCTGAGGTATGCATCCTTTTAATCCACCCGGAAGGACCTAGAGAGGAATCCGAGGTAATTCAAAAGATCTCAGAGAGGCTGAGCACATGGCTAAGTCAGTATGGTGCTTGTCCTGCAAGCACAAGGACCCGAGTTCAGATCCCCAGCACACACATAGTACAGTAGCATGTGTCTGTAACCTCAGTGTTATGGAACCTGAGCCAGGGGGATTGCTGGGACTCACTGGCCAGCCAGTCCAGGCAAAGTGGTGACCTCTGTGTAATGAAACACCCTTTCTATAAAACTAAGGTAAGGAAGCCACTGTGAATGATAATTGAGGTCAACCCATGGCCTCTGCACTCAAGCACATATGTGCACCTGCAGACGCATGTTCACACACACACACACACACACACACACTCACACACAAAGGAAGGAGCACAAGAAAGCTTTGTCCTCATATCTGCAAACTACTGGGGGGCAAACTCACCACTTCTTAGACTTGAGGCGAGGTGCTGGGTTCCGGGGGATGAGGAAGAGGGCTCTCATAGGATGCATGTCACAGAGGGCTGTGGGAGACCGAAAACAAGAACCAGAGCCAGTCAGAGGCCAAATCCACGCTACCATCTTGGCTGTGCACAAAACACTGCACAAGTGTTCAGTGTCCATAAGGCACCTGCCAGGAAGGGGTCAGATGCCCAGACACCTCTGTTGGGCAAGCTTTTCAAAGGGCTAGTGTCTAATTAGATGAATATCATAAAATGCCCATTTCAAGCAGATACTAACAATCCTAGTAACCATGACTTCATGTCATAAGGAAAATAAGCTAAAGGGCCAAACATTAGCCATCTCTGCTGTAGGTAGCCAGCTGCCATTCAAAATCAACAGCAGCAGATGTCAGCTATGATTGGCGTGGCTGAGGTAATTTTCTTCAACAAAAGCCTAAGCTATAATCTATGAGGCATCAAGACATCCATAGCCACAGCCCTATCTCCCTATTGGAGGTTCATGCAAGCACTGCTATCTACGTACATTTCTAGGCCCTTGGTACCCTGCCAGGACACCAAATGTCCCGACAGCATTCAGATTGCATGGGGTGCCTTGAGTTTGAAACCCTCCAGCCCCAGGATGACCATGGGATGAAGTCAGTTCATAAACACAATATCCTGAACACACTCTACATTCTAATTTCAATCCACATATCCTATTGCTTACTTTCTAACAGTGAGAATACATTTTTTTTTTTTGGTACCAAGATTGAGAATATATGCTCCCTCGATGCCAGAGGAGTCTGCGGGTAGTTTATTTTTAGTCTTGTCTACCACTCAGAATGATAACACAGTTTTAAGAGTGTGGTATCTGAAATTTGGCGACTCACAAATGTCATCGTGAGCAAAGAAAATTTTGTCAACAAACACTCCAAGTCAATCACGCCGCACATGGATTCAAGGAACTTAAGGAAAATAAGAGGGCAGGGAGGACTCCGAGAGCCCTGAGTCTAAGAATGAGCGGCCACGAATGTCTTTGCAGGTCTTTTCAGCCCTGCGAGGGGTGGATGAGAAGGTGTGAAGGCCTGGGAATGCTCATGCAAGGACACTCCTGGGTGATGGAGCAGGGGCCAGCAATGAGTCCTGCTATAATGATGCAATCCTAGCCAGGGTGGAGGAGGGAAGGTGGCTCCTAGGTGTCCTGTAGTCCCAGGCAGGGACAGCTAGGTATTAGGGGGTTGCTTGAATCACAGCTGCCTGCAAAGTGAACCCATGTCTTCCAGGAAAGGGTGTGTTGGTGTCTACTAAGGTTGGCACTGACAGGGACAGTCAGGGAGTTCTGGGAGGTACAGCCTCAATCCCCCACCACTGCAACAGCTTCCAGAGGTCTTCTTTGGTGCTAGCGCAAAGTTCCAAGGGACTAGGGAGGTTCTCAAGATTGCAAGCATCTGGGACACTGCTCCTATAAGGGCAGGGACATCTTTAATCCTAAATCCTAATATTTCCAGAAGAGGCACAGACTCTGAGTCCAGGTGCTTGTGAAAGCTGAGCCTAGGAATTGAGCTTTGGAGCTCTGTACATGGGAGCTGACATTGTCTGTGGTTGCGCCAAGTTCTGTGTGAGGCAGAGTGCCTCAGGAGTGAGCCCCACAGTAAGTGGGTAAGGCAAAAAGACTCGCCCAGGTTAGCGTTCTTTTTTCTAGCAAAACCACGCTGCTCTGAAACGAACAGACATCCTGGCTGATTTAAGATCCTCCTGCTCCTTAAATATGCCACAGCAGACCCATGCCAGGCTCAGTGGAGCAGAAGGAGTCCAACCGCAGCCCTGGCAAGGAGCCTGCAGGACCCGCAGGACCACCCAGCAGCAAATTTTACCCAGGGAAGGAACTTACGGGGTGCACCTTCTGCCATCTCGATGGCGGTGATTCCCAAAGACCACAAGTCACTCTGTAAAACAAGAAAGCACAGATACACACAAATTCAATTAACAGAGGACAATTTGGTTAAACCTGGTAATGACTTCAGAACTGCCTGTGGGGAAGTCAATCCATTGTCTGTTTACAAACCTATTTCTCCCACCCGGCTGCAGAGCCGGAGGAGTCACGCTCGCCCTTCTCTGCACGTATTTTTCCTGGTGCCTGGCATATGGTATGTTCCCAATAAACGTATGAAAAAAAATATAAGGGCTTTTAAAGTTAATTTATTACTGAGACTTACATGTCAGTGGAGGCATAGGATATTTTGCTGTTTCCAGTTTTTTAACTTGCGTAAAATAAGGGTTTCACGATGCTATTACATCTGCCTAGCATCTACTTTCCTCCCATCTCTCTTCCAGCCTCCTCTCTTCCCCTTCCACACTCGTTAGTCCCCTCCCTCCTCCCAGATAGGTTCCCCCTCCCATCTGCTCTCTGTCTCAGACACAGTATTTTCTTTCAATGCTTTTATTGGGCTATAGCTGTTACATAGTACACTGCACATGTATGAAGATACCACCCGCTAAGGTGTGGCACTCCTGCGACTCTGCCATGTACAGAATGTGGACATCTTCACCACCATTTTCCCGGGAGTCCCTTCCAGGATGCTTTTGTGCATCTGTGCATTGGTTTATCAACCAGCACACTAGGAAGGATCCGAAGTATGAAATGTTGATTGTTTAAGTACGGTTGTGGATTGTGACTTTTTCTTTTTTCCCCTTCTCTATTTAGCATGCATTTTACTTTTATAAGTTAATGAATTAAAAGAATAAATGTTACCATTTTATTAATTAATAAAAAAAAACACATAACCCCCAGAAGACTGCACTCTCCCCTTGTGGGTTTCCCCTTCTTTCCGGGCTCTCTTTCCGTCACTGTAGATTACATCTTTCAAATTTCATAAAAAAAAAGTAGGTGGCCCTTTGCATCTGTTTTTTTTTTTTTCACTCATGAAACATTTTGGAAGGCCCTCCTGTGCATCATATTTTGATATTTGTGTCTTTTTGTCATTTTAGTAGTATTCTACTAAGCGGATGTACTGGAGTCTGACGCACTTGCTGAGAGATATTTGGAGTGCGTCCAGTTTGGGCTACTCTACAGAAAATGGTTGCAAACCCTGGTGTCTAAGCCTTGGGGACAAGTTTTTATGCTTTCTAAATAAACTCAGAACTGCCGAACCATTTATTAGGTATTAGTCACATTCAACGTGTCCAGTGCACAACAATATAGCAGTTACAACAACAGGACGAGGATGGGAGGCTCTGAGGGGGGACTTCACGTGCATTTCAGTACAGGCTCTCTCGCTCATTTATAGACTGCCATGGAGGACAGGTCTTCAGCTCTAACTGCCTTCTTTTTTGTTTTTGAAGACAGGGTTTCTCTGTAGCTTTGAAGCCTATCCCGGAACTAGCTCTTGTAGACCAGGCTGGCCTCGAACTCACATAGATCTGCCTGCCTCTGCCTCCTGAGTGCTTCTACCTTGCCTTCTTACATTTGGCTGACAGTCATGTTCTAGTCAGAGTTTTCCATGGCCAGGGCTTCCCACTTTACTGGAAGGAATCTCTATGTCTCTCTATTCATGTGTGGTGATCTCTAAGTATGTCATGACCAATGTCAACAAGACAAAGAGGAAACACCATGAAACAAGCCCAGAAGGATGCTTGCTGCTCCCTCCTCTCAGCTGATGGGGAAAAACACCTAAGGTCCAGGGATTGCATTCTGATATCATCCGCCATCACACTCCCAGGGTTTTAGGGGTTTTATGTACATTATTCAAAATTCTCCCTTGTAATTCTCCTTTGCACTCAAATTATAAATATCAAAGTGAAGCTTCCTTGCTATCCCCATCAAACAAATGTCAAGGGCACAAGAAGGTGTGTGTGTGGCGGGGAGGGTATAATTGGAAGGCAGTCATGGACTACATGCTGAGTCATTCCCTCACACTGAATTTCTCGGTAGCCTGTGACTGGCAGGCAGCCTGCTCAGTATATGAGCAGAGTTCCTTAAGATATACAAAGGCATATACTGGGTGCCTCGCCTACCTCCCAGAGTGCAGTCCCCTTAGAGCAGGTAGCAGTGGGGACACTGAGGTGCTGGGCCAACACAGCAGTGCGGGGAGTCAACTGCTGTCCTCGCTCTCTGTTCCTTTTCTGGGTTTCTTCCAGAGCTCTAGATGATATAAACACGCTCAGAATGTGCGTGTTCCAGCAAATGACCGTTTCTTGTGTTGGCTCAGGCGTGTAACGCGACAAAGATGAGAACATGGCTCTCTTGTATCTGGCTTTACAGTTGGCGCACAGAGTGGCTTTGGAACCGGAGAGAACATCAAGACACTCCCTGTATGGGTGGTGTCAGACAGGACACGGAGACGAGCTGGAAGTGGGGGGTCAGCATCAAAGGTCCCTGTGCTGTTCTAATAGTACTCCAGTGTCCTCAGGACTTGCTATTTTCTCCAGCCGTTTCCCAAAAGCCTCGGAACAGAGCATCTCTGGAGCATCTCTGCTGCTAACTGCCAGGGTAGGGGTGGACTGGAATGGCCTTCAGGCCCAGGGTGCTCTGTGCTGTGTGACAGTTCACACATTTGAAAAGAAATCTTGGCACCGAGCTGAGAGGGCTCCAGGCCAACCTTCAGAGAGAGAAAAATTACAGCGCAGCCAGGCTCACTTCTGTTTCTGAGTTTCTGTTCAAACTTTCTCTCATGGAGGAGAGGTGGCAAAGAGGACAGACCCATGGGGATGCGCAAGCTGGCCTCTCTTTTCTCCCTCCACCCTCGGGGAAGTCTGGATCCCGGCAGCTTCCTTCTGCTGTGCCAAACACTGGCTTTTCTCGTGTTAGCCGCTCACACAGGTGATGGCCATCACCATCCTGTCTATTGACACATCACTAGTTTAATGCAGTCTGTATTTTATATGCCCTTTGCCTCAACACATAATGCACACACACACTCAGGGTGGGGACAGGGAGAGGGAGAGAGATGGAGAAGGAGGGAGTTGGAGAGAGGGAGGGAAAGAGAGAGAAGAGGGAGGGAGGGGCAATAAGCCGGTGTTTTGTTGGTCTTTGTTTTGTTGACTGGACAGTATGGTACATAGTAAACTCTATTTATAGATGTGATGAATGAACAGACAAGGAGCCATGGTCCAGGCTGCCTGCTGTCTTCACAGACCTCCTTCCCCCAGATCACTGAGTAAATATAGAAAATGGAGCTGCCTCTGTTATCACAATGCCAGGTCTAGAGAATTCATCTTTAAGTCAGCAACCCACAAATAATTGTCCCTGACTCTTACTCTGTCCACAAGTGAGTGAGGTGTTGGAGAAACAAAGGAGCAGAGATTCAGTGACGTCCCATTCCTATGCTGCAAAGCTAGCCTTAGCTTCCTAGAGGAGATGTAGGTTGGTAGAGAGAACGAGTTTCAAAAGCAGACACCGCCAGACTTGATTCCATGTTCCTGATTTAGTGACTTGCAGAATGCTGCCCAGCTTAGCTTTCTCAACGGCACAGGCGGTGCTGGTGGCATGCATGTTTTCAGGAACGCTGCCTAGCACAAAATTTGTTGCACAACGGGGCTCAAGCATATGGATTTTCCTTGCCTGCACTGCTGGGTGAGGGTCCACGGCCTCCCAGTTTGGTTGTCATGGTTTTCTTCCATGCACTTCTGGCATGCATCACTTGTTGGCTAATCTGAATCCCACTCCCACTGTCACCTCCATTTCATGGTACCCCAAAGCTGCACTTGTGTATCCTGGCACCCCAGCAGTGGGTTACATTTGTGGCCAGAGCTATAACCCATGAAGTATACACAAAGAAGCCTGGGAGTTTGTGCTTTCCCAAGATAGGGAGCTAATACAGCTGGTGGTGTCCTACAAGCTCCTTTCCACTTCTTCATGCCTTAAATACAAACATGGTGTCTAGAGTTACAGTACCCATCTTGCAGCCTGAGGTCATTGCCAACTGATGAATGACACCAGGGCAGAAAGGTGGCAGGCAGAGTTTCTGAAGCTATGCTCATCACATCAGCTCTGGACAGCATGACTCCAGATGATTCCAGGCAAAGATATTTGCAAATGATCATGATCATATGTGTGTATATGTATATGTGTGTGTGTTTATAGCTGTGTATATGTGTATGCATGTATACACATTTATATTATGCACAGGTTTTCATGTATGTATATGTAGCATGTGTACATATATATGCATGTATATATACAGTAATAGTAGGAGAAAATATGAAGAGAAAGAGCTTGACTGTAGGAAAATGGGAAGTCTCACCTGCTATGCCTTCCTTGAATTGTCCCACAGGAAGAAGGGATGGTCAGTAAAGAAAAGATGTCCCTCTTTGTTAGCCTTCCTGTTCACATCAGAGCCCCTGTCATCCCATCCAAACAGCCTGTGTACCTTTCCTTGTCTAGTCACTTGGCCAGGCCAGTCACTTGACTACTGCTTGGTGAGTATCGTTTTGTACTGGAGTTATTCCTTTTTTTTTTTTTTTGGTTTTTCGAGACAGGGTTTCTCTGTGGCTTTGGAGCCTGTCCTGGAACTAGCTCTGTAGACCAGGCTGGTCTCGAACTCACAGAGATCCACCTGCCTCTGCCTCCAGAGTGCTGGGATTAAAGGTGTGCGCCACCACCACCCGGCGAGTTATTCTATTTTTAAAAGAGAGATAGTTATATTCTTAATTTCTTGATCATATAGACCCAAAGCTGCTTGTAAGCTTTGCTTAACTGCCTGTGTTGGAGGTTCTAAATATCCCTGACAGGCCCTGTTTAAGCTTTAGATAACTTAGTGGATCCAAAGACACTTCAGAACTTAAATAAAGGGGGAAATGCTCACACTACCACTAGCAAGACAGAGCGCTGGAGATGAGCAGGGAAGAGAGCACAATAGGAGAGCAAGGCAGAGATAAGTCTCCTTCGTGACCACGGTGTGACTCGTTTGGGCAGGCGTTGGGCAATTCATTATTCCAGCGATGCTGTGCCGCCTGGCCTGCAGCATGATTAATAGCCTGTCCCTGTGCACATTACAAACAGAACAAAGACAAATCCAAGTGCCTCTGAGAAGGCAGACACAAGGTACAGTTTCTGGCTGAGGCCTGGGGACAGTTGACACACAGTAACTTGCACAAAACAAAAGAACATTCTTCCTTATCTGGGCTTCCCAGCTCAGTGGAAGAAAGCATCCATACCCTAAAACTGCCATGCAAGGAGAGGAATGGCATAGCTAGAAGCCTAGTGTGCTCTACTGCAGCCACGGACCTGGCTCTGCCACGCAAGGAGAGGAATGGGTAGCTAGACGTCTAGTGTGCTCTACTGCAGCCATGAACCTAGCTCAGATACAGCACCGGTCACTTGGTGACAAGACAAAGGCAGTAACAGCCTGGAGACCATTTCTCAGCTACAACGTGAAGGGAATGCATAGCTTGCAGGGTTGATAGAAGAATTCAACAAGTTGATATGCTCCACGGTCCTAACAGGGCACAGTGCACAACAAGCAGCAGACAGCCTTTTGGGAGTCAACTTTGGCCAACTGACAGTTCAGTCGGTATACCCGAGCCAAGTGAGAAGGCAATGAGCTGCACAGCCCAGTGGCGTAAGGCAGGCCAGGCAGAAACCGGGAGCCCAGAGGAAGCAGACTGGGCATTGCCTGTCTTCCAGCATCTTTGTAGTCTCTCTCTGTGGCCCCCTACTGGCTTACCTGATCAGATATCAGATGGACAAACAGAAATGGGAATGGTCCAAGTATGTCAAAGTAGGGACAGCATGGTGGTCTAGACAGACAGACAATAGCTTGATAAGGAGCACAACCAGCTGGTTGTACAATGCTCCACAGACATGGAAACAGTCTTGCATTTGGAAACATACTTGCGATTTGTCTGTTCTTTTAAAAATATTTCAATTGGGAATAAAGAACTCATATGCATGTGTGTGGTTGCTATAGAGATCAGCTTAATCTGGTTAGGGCTTTGGTGATGTGAGTTCTAAATCAACAGGAGGCACCGAGAGATGGGCAATGCCCAGAGACTGAGCTGCATGAAACTGCTTGTTTCATTGGATCAAAAAATGGCCACAAAAATCAGGCTTTCATGAGATACGTGAGCACAAAGCTGTCCTATAGCACTTCTTACCATATGCCAGACACTATGTGATACCTTTATAAATATAATATCATAGGTTGTGATACCATAACGTGGTGGGACAGCCTGGCAAAGAGCACAGCTAGCTGGGTTCTACAATGCCTCAAAGACATGACAATAGTCTTTCATCTGGATACATACGCGCGCGTGTGTGTGTATGTGTGTGTGTGTGTGTGTGTGTGATAATACCACCATAAATTGGTTTTTCAACCTCAGAATATATAACTGATATGTACCTATATACCAAACAGAACTGAAGTAAGGGTCAGGGAGAATGTCCAGGCAGCTGCAGCTCTGGACATTTCACGTTCACATTCCCTTTTCACAGAGAAAACAAAGGCAACACAGGCACCTCCATCCCTGCCTACCTACACTTGCTCTCTGGCACAAAGGAAACTGTCGGGAGATTCATCGTCCATGGGACTGGTGCTGTGCCTGAAGGAAGTAGACCAGCTGGGATTGCTGAGACAATCCCACCTGGTGGCACTACACGGTGTCTTCTGTCTGAGTGAACTCGGAAGGAGCCCTGTGTGGAGCATAGTACACAGGATGCAGGACATGTCTACAATTGGAATTGCCCCACTTGCGGGGCAACCTACAAACTGTGTTCTCGTTAGCACCTGCTGTCAAGATTCTCCCTCCAGACTGCTACTCACCTGATTTCCAGCTGACCCTCATGTTCAAAGGAACATTTCCACCTTGCCTAATAAAATCCATGCCTGGAACACTAAAGGAGCTGAGCAAAAGCACCTGCACCTGCAGACCTGCCACTGATGGGGGACAAGTCTCTAGAATGACAAGTAGTGCCAGCAAAAGTCAGGCCCAAAGGAAGGGACCCACGAAGCGTGTATGTGTGTGTGTGTGAGGCACTTTCTTGGACATTTATCACCTCACTAGCTCAATTAAAAGAGCAAATTCTATTGATATACAAACATCAAAACAGGGCAGAATGACATGCAAAATAAGAATTAAGAATGCATCATCTATGTGCTCCAATCTTTCTAGGCTATTTGCAGATTGTGCATCCCCAAACCATGGATGTGCATGCACGTCCATGTATGTGTTCATACACGTGGGTAGTGCGTTGTGTATCTGTGCATGTACAGTGTTTCTACATCAGGCGAGTGGGAGTGAGGTTACAGTAAGAGGAAGATGCTTTGGTTGTCACATTTGGGCACCAAACACACACTACTCTCGTGCCTCATTGCTAAAGCAGTGCATAGTATTCCCCTGGATGGAGAATTAGGTCTTTACTCTGTCTGATTCCAATGGATATGGGCCTGGCCACACAGAACTTTCTTTAGTGGGTGTCTCTGTTACCTGTCAGATTCCATCCTACTGAAATATAATTTACAATAACTTTTAAAAATA
>NC_022009.1:91328716-91341058 GCF_000317375.1 Microtus ochrogaster | reverse complement strand
AAACAAATCCCTACGATTCCCCAGAATCCTTTCTGCTTTCTGTTCTTCATTCACATGTCAGACAAGTCACTTCTCCCCACGACTGGTGACCAGCAAAGTTCATACACTAGGCATGGAGTTTTCTTCCTTGTGAACAATTGCATGCATGACAATCTTGATGAACAAGTTCACACTGCAGCCTACATGAGTGACACAGTTGAACCTATTTCCTCTGTGAGGGTTTTTTTTAAATTATGGATTTTTAAATATTCTTTTCATATTAGAATCTCATCAGTTCTATACAATATTTCTTAGCAATAATCTGATAAAAACATCCAGAACTGAACTTCATTCCAAGCTTTGGGTTGGCCAAAAGGAAAAGCTATTCTAGTTTCTCTCCTAAAAACAAGTCAGTTACGAGGGTCTTATCTATGCTACAGAGAATATACACAGCACATAATATGGCCCACTCTGACACTTAAAAGATTAAGACAGGAATAAAAATCTAGACACTCTGCTTCTTCTTGGTATAATTTGTCTTATTTTAAAATTTCGATTTATTTACTTTATGTATTTGGGTATTTTTCTGCAAGTGTGTCTGTGTAGCACACATGCACATGGTGATTGTGTTGTGCACCGTGCATGTACATGGTGCCACTGGAGGTCAGAAGAGGGCATCAGATCCCCTGGGACTGGAGTTATAGATGGTTGTGATCTACCACATCAGTGCTCAGATTCGAACCCTCAGATCATCTGTGAGAGTAACAAGTGCTCTTAGCCTCTGGGCCACCCCTCCAGCTCACTCCTGCTATATTTTGAAAGTGGTTTGTGGCATAGATGTAGACCTGGGTAGCATTTGTCATACATAACTACAGTCTGAAGAATTGTTTACAGCCAATTAAAATATGCATAGCTCGTCTGGCTATGTAGCGATTCTCTGGCAGATTTGCAGATGGGACTATTTAAATGTGCTGATCATTAGCAGTTTAAATAGGTGACATTTATTTTATCAGGGAATTAATTTTTAATGTGGCAGTTGCTCTCAGACAGACTGATGCCAGGTTATCAGAGGGACAAACTTTGAAGGAAGGAGGGGATTTTTATGTTTTCAAGACTTCCAAGCTTACACTTTTCTAAAGAGGTGAATGATTCCGCCAGTGCTCAGAGACACTGGGTCTCAAGGACTGTACTGCCTGCATCGCTGTCACCTGATTTTAACATAACCAGATGTGGAAAAGCACGCGGACTTTAACAGAGAAATTCCTGAGATATACTCTCGGTATGGGAACTATGAAATTAATATATGCACACAGTAACTATTTCCTTAGACCACACTGCAGGAACAAAGAGCCCTGAGGATTCTTTTCCAAAGAACCCTTAGGACGATGATTTAACACTTTTTTTTAAAAAAAATAAAGCCACTTTAGAAGGCAAACCAGACAAATCAAATGATAACCACTCTAGATAACAAACGACACATCGAAACCACACGAGACTCTTCTTTGCAGGGTGGGACAAGTGACCACAGAGAGCTAAATGAAGAGTTGGGAAACCCATGTTCAAGCTAAAGTTCAGAGAATATCACCCACTGGGTGTGTACCTGTAAAGGTCTGCCCTCATTACTGGTCTTGAGGGAAAGTCCTTGGACTTCCAAACCAACCCCAGATAGTATTTTATTTTTGCCCACACAGTGTCTCTGCCTGTGCATGACCTGAGAACTTTACAGTTGCTCTAGTTCTCATTGTCCACAGTTTCACTTTCTCTTAACAGGGATGTATACAAAAGCAATGTGGTCAGGCACTGTAGCTCTCGAGGGACTTGTAACTGTGACGCTTGTCAGATCATTCGCTAGAGGAACTGAGTCAACGAGAGCTGCCAGGAGAATCCTACTGAACGTGGCCTGAATGTTGAATGTTAGTGGCATGCTTCCAGTCTATTATGAAAGTAACAAGGAATATATCAGATTTCTGTGAAATGCCATGCCACACTAGAGGAAAACCAAAGCATCCTACATCCCTCTTTATTCTCCTACAGAGAAGAAACGTCTGTGGAAATGAACAACCTGATGTCTTGTAACTACAAGAAGATGCCCCCAATATTCATATTTTGGTTTAACATGTGCTGTGCTCTAGTTGGCTAGGAGCATGAAGTTCCTGTGTGCTATTGTGTGGTAAGCAAGTGTAATTACAATAGTGTGCTGCCAGGTTCAAAAAGCTAGAAGAAAGAGTTCTCAAATGTTTGTGAGTGAGTGTGTGTGTGTGTGTGTGTGCGGGTGTATGTCTGCTGCACCTGGGGAGGCCAGGAGTCAACCTTGGGTATCACTTTTCAGGAGCCTTGATTCTTGAGACAGAGTCAGTCACTGGTTTTGACCTTTCCAGTATGGCTAGGTTGGCTGACTGGCCTGTGAGGCCTAGGATTATAAACGTGCATCGCCATGGCTGTTTTTTTATGTGGGTTCTGGAAGACTGACTTGGGTTTTTATGCTTGTGAGGCAAGAACTTTACCAACTGAGCAACTACTTTGGGCCCTCTGAGATTTGTTTACCTTAAAATAGGATTCATTAGCAGATGAATATATTTATCCTGATTTAAATATTGTACCTGTGTGCACATATGAAAATATTACATGGGACTCTTTTCATATGTACAATCGGAATATTTTATGTACCAGTAAAAAATTGAATCTAAAAAATTAATAGATGAAAAAGGGTAATAATATATACTTTGCTAAAATTAAAATATAACCCCAAACATAAACCTTATCTATTTCCCAAGAATAAGATAGAAAAGCAAATTTAAAAGCATAGGAAATAATTTCACTATCATATTATAAATGGGTAATCAAATATCATGGGTGAGTCCATTAAACAATTCTTATTTGAGTGTCTTACAAACTTAGTCCAAATAATGTTTTCTAGTTCTCCCATTGTGTCACATAAATCACAAACACAAATGCCTGTGAGTGTTATCCTTCTCAAAATTGGACTAGGGTTCAGACACGGCTGCACAGCACACTGAAGAAACCATACCTTGAAATCATACGTGGCATCTGGGTTCTCATCACAGGCAATGACTTCTGGTGCCATCCAGTAGGGGGTTCCAATGAACGTGTTCCTCCTGCCCACTGTTCGGTCAAGCTGGGCACTCACTCCGAAGTCCACTATTGAAGAGAGCACAGTTGCCTAGATTAGGACCTCAGGCTGTATGTGAGAATAAAATGGATATGCATTCCTCATGTGTAAGATATATATGACAAAAAGTTAGGATTTTAGATTGATTTATTTGGTCAGCTTGGCACAATATATGGAGAGGAACCACAGCTGAGAAAATGTCCCCATCAGGTTGCATGTAGGCAAATCTGTAGGGCATTTTCACGATAGATGGTTGATGTGGGAGGGCCTAGCCCATGTGGGTGGAGTCATCCCTGGGCAAGAGCAAGATAAGAAAGGAAACTGAGCAGGTAGCACCGAGCAAGCCAGTGTGCAGCTCTCCTCCATGGCTGCTGCTCCAGCTCCTGTCTCCTAGCTCCTGCCTTGAGTTCCTGCTTTCGACTTGGCTCACTGATGGACTTTGACCTGAGACTCGTGGGCTGAAATACACCCTTGCCTTACCCAAGACGCTTTCGGTCATAGTGTGATAGTACAGCCATAGAAATCTGATTAGGATAGATTTGAACCACTTCTCACGCACATTTTCTGGGACAGAAAAGCTCTTAAGATCATCACCATTCATCCCTCAGAACATTTTCATCCTCCACCAATGAGATTCTATGCCATTGAGCAATAACAACCTATGACCCCTACTTCACCCCGTCCTCCTGCCCATGTCTCTAGGACACTGGCTATTCCAATGAGTGAAATCCCACAGAGGGCATCTTATTTCTCTTAACACAATGTCCTGAAAGCTCATGCAGGTTGTAGTGTATGTTACAGTTTTCTTCCTTTTTAATGGGCATTTGGTCCCTTCCACCATTTCTATACTGTGAACATATACCCTTAAAATGCATGGTTGAGTGGATAAATACACCAGTGAGGAAATCACAAATTGCTGTATTTGATTATACCAAGACTCCATTGAGACCAAAAAGTCAGGGGTTCACAAAGGGTAACACAAAACTCTAATTGAGACCTAAGGGCTAGTGTCAGTCTGTCAAGTTTCCAGACCATTCCTGCCGCTGTTTAGCAGTGCGACTAGTAAGCAAATCACCCTTATGTTAGGTTTTACAAATCCACAATGCAAAGATGAAGATGGCAACGTGGAATGACCCTGTTTACAGGAGATAATCGAAGTGCCTCTTGAGAGATGTGGCATACATTATATTTGTAACAAGTGCTTGTTAATAGCATCAGGACATCCCCCAAGGCTCGATCACCTAGTCTCTATGAATGCATCCATTTAGCCTGCACAGTGTATGCTATTGTTTTGAAAAGTGTTCATGTGATGAACCCTTGACTCCAATTGCCAATAGAATGGGAAATTATATATTTTAACCAAAGGGAAGGGCAAATGCTCATATCTCTTTGGAAATACTCCTATGACTAGCAAACTCCTTGGAGATAATAAAATGAGAGCAAGTGCAGATTTTATTTTGTGAAGGACTCTAGAATGTTTTTAGCTGTCATCCTAGCTCAGTTTAGAACCACCTCAGGAAGAGAGTCTCTGAGAGTTTGTCTAGATGGGGTTGGTCTGCAGGAGGACCAAACCCACTGTGAGTGGCTCCATTCTCTTGATCTGGGTCATGGGCTGTCTCCAAGTGGAGAAAGTGTGTGTGTGCATTTACTGCTCCTGGCTGTGAGTGCGGTGTGACTGTGTGCATCAAGTTCTCGCTGCCTCTTTCCCCCAGTGCTGGATAGTTCCCTGGAAATGCGAGCCAAGCAGAGCAAGGGTAAATGTAGCCCTTCCTCTGCTAAGCTGCCTTTCACTCAGGAAACAGTGGTAGAGATGGAATTAGGACAGGTTCTGACAAGCTGAAGAACAGGGTTTCCCCATCACCAACTCCAGCAGGATAAAGTGGGGTGACCAGGGTGCACCGGAAATGGACTCTTGAGAATCCTCTTTGTACAGATGCCATGGGGAACTATAAAATGAATTTAAAAATAACTCAAGTGCCAGGGAAGTTAGCAGGACTTGATGTGAATATTTTTGATGAAACAAAACAACAGAAAACACCCGAAACCTGGAGCCACCCCTGTCTGTCACAGCAGCAGGGACTTAGATTGTGAGATGCATGGGGTGTTGGGGCCCTCCACATACTCTACACGGTGTCTAAGCGTAGGGTTCCAATCACCCCACAAATCATTCTTCAGGATGAGTGGGGAAACGCTTTGTGAGTATGCAAGGAGAACATTTTCCTTTCCTCTTTGGGGAAACGCCCCCACGTCCACAGTGACAGATTTAATGTTCTAAAAGGACTGTTGACGGTGATCGACTCCGGCAGGACCACAGCTCATGGGATGCTGTGCGTACCTAGCTTAACTTCTGCATTTTCAGTCAGTAAGACATTCTGCCCTTTAATATCTCGGTGAATCACTTTGTGCTGGTGCAGGTGACTCAGGCCCTGGCGGGAGGAGAGGAGAGAAAGTTAAGAGAACATAGCACATTTTTGAATGCTAACAATCACCCTCAAATAACTCATCCAGTGATACTTAAAGGAGTCTGCTCTCATTTTCATACATGCATGTTGCTGCATACAACCACAGCACACAATTGGTTCCAACTGAAATACACACATAACATCAGGCTAAACATAATACATTAGATCTGATACCAGTACAGCAAACTACATTGACAAAGGCATGGATGGGTTCCCACCTGCTCGAAGCTCAGTTAACGTGATGCTGTGAACATGAGTCTGCCTGTATGCTAATTTGTAATGGGCACATTAATGGTTTACATAGAAAACTAACCTGACTTCATCAAATTTAACTTTAGGGAAGGTATTTCAAGTTACAAGGTATCTTCCATTTCAATTAATCACAATGAAACATGTTTTGGGCCTGTCAAGGGCTTTCTCAGTATGGGCTGCATTAGAGAAAAAAATGGACTGGAGAGATAGCTCAGTCATTCAGGTCCTTGCCTTGTAGAATGGGGACTGCATTAGACGTCATGATGACAAAGGGCCAAGCCAATGGCAGTGCTCACAATGTAGGGGAGGCAGAGCTAGCTGGATAGCAGGGGGGGCATGGGGAGGGGCTCACAATACGGAGGAGGCAGAGTTAGGTAAATAGCTGGGGGGGGGACGGTCAAGGGGAGGGGTTCACAAAGCTGAGGAGGCAGAGTTAGGTGGATCACTGGGGGGGGCTCACAATGCTGGGGAGGCAGAGCTAGGTGGATAGCTGGAGGGTCAGGGGGAGGGGCTCACAATGCTGGGGAGGCAGAGCTAGGTGGATCACCATTGGGGGAGAACAGAGGTGGGGCGGTGCTTTCCTGACAGTCAGCCTAGCAAAGTTGTTGATTTCCAGGCCAGTGAGAGACAATAAGTCTCTAGTAAAGCAATAAGGACAGCCGCTGAGGAATGACAGCTGAGGTAGCCTTATAGCTCACACAGGCACAAACATGCACACACACACACGCAAAAAGGAAATAATTTGCTTTCTTAGTTGGCACCTACCATGTCACTTCAGAAATTGATAATTTTGAAACTGCTAATTTTGTGACAATAATCAAAAGACAATGGTCTAGTACTTATGACGTCATGCTATCGGGCACCCAAGTGTCGTTATACTATTATGATTTTTCTGTTCTTTTGTTCTTCATAAATACCACAATCCATCACTATATAAAAGATAAGGCATGCATACACATATGTCCACAAGTCTCATGCTCGCACACTTGATCTGACTTCTTGTTGGAGAAACAGCCTAAAAGTATGTGATTGGATGGTGGGAGGCACTTTTTGGGCTTCACATTTTCTTTTGTATCTGGTCAGTTTGGCTCTAAGTAGGCAGTGCTCAGCTTTAAATGCCTTCTTTTGTAGCACATAAATGCAAGTGTTTGCAGGCCTGACCGCTCCTCTTTATCCTGGACCAGAGTGGTTGGGATGCTATAGCAGAGCACACATGCGAGCGAAAGTCTGTGCAGTGAATAGTTGATCCAAAAACACTCTAACAAGGGACCTCTGGTGATCAAACATTCCTTTCCCCGGTGCTTACATCATATGGGAGGATGAACTGGAGGGGGGAAGAAATGCGCTGTTTTTAGGCATTTAAGAAGTCTAGGGTGAATATCTGTGCTGCCTTCAGATCCCTGGGAACAAACAGCTGGTCTCCTGCTGGATTTTCCCGCAGGGCTAAGACAGGCAGGCTTGGTAGCAGAGAGCAGCACTGTTCCTAGGGGCCTCATAGATTCTGGTGCCCACTGGGTGGCCTCAACTACTAAAGGTTTCATGTGACTGAGCAGCAGATAGAAATTCACACGGAGTTAACGGCAGATAAAGCCGTGGAGAGAACTTTCAGCTAACGTGGAAATCAGTCGCCTAATCTTGCTTCTTCCCAAATTGTGTTTTCATTTTTATTTCACAAATAACTCCTGTGTGCTCAATGCATGGTCGTTTCTATCTTTTGTCATAACAGCTTTTGGCTTTCAGAATGGAGTATGGAGGTGGGGAGATGGTTTGGTCAGCGAAAGGCATGCTGAATGTTGAGACTTAAAAAACGGCATGAGAGACAAAGATACCATGCGACATGGAGGAATTTTTATTGCAGGGAGGGAGATGTAAGGGAATGGAAAAAACAGGGAGGGGAGAGGGGAGAGTGGCCTCTAGTGGCAGAAGTGGCAGAGAGAAGAGGAAAGAGAACAGGGTGGGGGTGAGCAAGGCCCACCTTTAAAAGGGAACATAGTGAATGTGCACAGTAGGGAGTGTTAGTGGCTGCAGCTGGGTACACATCCAGCTGTTAGAATAAAGCCATTAAATACATTTCTACCACACTTAGAAGTTTTTCTAGCAAGACTGAGCAGAGTAGACTATTTCCCCAGACATCCCATGTTACCTAGGGAACTGGGGAAGGCAGTGCCCACTTGTCACCTACCCGTAAGATCTCCCTGCAGATGTACGCGATCCACTCTTCTTTAAGTGTGTTGCCCTTCGTGTTCTTGATCAGGTCAGTGACGGAGCCAGCACCACAGAACTCCATCACCAACTGGCAAGAGAAGGAAACAGCCATGTGTTACGATCATGCTTGCCTTCACTCCCTCACTAAGTTGACGTTAGAAAGCACACACACACTGCCCTCTGGTCTGTAGTTTCTGAATGCCAGTCCTGCAATGAAAATGTAGTAATCATGAAACAGTATTTAAATCACCATCCTTTCTATTAAGTTTTTGTGAAATCGCAGAGAGCAAAGGTTACTTTTGATATTGCTGATTGAGGAAGTGTTAGTGAACACTGAGACTTTTCTTTTGAAAATAGTCTTTTCTCATCCAAAATACCCCAGGCACAGCTTCCCCACTCCTGTTCCTCCTGGCCTTTTACTCAGAAACAACTTAGCATAAATTTTATAAACTTTGAAAACTTAACGATTGTTTTTGTTTCTTTTACTTGCTAAATAGTTGTTTTATCCAACTTAATGAAGGACTTGAATAACAGCGAAATGCCACATTCAACATGACATTATGGAAGAGGCAGCTCAGCTAGATTGTTCTGCTGAGAATGTATCGATACTGTATACTGAGCACGCATAGAGAGCCTTGTTTCATTGGAACAAAAGCCACATCTCATGGTGTGTTGACATTTAAGAATCTTGATTAAAGTATATTAAAATCTGCAAAAAAAAGTTTTATACTTTAGTTTTGTTGTGTGTGTGTGTGTGTGTGTATGAGTATGTATGTGTGTGCATGCATATATCTGTAAGACATAGAACCACTTGAGGTGGGTCAGTGTCTCCTTCTACCATGGAGGTCATAGATACCAAACTCAGATCATCAGACATGGTGGCAAGTGTACTAACCTATATGGCTGACCAAATTATTTTGAGCAATAATTTATAGCCAGAAATAAGGAACATTCCCCTTATTCTAAGGCTTGCTTCTTTGTTTGTTTTTATGAAATAGGGTCAGATCAACAACTCAGATGAAGTGAAGGCCATCTCTGTGTCAACACAGCAGGAGCCTTCCTCTGTCCAAAGAGGAAGTCCCGGTTAGGCCAACGCTAGTGCAGGCTGTTTATGTTATTGGTTTAGATGTGACACTGTAAGCTGTCAGAGGGCAGACGATCTGGTTTTAATTAACTTCAGTAAGTGTTCCCAGGAGGTTGGACACATCAAATAAACTCAATAAACAATAAACTCTAATTTAGCACCTTTCATCCAAAAAGCTCCAAGCAGTCTATAAATATAAACTCATTACTGCACTCAGCAACTTTATAAAACGGGCAGAGGGTAAGCATTGCTGCAGACTAGAATCCGGAATCCGGGCTTTCCCATTCATTCCCAGGTTTAGAAAAAGCAGCTCCATTTCATCCTTTCTCTTTTACGTAGTCTTCAACAAAGGCCCTTTTAGTTAGAAGAACATTGCTTTTGTAATTAATTACAAATAATTTATAATAATTAGTAATCAATCCCCAATTTAATAGGAGAGAGAGAAACAAAGCAGAGACATAATAGAGCCCATATGTGTGTATCAGCTCTGTGTCACTAGCTCCGTAAAAGACACCTCCAGGAGCTCAGGGAGAGGGCTCAGAGGTGAAAGATCTGACTGGGAAGAGTGTGTGGACCCAGGAGTCAGGACCCACATGATACGGATGCCTTTGGCTGCCCATCTGAAAATCTGGCCTCGCAAAGTTTGGTATGGTAGAGCACATATAATCGCAGTGCTGGGGGCAGGACAGAAAGGCTGATCCCTTGGGCTTAAGAAGATGGAGCTGCTTAGTGAGAGCGGCCATATCAGTGAGCTCTGTGTTTGGCTGATAGATCCTGCCTCAGGGAATAACGTCTAAGAGAGATCCCGGATGATCTGACATCAGCTGTATTCCTTTCACATGCACAGATGCACACATGCACACACATGCAAAACAGATAGCACACAGACATGCATGTGAACACACACACACACAGAGACAGAGACAGAGAGAGAGACAGAGAGAGAGAGACAGAGAGAGAGAGACAGAGAGAGAGAGAGACAGAGAGAGAGAGACAGAGAGAGAGAGACAGAGAGAGAGAGACAGAGAGAGAGAGAGAGAGACAGAGAGAGAGGAAAAAGGGGAAAAATTACCCAACTGGGTGCAAAATCTTTAGGCAGAAATTAAACTGTGCAATTGTGTTCCTCTTTCTCTATATGCCTGGTAGACTCCAAAAAATTCACAAATGGTGCTGAGGATGCAGCTCAGATGTATTGTGTTTGCCTAGCATGTGCAAAGCCCTGGGGTTGACCCTCAATACCACCTGTGAACCCCACATTGGGAGGTGGAGGCAGGAAGAGCAGATATTCAAGGTTAGCTCTATTCTTCCAAAGTGTGTTTGAGGCCAGCTTGGGCTACATGAGACCCTGGTTCAAAAGAAAACAAACAAAAACACACAAAATGAATTTCACCCACAAGTTCCTAGAGCCTGCTCTGATCTGACAGACAGTTGGAGCAAAGCTGGCTCTCATAGGAAACTCTTGTTATCTTTTCTAGAGCCAGGCTGACAGGAAACTTCTGTAGGGAAATGGGAACTATGGAGGTTAGAATAAACTCCATTCCAATCGGGAAGAGCTAAACTTCTTTCATATGTGATAGCCAGGCAGCTCACAAAGACCACAGAATCACATCAAGGATTCGGGGGTCAATTTGACAAGCTTGCAGTGGCCAGAGAAAAGATAATTGGTATAATGAGTATCACACCAAAGCAATGGCGTTGCCTAGAAACACAGAATGTGATGATGAAGCCACTCGCAAAGAGAAAACTGGCACAATGGGAAGAAAAGACAGACTTGAGAGGACAAACGGATTCGTGAAGTGAGAACCTGGAGCTGTCCTGGCTTTGTTGTTCGTGTACACGTACCCCTGATGGAGTACACGCCAAAGCACGTGTATGGAGGCTGGAGGAGGACACGAGTGTGCTCCTCTGTAGCTCTTGCCTTGTCCCTTGAGAGACAGGGTCACTCCCTGAACCTGGAGCTCCCAGGTGTTTTATTAGGCTGGGCCAGCAAGCCCAAGGGATCAGCCTTTCTGTCCCGCCCCCAGCACTGCGATTATATGTGCTCGACCATGCCAAACTTTGCGACCCCTATTATTTATTTCCCTTTATCAACTGATTCCTCACAAGGCCGCTCAAACTTTTAATAAAAGAGTTAATTTTATATCTATATACACTGCATTGTGATTACACTCACCCCAGCGACCTTCTCTCTACTCTCCATTTGTCTTCACAACCATTCCCACTTCTACCCCTGTGTTCTGTCCATTTCCTCCTCCCCTATTTCTTAGGGGAGTTGTGGCTATTATGTGTTTGTTATTGCAAGGGCAATCTCATGTCCAGAAGACAGCCCAATGGTACCCTTACCTTTCAGCTCTCCTAGTCTGTTCCTATGTGAGCGCTGGAGACCTGAACTCGGGTCCTCACTCCTGCACAGCAGGTATTCATGCCTACTGAGTCATCTCCAGCCCTATCCTGGCTTTCTTATATAACTCTAATAGTGGATACTTAAATAACAAAATGTAGAAAATGTCTATTCATAAAGATAAGTATTCTACCTGACAATTAGAAAGGTAGAAGACGATTAGAACATCACTATTTTATACCTCCTAAGAAACTAACACACTGGGAGTCGATCATCCATGATAGCTAACTTGAAAATGTAAGAAATAAATACGGCTTGTCTCATAAGACGAGAACGCAGAACTGTCTATGAGTCAGCATTGCTGAAACAACAAACAAACCCCACAAACGTAAATCTGCCCCAACCTTGAGTGCCAACCGCCTACCTCATGGGAAACTGGAGGACTGAGGGACACAGGATGCAGCTTAGACTAGGAAACCTGTTTAGACAAATAGTTTCTTTTTAAAAAAAAAAGATTTATTTATTTATTGTGTGTACAATATCTGCCTGCATGTATGCTTTCAGGCCAGAAGAGGGCACCAGATCTCATTATAGATGGTTGTGAGCCACCATGTGGTTGATGGGGATTGAACTCAGGACCTCTGGAAGAACAGTCAGTGCTCTTAATCTCTGAACCATCACTCCAGTCCTAGACAAATAATTTCTTCACAAACAAATGGCTTGGGAGGAAGAAAAGATAATGGAAAAGAAGCCTACAGACTTAAAATCCTTTAAGCACACATCAACAGATTGAGATGGCAATGGATGTTACTTATATGAACATCAATTTTAAAAAGTAGCTGTTAAAGGTTTGGATGTTTTTTTTACTTGTCATGTATGATAATGCATG
>NC_022009.1:91324924-91328066 GCF_000317375.1 Microtus ochrogaster | reverse complement strand
TAGGCTAGAATCTCCCTGGTAAGCCACCTTGTGGGCTACAGCAGATTATTAGAGATGGGCTAGTCCAGGTGCGAGAGAGGAGGCTAAATAGAAATGGGCCAAGCAGTGATTAAAAGAATACAGTGTCTGTGTAATTATTTTGGGGCATAAGCTAGCCGAGCCAGGCGGCTGGGGTGCTGGGGATGCAGCCCCGCCGCTTCAATTACTACAAAGTGAAAAGAAGAAGTCATAAAATATGGAAAACTATCTTAAATTTTGTTTTATTATTTTGTGAACATGGGTATCATTCCAGCAAATATATCTTTGCACCACATGTGTGCAATGTCCAGGGAGACCAAGCCAGGGCAGCTGATGCCCTGGAAGTGGAGTTACAGACAGGCATCACCCTCTAAATGTGTGCTGGGAATTGATCCTTGGTCCTTTGGAAGAGCAGCCACCGGTCTTAATTTCTGAGCCATCTCTCCTGTCCAATATTAAAAATATTTATAACTTGTGTTTGATAAGGATATGACATCCAGAATTTATCAAGAACTCTTACAAGACAATAAAAAGATCCAGCTTAAACATGAGCATAAGAGTTGAGTGTGGTGGTGCACACGTGATTGGCAGAGACAAGAAGATTGCAATGAGCTCCAGAGAGAAAACTTGTCTCAAAAAATACAAATAGCAATTCAAAAATAAGAAAATAAACCAATGAAATGAAGTGAAAGTGAGAAAGAACCTGAATGGACACTTCTTTAAAATTTAGAGTCTACAGAATATATGAGACGGTGAGCAGTGGTGTGAAAAGATGCTGATGATAAGAATATTATATATGAAATGCCCAATAATGGCATGGAAAATGCTGGTAACCGTGGTATGCCCATACAGCTGCTAGTATCCAGCCATGGGAAGGAATGGCTCACTCAACACGGATGGACTGTGAAGATATTATGATGAAAGAATACAGACAAAAGTGGCCGTGGAATATGTCATCCCAGTCCTATGAAACAGACTCTCTGGCAATGGGAAGCAGATCCAGAGCTTTCCTTGGCATGGGCACATGGAGCAGGAGTGACTACCTAATGGATATAGATTTTTCAGGGTGGAGGGGCATGAATAATTTTGAAGCTAGGGACTGTGGGGGTGTTTTGTACAACACAATAAATATACTGAATGCCTCTGGATTGCTAATTTAGAAAAAGCTAAAATTGAAGCAATTGGATACTTTATGTATTTTGCCAGAATTAAAAAAAAAAACTGTGCTTGATTTGTTTCAATGCCTGAGTGGGGAAGCAGAAGGTCCTGGGGGAGAGGGGGGTTAGACAGTGGTGGGAACATGCCAGGCTAGCTGGGGTGCACAGGTTTTTCTCACCGTGCAGTTCTGTCTACTTTCATGTATTTCGAGGCATTTTCTATTTTAAAGAATATCTTTTGTAGAAAATCGTGCTTCAGTGCTATCAGGATGTACCAAAACCACCGAGACAATGACGGGAGCATCTACCCACATGAGCCAAACATGCCAATCACCGGCACAGTGACAAGACCTCCTGGGATGCACCAGCAGCTCCCATCATTGGGAGAAAATGTCCTACTATTTAGGCCACATAATTGCAGTTCCTAAGGAGAGCAGTGGAAACCCAGCAACTTCAGCCTTTCAAAATTAGATTGGACAAAATGGTTTCAAATATTCAGTAGGAAACAATCTGGCTCTAGCTAAGCACCAATGTCAGTGATTTCTTTAATCTGCTTCTCCATTCAGCTCCAGCTGAAGGCTGCTCGATTCTTTTCATCTCACTAAGGAACAAAATGATTGATAAATTATGTAATGGGACTTGGAAAAAAGAAGGAAAGAAGTAGAAAGAAATCAGAACTTGCTAGCAATGGGTCCCTGAAGCCACACAGCAACACTGACAATGACTGTCACCACTCAGCAGGGACCTTCCTTTCCCATAAGTGTCCTCTTACTAAACAGACTCAGGGCTCAACATGCCAAGCCCTGCTGAGTGAGGTAAGTCAATAACTTCACATCTCAAAAGGAGGATGAAATGGATCATTAATATCTCCCCTGAAAGACAGTTTTATAAGAGTTTATACTGGGCAATGAGACACACCAACACTTATTGAGAGCTTAATGTACTGGGACCTTAGAATTTGGTGACTTACAAACAAACAGCAACAAAAACTAAAGAGAACTTTTCCCTGACTCTCCTTCTCTCAGTTCTGTTACTAATTTGAAATGGGGCTTCTTCTGGATTTTGGCCTTACCAAAAGCAAACACACATTAAGTCCACAGAACAGGGTTAAGAACATGCTCTATCTCAGTAGCTTTGGGACCTTGGATATTCATTAGTTACTTGTCCTCGTTGCTGTGATAAGATGTCCTGACAGAAGCACCTTAAAGAAGAAAGGCTGGATTTACACTCAAGGTTCAAGAGTAGGGCCTGCCATGGTGAGAAAGGCCAGAGCTGGAGAATGGAGCAGCTGGTTACATTGTGTCCACAGCCACCAAAGAGGACTAGAACAGCTAGTTACATTGTGTCCACCGCCAGAAAAAGCAGACTGGATCATCTGGTTACATTGTGTCCACAGCCAGAAAGGGAGATTAGAGCAGCTGGTTACATTGTGTCCACAGCCAGAAAGGGAGATTAGAGCAGCTGCTTACATTGTATCCACAGCCAGGAAGGAGATTGGAACAGCTAGTTACATTGTGTTCACATCCAGGAAGGAAGACTGGAACAGCTGGTTACATTGTGTCCATAGTCAGGAAGGAAGATTGAAGCAGCTGGTTACATGTGTCCACAGTCAGGAATGAAGGCTGATGTAGCTGGTTACATTGTATCCACATTCAGGAAGGAAGATTGAAGCAGCTGGTTACATGTGTCCACACTGTGTCCACAGTCAGGAAGCAGCAGAAGAGAAATGATTATTCTCCACTCACTTTCTCTTTCTTGTTTAGGTCTGGACTCCAGTGTATGGAACCACATCACTCAGAGTGGGCAAGTCTTCCTATATCAGTGAACTTAATCAAGCTAATGCTTCACAAACAGGGCCAGATGCTAGTAAACCTTATCTAAATAATCCCAAAGACTTGGTCAAGTACTAACCTAATCTAGATAATCCCTCACAAACATGGCCAGAGGCTAACCTAGTCTAGATAATC
>NC_022009.1:91323313-91324044 GCF_000317375.1 Microtus ochrogaster | reverse complement strand
CTATGTCACCTGCATGGTGACAGTAACCAAAATCCACAAAAGCAGACATGACTTTCTGCCTTGCAGGGTGGGGTCACTCTGTCTGGAGGTCTATGCTACCTGCATGGTGATGACACATAGGCACAGAGTGGAGGTTCTTCTAGAGCTTCTAATGAAAGAGCACAAGTCATTTTGCTCATTTGCACTCCAAAGCAAGAAGACAGTCTACCCTGCAGATAATGGATCATTCTATCTGGAAGATGGCAGGGATGGGGGTGACAGAAGAGGATGCTGAAAGACACCCAAGGTTTAAGACTCATCAACATCATCTGAACAACTGGGTCAGAGACTAAAAGGATATCCATGCCACTTTGGAAGAAATAAAGGAGGCTAAATTGAGTGTGGGGAGAGAAATGAGCCTAGACAGATGGGGACTGGCTTGGGGCCTGGAGGATGTATTCTAAAAAGAGCATGGTATAATGTGAACATTATAAAAAAATGATGGCTTGGATAATTATGTCTGTCTAAGTAAAAAAAGCTGTTTTCTAAGAACTGAGTCCTGACACATTTCACAACTTGCATGGTCGATTGTGGGGATTTTTTCCAGTTGTCTTATACTGTTGAGAAACACCATATTGTCCTTTAGTGGTATTGGGGTGGGGGGTATTACTTGGTGGTGGAGCATGTGGGAAGCCATGGTTCTAACATCTCTCTCTCTCTCTCTCTCTCTCTCTCTCTCTCTCTCTCTCTCT
>NC_022009.1:91312998-91323149 GCF_000317375.1 Microtus ochrogaster | reverse complement strand
CACACACACACACACACACAGAGACTTATCCATGTGCCTCCCCCCACACAATGGCTAAGGATTGTGCTTCAGTCTCTGCCTCCCAGGAGGTTCAACAGTGCAGAGCCAGTCCCAACTTCTGTCTTCACAAGGCACAGAGCACAGGTCTTAGAAGAGAATCAGGAAACACAGCCACCTTCTTACAACCCCAGTGACTTCTGAGGGAATTTAAGGTTAATTCTGAGATGGTTCCCTTGTCTCTAAAGAATTCACTCACTTACTGCTTAATTGGCTTTAAGTTCTTATAACAAGGAGCAAGGCCTTAAGATGGTATTTAAATATTTTTGTTGCTAACCCGGAATACCTGGACAGGAACCCATTCCTCTCAAGAGTCACTCGTCAGTCCACCACAAGAATAAATGACAAGGACCAGATGCTGTCTCTTTAATGGTGAAGGGCAGGTCAGAGAGAAGGGGTTTGAATGGAGTCAGGCAGACGAGTTCTCCTGAAGATGAAGCAGGCATCTGAATCAACTAAGGAAAGGTCTAGAAGCAACTTCCAAGAACTCCCAGCCCCACAAAGAATTAGCCTAGTGACCTTGAAGGTTTAGAAACCTCAGTGAGCCCACCAGGTATTTATATCTGCATGGTTGGGAAGAGCCACAGATCCCATCTGCATGATTTATGATGGTGCGAACCAAACTCAAAGTCAGCAGCTTCTTAAGCAAAAGCTGCTTCACTAACCAGGGGTAGCTTAAATCTCACAGTATGAAAGGCCATTGTGAAGAAATACAAAATCAGCTTAATGGCCTTGTGTGTTCACTTCGGAATGAGCATGTACTGGGGGGGGGGACACAAAAACCAAAACCTTGATATTATTTTATTTTGAGACTTCTCAAACGAAGTATAAGTTACCAAAAGTTAAAGGATGCCAAGTACCCAAACTTTGTCCATAAGGCTTGTGGACAACCTTTTACTTTGTGAGTAACAAAGCATGTTGAATAATCTGAAACAATTTGGTATTTTTAGCAACCAAAGCCTGCCTCCAAGCCAAGCCCGTGCACCGTCAGTCATCCATGTCCAAGCAGACAGGAATCTCAGAGTCAGGGTGACACCATTCATTTCCCAAGGCAGGTGCCAACCGCAAGAGCGCCTGGGCCTTTCTTCTTAGTGAGTCTGAGTCATCACATTGACAGACAAAGGAATTAACCTCAAAGATAGAAGAAAAGTAGCCTGGACAACAACTGAGCCACTAAAGCACTTGCCCCACAAGCACGGGAACTGAGTTCGATCCCCGGAACTCACATAAAAATAGAGGCAGAGGGTGCTGGGAAAACGGAGACAGGAGGTAGATCACCGAACGTGCTGGTCAGCCAGTGTAGCCTAATCAGCAAGCTCTAAGCCAATGAAAGTCATTTTGCAAAAAGTAAGGTGGATGGCTCTTGTAGAATATTTGAAATTGTCTTCTGGTCTCCACATGAACCCCCACACGCAAAATACACATAGAAACTCTATGCACACAAACATATACCTGGATGTACATAAACACATGTACATAAAATAACAGCCATGTAAAATTCTACATCTCAAAACTCAAAGTGAAAAGTTAGGAATGAGAGGAGTAAGATTTTAGACAGGCTAAAAGTAGGGAAAGTTAGGCTAAGGATACGTTTCAGATTATAAGAACAGCATTTGCTAGGTAATCTAGAAGGCATGAGCTCAAACACCTAACACCCATGTAAACCCTAGGCCTCATTGACTATAACCCAAGTACTGGGGGCACAGTTATATAGGTTGATCGTGGGAAACCACAAGCCAAGCAGCCTAGTCAAAACCATGAGCACTGGGTTTAGAGAGAGACTTCATCTTTAAAAAAAAAAATAATGTGGGAAACTGATTGACACAGTCACCTGCTGTTCTCTGGCTTCTCCATATAGACTGGTGTGTGCGGATGGACAGATATGCACACTCAGCACACTCAGTGCTCCCCAGCCCAAAACAGGAAAATAAAAAAGCAACTTAGACTTTAAGTATT
This sequence comes from Microtus ochrogaster, assembly GCF_000317375.1. Taxonomy (NCBI): domain Eukaryota; kingdom Metazoa; phylum Chordata; class Mammalia; order Rodentia; family Cricetidae; genus Microtus; species Microtus ochrogaster. The sequence goes on along the minus strand of NC_022009.1, from coordinate 91,321,136 downwards.
GAAGTGGAGTACCTGGGCAGTGGGAAGGTCTCAAGAAGCAGGCTGTGAATAGGAACTAGGTCAAAGTTCATCTGAAAAGGGAACCAGAAGTGACCTAACTCAGTGTCCGGCATACATGAAGTCGTTTTTCTGTTAATGTGAAAGGCAGTGTAAACAGTTTCAACAAAATGCGTTGAAACAACTAAAGAAATTGAATATCTGTCTTGTCAGTGGCAAGACGTTTTGTCCCCCCAGTCCATAAACAGGGTTCTGCAGACTCTGCTCTCGGGCTGGACACAACTGTGAAACTGGGCGTACTTTCTGACTGTGCTTACACCCGAGTCACTTGCTGGCTTTCTGCCTCCACCAGGGACAGGAGCCAGCCATTCCCCTGACCATTTTGGATTCCTAGAGTTACAAAGTCCCACCTTTTGAGCTTTCTGCTCCCAAGTAACAAGATTCCGTTGCTTCCCAGGCTAGTGACCACTATGGCTGCAAAGGAACTCCTTTACTCACAGAAGCAACACCTAGGGATTAAAATCGGTTTCTTTAAAAAAAATATAGGTCAGTGCTTAGAGAAGTTGTTTGGCATGTAAAAGATTCTGTGTTCAATATCTAGACATGGAAAAGGAAAAACAAAAATAAAAATATTATTTCTATAAGATCTTAATACTAGAAAGAAAAGTGGGTTGTTTTTCTTTTACTTACACTCTATTTATTTGAGAGTAACAATATGATTGATAGACAAAGGAAAATCTTGGTCTAGTCTTGAAATTTTCTGGAAGAATCAAAATGTAGACTTCTAAAATTGACATTGCTCAATTAAGAACTCTAGTCATCACAATCGTTATTCTTTTCAGGCTGTTTTCCAAAACTAAAAATATTTCCATAAAAGCATGATTCTGAAGAAAAAAGGGGGGAGTGAAAAGGAGGAAAAAAGGATTAGAGAAAGTAAATAGAATAACATGTTAAAACCAAATGGTTTTAAAAGGACCTGAGGGGGTGAATAGTGCATTCTGCTGTGTTATCAGCGTTTCTCCTTTTTCTGGAAGAGTCAAGTACTTTTCTCCATATGAGTTAAATATTTTGTAATAATACCTTTAAATAAAGAATCATTGATGTCAAAAAAAAAAGGGGGAAAGCTTCAGTTTTGATACTCAGAGCTAAGAGAACATTTCACGACCCACTGCAAAGGCTCAGCTCCAGGTGACTGAACCTTTGGGAGCATAATCCTCACCACCTCACAAGGAAATCTAAGTTTTCCCCCATTCTTTAAGAATTCCATAAATGTCTAAAATGTATTGTGATCACACCGAATTAGAAAAAGCCCAGGTTTAATGGACACCAAAGCTCCCGGGTAGCCTTCCAGTCCCCCAGAGAGGAGACCAGGAAAGAAGACTGGAAAACCACATGTTTATTCTCTGGGGGTGCATTTTAAATACCCTGTGGGCATGTTCTTGAATATCTCTGGGGAGGGGTCATTGTTTAGCCGGGTTCTTGGAGGTGGAGTCTGTACTTAGGCAGTTCCCAGGAGATAAGGTTTGGGATGGAACTTCCATCCAAACATTCCAGATTCTTTGGATATATGGATGTCAGAGACTGGGGTGAAGCTTTAACCCCAAAATACCCACCCCCGATTCCTGTCCCCCTCTCCTTTCTTCCTTGCCATGTTCCTTCCCAACTACAAGCTTTTATCATAGTACATGGAGTTCAATCCAAGTTGTCTATAGGCACACGAGTGTAGGGTCATGCCCTGGAGGGCAGACAATCTACCTGGGGCCATTTTCCTGAAGCAAACTGACTTTCTCTAGCAGAAGCTCTTCAACTAACAAGCCCCTGCACTAGGGCTGGGGTTTTGACCAGCTTTGTCTTAAGCAGGTAACCACAGTTGCTCTGAGTTCAAGGGTGCAACAACCTTGCAATGTCCAGAACACCAGTCAAAGCACCCCTCCCCTACTCTGGCTCCTCATTTTTCCACCTCCTCTTCTACAGTCTTCTCTCAGCTATGGGGGATGAGGGTGTGCTATACATGTCCTGCTTCAGGACACTGAAAAATTGAAACAACCCAAGTTGAATTGGGCATGGTTTCTGCTACAATGCAGTAGCAACATAAATTGAAAATATAGCACATTTGGGTTTCAGCACTGTGACCAACCTAAGTATGGGTAATGACATGATGAATATGACATCGTTCATTCAATAATTACAACATCTTAATCTGTGATGATCTCACACAGGTTGGGTAATGAACGCAGGGTAGGGAGTTAAGTGTACACCAAGACAAGAGTCAGGGCCCCTGGCACAGGCTGACTCGCCTCCTGTGGGTTCTGGGCGACTGACACTCTACTTCCACGGACTCCTGCTATTTGGGATTTCCAGCCTAATATTTCTAGACCATTTGATTATTGTCAAAACTTTTCAAGGAGTCCAGACTTCCATATGAATCTGTTCAATTTTTCTAATATTGACTTAATTAAAACATCACTACCTTATGGGGACCAAACTAAATATATTTAGCCTCCAGGCTGTCGGTTTGCAAACACACAACCTGTTCCAACTAAGATTTTACAAAATAGAAACTAAATGTTAGAAACCCTGCCTCTCCGGAGGCTAGAACCCAGATTTGTGGATAAACAAACAAGGAGGCACCCAACCATTAGAAAGATCTTCAAATATATAAATATAACTTGTGTGCAAGTGTGATGTGTGCACAATTGTGATGTGTGTGCAATTGTGATGTGTGTGCAAGTGTGATGTACACACATGTGTGCAAGAGAGCATTTTCCTGTGTGCTGGTGAAAGTGGCCTGCTCTATCACCTTCTACTGTCTTGTTCTCTGACACAGGGTCTCTCACTGAACCCCATCTAGCCTGCAAGCAGCAAGCCTCAGTGGTGCTCCCATCTCAGCTTCTGCAGGATATTTTTTTATAGCCCTGAGGTTATAGGCAAGCACTTGGGCATACCTGTTTCTTTGCTTTAGTGTTGCGCTCCAAGCTCAGTTCCTCACTGCTTCTGCAGAAAGCATTCTTACCCACTGCGCCATCTCCCCCGCGCCACAACATAGCATCTTAACTTTCTGCTCTATAAATCCACACCACATCACTGCAATGTAGTGAGGGGCTAATTTCGCTGTTTCAGCCCAATCCTCTGTCATTATACTAAACCATTCTATATTCCAGAAGTTAATTACAAACTTATTTCCTTTCATGGGGTATCTCGATCTGTGACTGCTGTGACAGTGTCAAAAGGACAGCAAAATATATGTGATTTCATGCTGTTATGGTTGAGAAAGCAGTCCATTTCGCAGACAGCACCGTCCCCTCCCTCTGGTATCTGAGTGTTTTCCAGCAAACCCGGAGGGCCTGGCGGGCCAGGAATGCGGTAGAGAGATGAGACAGTGACGCTTTGAGTCCGAGCATCACTGCTTTGCAGAGATGAGAATCTTTATTGAAAGAGCTCCCTTTTTTGATTTCCGGATCAGGCCCGAGCAGTTGATAAAGGAGAATTACTTGGCCATTATCAGAAGTGGTTGTGTTTCTGTGGAGCTGATACCAAACAAGAGTTTATCTCTCCAATAGGTCCGATAGAATTTGCACAGATTACAATGCAATCAGAAGCCTACACCAACACAAGTGTCACCTGATGAGACATATATTACTGACCTCTGAACTCCAGTCATGGCCGAGGGGAGTTTTTGAGGAATATTTTATGCAATCAGGCTGATCTCAGGTAACACATATTAGAAAGTATTTCTCCTGGCTGCATAGTCTTGTCTCTATAAAACACGTCTTTATATAACCGTGATCCTTGCAAAAATGTCAGTAGTCTGAAGAATCAACTATCTTTGACCTTTGCAATTATTTGATAAATCACTCCCAAAAGGTTGAGTGTGCTTTTCTACACATGTATTTCTTAGGCTTCATAGCAGCCTTTTTAGCAGCTGAGAGGTTTTTACTGCCCTTTTTGAATACTAGACAAATTGAGGAATAAAGATCCACGGCTAAGTCAAATTTTTATTTATTATTTTGAAACAGTGTCTCACTATGTAGCCCCGTCTGGCCTGGAAGTCACAGAGATGCCCCCGCCTCTGCCTCCTAGTACCACCATGCCTAGCTCTCAAAATAAGCTTATGGAAACACAAAGCTCTAGCCCCACCCAGAACACCAACCTTTGATATCAGAAGCACTGACTCTGACCTCACATACCCCAGAGTAAGCTAGCTTAATGGCTTCATCACTGATAAGCTTTGAGAACTTGAACAAATTTCTGAGCCCAGTCTCTTAATTTACACAATGGAAATAATAATTTTTAATTTGTAAATTGGCTACAAATATTCAGTTAAATAATATGGCAGTGTTAACATTGTCATAACATTATGGTATGGTAACAGACCTTGGCTTACTGGTAAGTAGGCAGTAAATCTGGTAAACCATTGTTCTTTATCTATGCACTATTATTATTTTGTAAGCAAATTTCAATCACTATTATGATCTAATTTTAGCTTCCTATTGTCTCTAGGCTGACCCCCAATTCTTGAATTTCTATCTCATAGAAAAGCAATTATAAAAATAAATTATACTCTTGCCTTGGGACACTTTCTTAACCTGACCTTATCCTTAGTGACAGAGACGCTGTCAAAGATGGCAAGTGGAGTGATCAGACCAATGGGACTTCTGGACCCAGCAGACATGAGGCCACCCTCACCGTCACCCTGAGACACCTGTCATTCCTCCTCCCTTTACCAAGTTCCAGAAAGGGGTTAGCTTCCTATGACGGCTGATGGTGGCTGTCAACACACTGGGAAGAGGGACCTCAGCTGAGGAGCAGCCTCCATCAGACTGGCTTGCGGAAGTGTCTGTAATGTGGTTTATTTTATTATCAAATGACATAGGAGGACCCACGTGGCCATGGGCAGTGACATCACTTAGGCAGATCAACCTGGGCTGATAAGAAAGGGGTTGGAAGTGAACTTGGGAGCAAGTTAGTAACTAGTTTTCCTCCATGGCCTGTGCTTTCAGGACCTGTAAATCAAACAAACCTGTTCTTCCCCAAAGCTGCTTTTAGTGCAGTGTTTATCCCAACAACAGAAACCCCAAAGAGACCAACCTCCTAAGCGTCTCCCCAGCGTCTCCCCTGAGTCCCTCCAGTCTGCTCTCGGCCCAGCAACCCATGTGACGGCTTCATTTTGTGCATCAGATCCTGTTTATGCCAAGAGCTCTCCAAAGGCTCCCCACCTTCAGGTGAAGTAAAAGCTGAGGTCTTGCCACCGGCAAGCAAGACCATGGAGGATCTGGTCTGCGGTCTGTGTTCTATATTCTGTTTTCTACTTTCTCCCGTTCACAGTGATTCATCCTTGTTCCCAGGAAACGGAAGGCCTGCAGTGCCTTTCCTCCAGTTACCCATAGCAGGGCTTACCCTGACAGCTCTGCTCACCACACATGTTAAATTCACACTACTCTAACAAAGCACTACATACCATAGGCTAGAACACCTGCTCAGCAGAAATACCTCCCATTTCCGGAGGCAGCATGGCCAGGCTCTGGTGAGGGTTATCTTCTGCTTGTAAACTGCTGACTTCTGTTTTTGCTTACTTAAAATTTTTCCTCTTCTTCGGCTAGGTGTGAGGTCTCCTGAAGTCTAAGCTGGCCTCAAACGTACTCTATAGCTAAGGATATCCCTGAGCTTCTGAGTCTCTTGCCTTTACCCGAAATCTCCTGATTTCTACAGATGAGAATGGAAAAGTTAACTAGCTATCTTTTTTGTTTGTTTGTTTTTTGTTTTTCGAGACAGGGTTTCTCTGTGGTTTTGGAGCCTGTCCTGGAACTAGCTCTTATAGACCAGGCTGGTCTCGAACTCACAGAGATCCGCCTGCCTCTGCCTCCCGAGTGCTGGGATTAAAGGTGTGTGCCACCACCACCCGGCCTAGCTATCTTTTATAATGGCACCAATGCCATTCATAAATGCTCTATGCTTGACCTAATCACTTCCCCCCAAACCTTAACCTCTTATAGGCTGGAAGTATGTTCAGTGGGAGAGAGCTGGCCTAGCAAGTACAAGGTTTCAGGTTTGATTCTCAGCACTACAAAAAAGCCTTACCTCCTAATATGATATAATCATGTGTGGTGGTGGTCTTGGTAGGATTTCAAGATGTAAATGGGAAGGGTTTTTCTAAAAATTAATCCTATGGAATCCTGCAGCCTTGACTTCAACCCGCCCACTAACTTTTCCCTGGTTATGTCAGGCACTTGTGAACTTCCATCATCTTCTGCAACTGCCTTATTCATTCTGTTTATAGCTTGTGATCTGCAGCAAGAATGTAAGCTACATTAAAGTATAGCCCTTTTATTCACTGATTTTCATAAGCACTTAGAAATGTACCTTGCGACGAGTAAGTATGTGTCTTTGTGTGTATGTGTGTCCATGTATATGTTGTGTGTGTATGCATGTGTGCATACAGTTAAGTGAAAGAATGATTGATGAACAAGTCATTAAAAATATATACATCTAGACTCTTGGGGCTCAAAAAACCACAGCCATCTCCATGGGAAGAGCAATTGTCTGGGAGGAGACCAGCAAGAAGTAACTCAATTCCAAAGTCTAGCTGCAACCTCCAGTCAAACTATAAATGAGAAAAGAAGGTTTGCTGCTTTCCTCAAAAGCCAGCCTAAAATCAACTGAAGATGTTCTGGAAAAACACAGACACACAGACACACACAGACACACACAGACACACAGACACACAGACACACACCCATATACCCATAGAATGCATAATATATGCACATACCTACACAAATAAAGTATTACATATGCAAACACAGATAAAGTATTACATATGCATATACTACATGATATCATGTATTGTATTTAATATGTGGTATATATTAATTAGCACACAAAGTATTAGGTTTCATTATGACATCTTCAAGCACAGTTTGTTTTATGGCTCTTTTTCTCTCTCCTTTCCCCTATATCTGCCTACCCCTCCTTGTCACCCCTTGTAGACTCTTTCAGTTTTCATGTAGGTCACACATGTTCTACCATCCCCCTCCCCCGACATACCCCGCTTCCTCAACACCTCTTTTTGTTCAAAAAGTCAATTAGCTTCACTGGAGCCCAGCAAGAGAATAACAGTGAAATTTCCTTCCAGCTGCAAAAGCAAATTAACCTAAAAGAGTGATAAAGTATGTTTTTGAAATGTAAATTTTGTATCTATGAACTACATACAAATTTGAAAAAGGATTGTTTCCAACAATCAGTCCAATGCCTGGCATGCAATACATGTTCAATAAACAGCACCTGTTTTGAAAAGATCAAATTAAAATCTAGGGTTTAGGGAAAGAGGAAATGAGCTAAGTCTGCTAGATGACCCCTCTCCTTTCCTCAGGAGACGACCTGGAAAACATTGCCCAAATCCAAGAAAACCAACAGTCTGAACATTCCGACTAACAAAAAGAGCTCCATGTTTATGCCCAGTTGGCACTATAGCCCTGACCACAGACTGCGTAAAATTGCCAGCATTCTTCCCGTACTGTGTGTAACACTTTCAGCAAAGGAAGAGAGGTGTGAGGATGTCTCCTGGACATAACGATCTCACTTCTGGCAGATATACACAGAACCTAACTGTTGGGTGATACCTCCAAAAGCTTCTCCACAATGGCTGCACTGCCCGACAACCCCACCAGAGGGCAAGCATCCTTGTTGCTCCTCACCCTCATCAATACTATCCAAGTTTGCCAGTTCCACCTCAGTAGGACTGGCAGAGGAAGTCACAACAGTTCTTGTTCATCTTGCACAAGGCAGTGGATTTTTTCACAAACATGGGGGTTGTGAGAGGATTAGTGGTTCTTTCTGGGGTAGCAAAGACTACAAGGATGTATAGGTGTACCCCCAGAGTGTGACAATGATGTGTATCCCAGAGTGTGGCAATGTGTACCCCAGAGGAGTGTGGTAATGATGTGTACCCCAGAGTGTGGCAATGTGTACCCCAGAGGAGTGTGGCAATGTGAACCCCAGAGTGTGGCAATGTGTACCCCAGAGGAGTGTGGCAATGATGTGTACCCCAGAGTGTGGCAATGTATACCCCAGAGGAGTGTGGCAATGTGTACCCCCAAAGTGTGCCAACGTGTACCCCAGAGTGTGGCAATTATGTGTGCCCC
>NC_022009.1:91308269-91312546 GCF_000317375.1 Microtus ochrogaster | reverse complement strand
ATGTGTAACCAGGGTGTGGCAATGATGTGTACCCCCAGAGTGTGCCAACATGTACCCCAGAGTGTGGCAATGATGTGTACCCCAGAGTGTGGCAATGATGTGTACCCCAGAGTGTGGCAATGGTGTGTACCCCCAGAGTGTGGCAATGGTGTGTCTCCAGAGTGTGGCAATGATGTGTACCCCAGAGTGTGTAATGATATATACCCCCAGAGTGTGGCAATGTGTACCCCAGAGTGTGGCAATGATGTGTACCCAGAGTGTGGCAATGATCTGGGAGTCATCTGTTGTAGCTCATGGCAATACAGGACAGCACTAAACCCTGGATTCCGGACAGTGCTGGGGTTCTTTGGGACATGATAGTTGTACTTCTATCATTAATACTTTGGTTTGGAGGTGGATATGAGCAAAAAATGTATTCAATAGAGAAAGTATAAAATTCAATATCAAGCTCCTTAACTCCCATCTCCGGTGGGTATTCTAATTGGACGGAAGTTCATCAAGTTGTAGAGTTTGGGGTCTGGCTGATTTGGATTTGTAAACTTATTTTTAATTCTGTTTTTTAAGTAATGAAGTTTAAAATAGAAAATAGCTGGATATGGTAGTATATGCCTTTAATCCCAGCAATTGGGAGTCTGCAGCAGGTGGATCTCTGTGAGTTCGAGGCCAGCCTGGTCTACACAATGAGGTCTGGGGCAATCAGAACTATGCAGAAAGACCCTATCTCTAAAATTAAATATAAAAATTAAAGGACTGAAATGACCCTCAAAAGTAAATGTTTCCTCATCATTACTGTGTGTTTAGTTCAGAGATTGTGACCAGTCTGCATGTGTGTAAACATACACTTTTTCTTCTTACAAAAATGAAAAGTATTGTATTTAATTATGACCTTTAAGACTTTATAATCTTATTGCAATAGTTAATGTTCATCCAGCCATAAGAATAAATTTATGTGTAGTTTAATTAACTGTATAGTTAAGTAAATTCCTCATTGGTTAATTTATTTATGTAGCTATGTAAATATTTCCCTTCAATAAATTTCTGCTTAAGTAAATACTGGTTCAAAACTTAGGTACTTCTCTTGGAATATATATGCATGCATGTATATACAAACATATACATTATATATGTGTAAATGTTTTTCTTTCTGTGAGTGTGTGTTTGTGTGTGTGTGTCTGTGTGTGTGTGTGTGTGTGTGAGAGAGAGAGAGAGAGAGAGAGAGAGAGAGAGCGCTGTGTGTGTTCTATGTGTATTTTAACTGTCCTTGGGTTAAGTGGCAGCAATGTGTATGTATTTCCATGAGTAGTAGGTAGGAATAGTACCTATGAAATAGTAGTAGGTCCTGAAAACTATCTGCTAATCTTGTAGGAGGAAAATTGCACTGAATTCTTTCTGGGTCTCTGTGTTTACAATATCCACAGGAGTAACTTTTTTTAAAGGCATCTTTATTGGTAACTGATTCCTAACGTTGTAGCTGCAGCCTTGGCCCTCTCTACCCCATTTGATTGCTGCAAACCCTTCCTATCTGAAGGCTGTTATACTCTGCCCATTATATAGGAAATGGATATTTTTCCTAAATTAGTGACTTACATCTCCATTTTACTTTTGTAATAATTTTTAAAAGCTATGTAATCAAGTCCCTCAAGGTTTGATTTAGCTCATCTCCTTGTCATGTCTCATCTGAGTGTGCATTGATGTTGATTTTCTCCTATTACTTTATTTTCCAACCTCCATGTCTATATTAATCTACATTTAGAGACTAAAGTTAAATTGAATGTAACTTTTACAGGAACCATGTGGTATATTAAATCACCACCATCATACTTTAATTGCCTTATGGTGTACCTTTATGTTAAACTTGGAGATGGGCCCTATCGGGAAATTTTCCCGGAAGTTCTTTTCACATCTACATGCTGAATATTCAGTATCACATGGAATAAAACCTTGTTAGTGCTGGAGCTGACATCATCATATCTTTTCTGGTCAGCATGTACGTATATATACTAAATACTCTTTTTTTTTTCTTTTTGCCATCTCGGTTAGATTTCAAATGTCACATGCATCAGCAGAGTAACTTGTATCAAGACTGAGCCTGGAGAAATGTCCATGAAATGTTCACCATCGGAGCCGCACAGTGTACCACAGTCCTTGGCGTTTGGTAGACAACCACTCAGGGGCTTTTGTGTGTTAGACACTAACTGGAACCCCGGAAGATGAGCAAGGCATTCATTTTCAGAGCCATCAATCCAACAGCATCACAGGAAAGCAGCAAAGACCCAAGAGATGAAGAGAAGCAGATCGACTGGTCCACCTGCCACTGAATGGGCTGTACCGAGGCTGATTCATAAGATTGGCAAAAGAGGTAAATTCCTTTCATGTCATCGACCGAGATGGCAGTGTACTCAGGGAAGGACCAAGTGACTGACAAGCTCTTGTGTCCGAGACCACAAGGTGGAAAAGATAATCTGCCCTGAACACTGCGGGGACAACAACTCTCAGTTGCCACCGGTGGGTCAGACAACCAGAGCTCTCTCAAAGGACTGGGACACAAAACTGCTGAAGCGGGGTGGGGGGCAAGTTCAGGAAGGGCAAAGCACCTCAATCACCCAGAGTTCAGGCAGAGCTTGTATCAATTCCACCACACAGACCACGAGACAACTGATTATCCTCCCTGCAAATCTTAGAAGCATTATTTCAGAAATGAAACTGAAAACAAAAACAGAGAAAGAGATGAGACTGATGAGATCTAGCTCAGTGAAGGGGAAAATGTCATATGATTCATAGACAGTAGATGGCACAGTGCCTAAAATATGACAATGCTATAAAAGATTGCCAACAGGTGAGGAGAAGCGGGAAGGAGCAAGTAGTTCTGGGCATGGCCAATACACATATGGATAAGAAGGGGCATTGCAACAAGGCTCTGTGGATACAGTGCTTCCTGTACAAGAAGGAGGACCTGAACTCAGGTCTCAGCACCAACATGGAAAGGATTGGGCACATAGTGGTTTTGTCTGCTAACCCCAGCCCTGGGGTAGTGAGTGAGTAGACAGGGGGATCTTACAAGCTCCCTAGCCAGCCAGTGTAGCTAAAACAGGCAGCAGAAGCTTCAGGGAGACACCTTGTCTAAAAGAAAGGAAAGAAGGAAGGAAGGAAGGAAGGAAGGAAGGAAGGAAGGAAGGAAGGAAGGAAGGACCCAAGGTGACCACTAACAGAGAAAGGTACTTGATATTGACCTCTGACTTCACCATGCCTGTACATACATGTGCTCATCCACAGAAATTAACCTCTGAACCATCCCTGTAATACATATATTCATCCACAAACACATGCACATGCCAAGCAAATAAATGAGTGGATTTATTTTTAAAAAGAGATAGAAGATTTAGAGATAATAAAATTTTTTATATATATGTATATTAAAAAAAGGGAAAAACCTTGAAAATACAGTGTTATGAAAATCAAATGTCAGATGGCCCCATCAAGTCCTCCACGGGATAGAGGCATGCACATCTGCACAGTGCTACGTACCCATAGCTGGTCATCCATGCCCGGAGGGTTCTTTTTGATGAAAGCACCGTAGTATGTTGCGATGTTCCTGTGATGAGAATATTTCTTCAACATGTTAATTTCTTGTTTGATTTCCTCCTCTTCATCCTGTTTTGCAACAATAAATAGTGGGTGTGAAAATCCAGTTACTTGGAGAATTCTACTCAATACTATAGACAGCAATGGTGTATTATCAGTCTGCTCCTTAGCTGTTTAAAGAGGATCATTATGTTGTTTGGTTAAGAATGAAACTGTTTACAACATAACTCATTGGTGGCTCCGTGGGGTCGTCTCTTTGTATAGCTAGCAAACAACATGTCATCAGCTGGAGGGACAGAAGAAAGTCCATCGCTTCACCTAGAGGCTACCAGATAAGACCTGCAGTCAGCTGGAGGGAAGCGTCTCTCTCTGGTCCTCAAGCTGATCACATTCACCTGGGGAAGGCCGAGGACAAAGAAAGGGAAAACACATGATCTCAGATTTACATTTCGTTAGGCACAGTTCCTTTGAGGTGTCCTTTTATTGAAATGCCTTGACGGAAGCCAATGAAAGCCAGACGGGAGAGGGGGCAAGGCGAGTTCTCAAGATCTGAAGGAGTTCACAAAGCAGGAGTCCTCCTCACCTTCAGGAAGCTCGACATGAAAGAAGAGGGGGAACACAGTGTGGGCATCAAAGACTCCACAGAGAAAGTTTCCTGACACACAGTGCCGTGCAGTTTCCACTCAGAGTCTACT
>NC_022009.1:91304815-91307121 GCF_000317375.1 Microtus ochrogaster | reverse complement strand
ACTCACAATCTGACCTTATGTGTGTGCACTCACAATCTGATTTTATGTGTGTGCACACTCCAGTTGCACTGCAGAACAGTGTTCCTTTTCTGAACTTGGTGGGAAGCTTCTGTACCAGGGCAACTGAGACAGGGTGGTCATGAGCAAGATGTTATGTTATCATGACTCAACCAGCTGTGCCATGTGTCTTTGCACCTTGCGCTACATGTGAACAATACAGGGTTCTTTCAGAGCCTCCTGTGCATGCTCTTTTCTTCCCTTCCCATAAACTTTAACATGTTAATACCGAGGAAACTTGATTTCTACTCCCAAGGATGGACGTCTTCCTTGATGCCCCAAGGCCACGTCAGGGCCCCACTCATAAGTCCTGCCATCTCCCCGTATTATTCTTCACACTGAATGAGGTGTGTGTGTGTGTGTGTGTGTGTGTGTGTGTGTGTGTGTGTGACCCTGTGCTATAATTGAACTGATACTTTGGTGTCTATTCCATGCTTAACTCTCTTCTGCTTCAGATTCTTCCCAGAAGAGCTTCCTGATCTGCCTGCCTTGGTACTAGCCACCTAGATTATATGACCCTTGTAACACCCAATCAGCTTTTCAACTTCTACCCATCCCTTATCACCGCAGAAATCTTGCCCATATTTGTTCAGTATTTCATCCCCTGTACCAATCAGAAGTCCTGTTTATGTGTGGCTGCAGAAACAAATGCCTGTGGGAGGACCGGCACTAGGAGCAGCAGTAGGGTCGGCCAACTGAGCAGATGACAATAGAAGGAGTGGAGTGATGAAGGAGAGCATTGCCCAACCACACCGGAACAAAACAAAACAACAAACAAAACAAGTTCTCTGGGAGGAAAAAAAACTAGAAAATTGTAAGCTTAGAACAAAAGCACATGCATTATGAGGTTAACTAAATAAAAAAAAAACTGGGAAATCTCAAAATAGATCAAGAGTTGGGGTGCTGAGCTAAGGAGGTACACGGCTCTAACAATGAGAATGGGGGGGAGCTGGGCTGGTTGCTGAGGCAGGAAGTAGATGAAACATCGCTGACCAAGGTATTCCCCCCTGCAGCTGCTGCCAAGACCCCACTGCTTCAGTGCCAGCCTACAGAGAGAATGACTTAAAGACCCTCAAGTTCTTGGGGGTCCTGGCATGCTCACTGCACTGTGATGGAAATGAGCTCTTCTTATTCTCTGTGAAGGATGTGAGCCTCATTCCACTTGGGGAGCCTCATTATAACGAGGACAACCATCCTGAGGGTACGGGTGGCTACTTCCATTAAAAGGGAATTATGCCGGTAATGAAAGACATAGATCACTTCCGCTGCACCCAGCAGACTCACTCGCGGCCGCACTTGAAGTCAGGCAGGCTCTACAACTCTTTGCAGCCTGCCTCTGGGTTCTCGACGAGAGCATGCGTGATGGATGTGCCTGAAGAGGGCTGAGTGTGCCATTAAGAACAGTGAAGCCCCAGTGTCATTCAGTATGTAATTAAATCTCAAATAAGAGAATGGAAGGCAAGGACAAGGGCTACATCACTATGTAAAGGTAAACTGAGCCGATCGTGGCCATGAAGAAAGCATTAATACTGAGTTTGAGGCTGGAACAGCGAGATAGTGGAGTTAGTGTACATGCTAAGTGTGGAATCAAACCCTTTTGAGACACAGATTTCAGAACAGTAACTTACTGTTTTGGAACTGGGTTTTCACAACTACAATGAAATGCAGATATTACAAGTTGAGTTTTTGTGCTACCTAAATAAGATATATGCAGGTTACAAGGTGAGACACAAAATAAACATGGTGGCTAGTCCTCACATCAATGACAACAAAACCAATAGGGAACAAGGCTCATTCAGCAGGAGCAGCAGTCACTTGAATTTGAAGTTTAAGTTGCATTGTTTCCAAACACAATTGTGGGGCTCTGGATCTGTAACCAGTATGTAGTCCCAACACATAACCTTGATCTCAACCGTCAATGGTCTTCTAAGTGAGCATGTCACTCATTACAGCTTCCAGGCTACAACTGACAACAGGAGCTCATACAGCTACACCGCAAGCATTTCAGCCTCACAGTGTAGTGTGTCCCAGTGATGTGGGAGTGTCATATATCAATCTGTTGATTTCATTGGTTAAGCAATAAAGAAACTGTTTGGCCCTGATAGGTTAAAACATAGGTGGGAGGAGTAAACAGAACAGAATGCTGGGAGGAAGAGGAAGTGAGCTCAGAGAGACGCCATGCTCCCCTCTCCCGGGCAGACACAAGCGATGAAGCTCCGACCCAGGATGGACTTAGGCTAGAATCTTCC
>NC_022009.1:91288712-91304585 GCF_000317375.1 Microtus ochrogaster | reverse complement strand
GAGAGCAGGGAGGCACAAGACTCCTCAAGAGATAAAGAGCAATTGAGGCAAAAGCTAGATGCAACAAGGCTTATGTTTTTTCTCTTTGTTTTGTGTGTGCCAGTGCACACATTTGTGTCTGTGTGGAGGTCAGAGGACACCCTTGGGTCCCATTCCACAGACTCCACCCACCTTTTGTTCTTCACATAAGGTCTCTCACTGACCTGGACTGTGGCAAACAGTCTAAGCTGGATATTCAGCAAAACCAAAGAATCTACCTAGTTCTACCTTCCAGCGCTAGGATTACAAGCACACGCTACCACACTATCATGGGTTCTGGGGATAAGCTCAGGGTCTTATGCTTGCAACATAAGCCCCCTACTGAGTGAACTGTCTCCTCAGCCTTAGACTCAACCGTTTCAATTGGAGGAACATGCTCTGCTGTGTAAATGAACTATTCTTACATCCTAAGCCATAAGCATAGGGGACAAGCTCACTGGAAAATTAATGGCTACTGGATCATACTGAAAATAGAATAACAGCACCAAGTTGTCTGCGCTTTAAGGAAAGGGTAATCTAACAAGCCGAGTCCAGTACTTTACAAAGCTCTAACACTTCAAACAGAAGACTTCAAAATCTAGCCTGATTCATTGTGTTAACTTCAGGCATGGCATTTATTTAACTCTCCTGGTGTCAGTTATCTCCAGCTATGGATGTGAACAGGAACTATTGAAGCTGCTTCAGAAGTGATGAATGCTTACTTGACCATATCTTTCCTATTAATGTAAAAACCACGTGGCCTCTTATCAGAGGGATCTACTCAGTGTATGGTAACCATGGTAAACTGAGAAGAAATGAACATAACATTTGGCTCCTCCTCCCCACAATCAAGAGTTCATTAAACTTCTCCTTGAAGCCGAACCCGGCAGGTAACTAGTATGGCCAACGGGATATTAAGAAATGTGCTTTGGCAGAACCCCGAGGCCAGCCTTCTCCAATAGCATGCAGAAGATTATGGGTCTAAACTGTAGCCACAGCTATGTTATTTATGTAATGTTCGCTATGTGCCAGGAGCTGTATTGCACTATTTTAATACTCAGAGCACATCTATGCCATGTTAACATTTTTTTTTATTATTGGTAGTTGTGGTAGTGACTAAACCAAAGCACCAAAGAGGAAAAGCTTAGAAACATACTTCAGTTCAGTGAGAAAACCTGACTTTGCTCCCCCAGTGAAAAGAGCTTATTAACATACGAAACTGTTTACTTAGATCACAAGGAATGATGGGGGATTTTAATATTGTGTATTTCTATCAGAGGGAAATGCTGCTGGAGTATCTTTAGATGGGGGTTTTAAACTGAAGCCAATAAAATATCTAATAGTCTTGTGCTCTAAAATAAATAATTTGCCCAATGTCTAACTCTCAAACCATGGAATAAGAATAAAACTGTACCAAGTCTATAGGGATGCATAAATTCCTAAACAACCAGGCTGTGACTGATAGAATAAGTTGCTCTCTACCAACTGACAGCAAGGTTCCATTGCTGAAGACAACACCCACACAACTCATTGAACAGGAAAAGTCAAGGTGGTGCCTACACAGAGCCTTCAATCCTATGTCCAAGTTCCTTTGGTGTAGGAAGGTACTCTGCAGGCTACTAAAAGAGAAATGTAAGCACCAACCCAGCCACAAAACTTTTGATCTACAATCTATCCAGCCTGCAAAATATGCTGGGGCAATGGTAGCATAAAGTCAATGTCTGATTTGACATAAGGCCCACCTCCATGTGATGGAACCCATAGCCAACACTGCATGGGTAACCAAAACCAGACACTAGATAGACAGAAGACCTAGCATAAACCAAACACTACTTTTATAAAGTAACAATAAAATGAGTCCTAATGATATCCTGCTCTACTCATAGATCAGTGCCTCATTCAGTCATCATCAGAGAAGCATCCTCCTGCAACAGATGGGAATGAATATAGAGACCCACAGTGAGACAGTATGGAGAGAGAGAGCTTGAAACACTCAAGTCTAAATGGGATGTCTCTGTCAAGTCACAATTCTCAGAGCTTAGGGAACTCCTTAAAGAGGAGGTACAAAGAAAGAGTATAAGAGGCAGAGAGATGGAGGACAGCAGGAGAAAGAGGCCTGCTCAGTCACCTGAGCAAAGCTCATATGAACCCACAGAGACTGAAGCGGCAGGCACAGGACCAGCATGGGTCTACACCAGGTCCTCTGCATATATATATTTATAGCTTTCAGTTCGGTGCTTTTATGGAATTCCTGAATGTATGAACAAGTGGATCTCTCATTCTTGAGCCTTGCCTTGGGGCCCTTTCCCTTTTCTTAATTTAACTTGTCTCACTTTGATATGATGGTTTTGTTTTACCTTATTATGTTTTATTTTGCTATGTTTTATTGTTACCTCTTAGAAGCGTACTCTTTTCTAATAAGAGACAGAGAAAGAGTGGATGTGGATGGGAGAAGAAGTGGACAGAACTTGGAAAAGTAGAGGAAGGGAAAACTATATTCAGAATATGTTGTATAGGAAAAGAATCTATTTTTATCTATTTTTAATAAAGTGGAAAAATGCAAAATTTAAGCAGAGCTGACAAATAGAGAAGACAATGCCCCAACTAGAAGTCTCTCACCACCAAGAAAAACAGCCAGTGCCAGAAATGAGGTATATCTAGTTGAGTCATTGGACAAAAGGACCACATGGAAAGCCCCAAACAATTCATGCTAGCACCGAGGCTATTGGTTACTCTCTACTAAATGCTAGTAAGGGCCTATTGCTAAAGACAATGTTTATATATCTTACTGAACTCTGCAAAGTCAAGCCTGTGCCTAGAGTCTTCACCCATGCTGACAAGTGTTCATAACACTGAAATGCACCCTGCTACCAGAGAAGAAAGGTTACCACTAACTTAGCTACAGAACCTGCCATCTACCATGTTGACCTCCCTGTGTGACACACCTGAGCCAGAGTGGTACAAATTTTGTGGGAGTAACCAACCACTATCTGGATTTAAGCCCTACTTCAGGAGATGGAACCCTTGCCTGACATCAGTTGGGTAGCCAGGAACCTAAGACTAGATAGACCTAGGGGAAAACTAAATACTGCTGTCTGCTTAAAGAACATAGCAAATACAGTGACTCCTAACAACATTCTGCTACAGCCACAGATCAGTGTCCCGCTCAGCCATCATCAGAGAAGCTTCCTACTCCAGTGGATGAGACTAATATAGAGACCCACAATTGCACAATGCGCAGAGAGAGACCTTGGAACACTCAGCCCTAAATGCCTTCCCTCAGGGCTTGAGGAGTTGTGTGAAAGAATAGGTAGAAAGATCGTAAAAAACATCTAAGCTAATAGACAACATCAAGGAAAGAGTGTCTTCCAGTCACAGCTGACAGGGCCTTCCAGACATAAAACTGATGTATGTAGAAATTCACAGAGACTGGTAGCATTCCATGGCCTACACAGGTTCAAGCCAGATGAGGCCCCATTGCTGAGTAAGAGAGGTAGACATGGGCTTCCATCCTTAACCAAGAACTATCTCCAACTGAATTGCAAAGGAAAACTTAGTTTTCCCCAATGGAGTCTCACTGGATCTATAAACCACACTCAAGGACAGGCCCCTTGGCCAGCAGTAGATGATAGCACAAAATGGATTCAATGGCATTTTTGTAGGCATTTTTCTCATACTGCTTTGGCAATTTTTCATCTGCTGTTCTTTTGTTTATCTATTATGGTTTCTGACTTTATGTTTTTTATTGGGTGCATGCAGGTATATATTATGCTATCTCTTTGCTAATATTTTTATTTTATTGAATTCTTATTTTTAATAATAATAGTAATTTATTTTTATTGAATTATATTTTGTTTCCTTTTTATTTGCTTGCTTGTTCCCTAAAATGAGAGAAAGATGGTAAGGAGTCGGGCAGGTAGGGAGGTGGGGGTTCTGGGAGGCGTAGGGAGAGAGGAAACCATGATCAGAATATATTATATGAAAAAAAAAATTATCTCAACAGCAATGTCAACAAAGAAATGTAAAATTCAAACTTCTGAAATTTAAAGTCCCATTGCCCTTTGTGTGTTACTATCTTTTTGTTTTGTTTCCTATCCAAATATAGAAGGAAAATTTACATTTTCTTAAATAGCTGCAAATAGTCAAAGTTGTTTTTAAAGTGTTTGCTTGAAAACTTCAATAAAGTCTTCATACAGAACAGTATTCGGTGTACAAGTGAAGCTACCTAGCAAGCCAAACAGGAGACTGGCATTTTTTTAGTGTACAATTTTAATTAATGCATACTAAGTAGTTTAAGGGTTGCTTTTCTTTGTTTATATCAGAATAAAATTTTCATATAATATATTCTGATATGGTTTTCACTCCCTCCTCTCCTCCCAGATCCTTCCTACCTCCTCATTCTTCCGGTCCCATGCCTTCTTTATCTCTCTTCAGAAATCAAACAGGCAAAACCCAGAATTTCAAAAAATATAACAAAAATAAACAAAGAGAAAGCACAAGAAACACACACGAATGCCTTCCTGAGGCTGTGTGGAAGCTGCTCTCACGGCACCAAGAAACACACGTTTGAGCTAAGTTCAAAGATCAAATGGTGGTGATGTCACTGATGGAGAGGGTGAGAAAGCATGGTATATGTGATTGGGAATGGAGTCATTTTCTCACAGAAAAAAATTCATGTTTTCCACGGCCTTTATGAAGATGGGGTGTTGTATATTGCTTCCCAAGAGGGTCATTGTGCTATGGAGAAAAAGATACATATCTGTCTGCAAGAGACACAGAAATGTCACCACGCTCTACATAGAAAGCACTTTGCACATGAGTAGGTTTGATTCTCAGCCTAACTACATGAAAGGAGCTGTATTATTTACAGTTAGTGGTGTAGCATAGAGAAGACAAGCAATAGGCCCAGCACGTCCTAAAATATCTCAGCTAGGAGATGTCTGATCAGCCAAGACTGACCATTTGTATGGTTTTCTCTTCTCATAGGTCTCTCTTTCAGCCCTTGCGATGATGCCATTCATTCAGTCGTTTGACTGACGTCCACTGGAAATGAGATGCCTTGTATCTTAGACCCGCAGTTCAGCCAACAGCTCCAGGAGTACAAGTGAGTGACCTTTTCCACCCGTGGGAGCACAGCCATTGATCATTTTCTCCGCTTGGTTCTGGTTGTCAGGAAAAGTAGCTACCAATGTTTTTGTGAGCTGCAACTTGGATTTCACTCTGGTCCAGTTCTCTGCTCTGGTCAATTCTATTTGCACCTATGTGTTATTTTAGGGAGACCCCACCACACGCCAGGCTCTGCACTAGCAATCTATGATTGGCTATAGTGAGGGGCAGCACGTGGTTCCTATCGCCAACTGGAGAACTCTTTCCAGTCAGTAGGTTTTAAGTGAGAGGGGACCTTCATAAAGAGAAACACAAAAGATTCAAGTCATTAGGAAAACATGACGGGTGGTAGTGGTGCACACCTTTAGTCCCAGTACTTGGGAGGCAGAGGCAGACGGATCTTCATGAGTTCGAGGACAGCTTGGTCTACAAGAGCTAGTTTCAGAACAACTAGGGCTGTTACATAGAGAAACCCTGTCTTGAAAATCCAAAAATTAAAAAACAATAAAAAAAGGAGAAAAGAAAACAGCCAAAGCACTGCTGAAGAAATTACACGATGAAGAACTCACAGAGCCACAAACTTGAGAGCCTAGAAAAGATGAGGGGCAGAATAGGAGTCAGTGGAGTGTTGGCAGCACAGGGGTGGGGCGTGAAGCTATAAAAGTCACATATTTACTGTGAGGAACTTTCCTGAACCCTGGATCTGAACAGTCCTGATCATGGACTCAAAACTTGAAGTTTCTATATACCAATTTTCTCATCTGCACACTTGTGAATACCATTACAGAGTTAAGAGAAAGAACTGCTTGGAGGTCCACAAATGAAAGGCACCATCAAACACAAATCATCGTGGGAAATGTTTTTAAAAATGAGTTGGTTTTCTTTTTTAGTTTGGAGGTGTTAGACTCAAGGGATGACTGCATGCTCGCACCCCCCTCTCTGTCACTCTGCCTCCCTCTCTTTTTGTTATAAGCTATTTCTACCATGTGCGCACGTACACGTGGCAAGCTCCAAATATAAGCCATGCACTCAACACGGAAGAATGTGTGCAGAGATCCGGCCATGCACAAGCCACCAAAGGTGGTGTCTGTTACTAGTGATGAGGGCGGATGCTGATATGTGCATGGGGTGGTGGGCAGCTCAGCTTTCTTTGTAGAGAAACGTCCCATGTTGGTGCTGCAGTGCGAGCCCAAAGTCACATCATGGGACACATTCTCAAAGGGAAAGCACACAATGGAGACAAAGAGGGATTTATCCATCTTTTCACTTTTGAAAGTTTTCAAGATGTACTTTATTGAACTATTCTGCCTACTAAAGACATCTACCTCAACTACCCTATAAAGGAGGTTCCCAGGAATCTCTATTGCAGGGGAGCCTTAGAAGGGGATTTCTAGGTTTGCAGGTGGTTCCATATACGGGAGTGCCCTTCTGAGTTCCTTTTCTTTTCTAACCAAGACCTTCTCCTACTGTGACTCTCAGAACTGTCATTTTATCGAGGGGCATTTCCTGTTCACCCAGCTAGTTTTCTCTTGAATTCTCCCTCGATATTTTATATGTTTCTTCAAAGTGAGTTGGCCCTTTGACTGGAGTTACTGCTGAAGTGTTGAGTCTTGTGAAGGTGGAGGAATATTAAGATTTTGGAAGGTTGTGTCCCTGTCAGTCACTCAGTACAGACACCGAATACAGCAATTCATTCTTTCTCACATGAGTGGGTGGTCTTGGTGCTCAATTTCTGGAATGCGGCCCTGCTATCTTTCTAGGATCCCACTGTGGTGCTTAACTTTGGAAAGAGGGATATTTTCATATACAATGAGACTAGCAATCCAGCAACTCAGGTGATGGACCTAGGGCTGAGCACAAGACAGTCACACATATTGACTAACTTGAGCACAACATGTTAGCTCATGGGACAGGTTACTGTCCCACATACAAGTACAAAATTCCAGTGCAAAGTCTGAAATGCTGAAGTTCTCACCAAGACTAACTAAACTCAAGTTCATTGATGTCACTTGTGTCATGAACTTCACATTACATACCTAAGCCTCAAGCCAAGCTTGAGACATCTATACACCCACCTAAGGGAGGAAACTCCTGAGTCTGAATGAAATGCCCTGCTACCTTTCCACCTCCTATTCTACATGATAGGCATTGGAAATGGGTACACCCAAAGCCCTGGATTCAAATTCCCCCTCTGCCATTTATTATCTGTTGAGTTTGGGTAACTGACTTAAGTTTTACAGTTTCAATTCCTTATATGTCAAATGAATGTAGTAACGATATCCTCTGGAGAACTTCCCTTTGAGGAATCAACCTTCCCTATTGTACTTTCAAAGCCAGGTATCCAGCCCAGGTTTTACTGAGAAGAACCAGAGGCCGAGAGCCTTGACCCAAGAGGCTGTACATATTCACTCTGGCTTTTTGCTCATTTAATGAGGAAATTAGAGCAGAAAGTAGACAGAGTCGAGAGAAAGACCTCCCATTGTACCATATGGCTTTCTGGACCTAGTTGAGTTTTGTGTGTGTGTGTGTGTTTAATGTATACAAGCTAGTAAATTAACTTTTCAGCTTCCTTTAGTGTGAACGAGGATAGTACCACAACTCAAAATGCCTTAGTTAATGCAACCATGATTGGTCAGTATAAAGATGAAAGCTTATAAATTGTTATTATGTCATTACTTCTTAGATTTAATTTAGGCTGTCACAATAAGGGGATTAATCTACACCAATAATAGCCTTCACTTTAGATGGGGAACATTTACAATCAAGGAACCCAGCCTCATCACACTGGTGGCCAGAGAAAAAGTATCTACAAAATCCCAGGGAAGGAAAGCCCATCATCATCTTTGGTAATGTGGCGTCTTTCTCTCTTTTGAAAAGAGTTGTTTCTATTCTTGTTGATGACAAGCACGCATGTGTGTCTACATGTGGGTAGAGTATGTGAGTAGCAGGAGCCCACCCGGAACTGATGTTCTAGGCAGCTGTGCGTTGCCCACAGTGTGAACACAGGAACACACTCGGGCGCTCTGGAAGAGCACTCTCTACTCCTAACTGCTGAGCTGTCGCTCCCGCCCCAGTGTGTCTCTTAAGGAGCTCCTTAAAGGGGAGAGACAGAGAGGATTCTACAGCAGGCCTGGGAATCTGCATGCATGGTGGCCACCACAGAGCTACTGAGGGGCCACTCACGCTGGCTGCTCAGATGGGACTAGGTCCTCCCAGCTCTTTCACGGAAAATTGGAGATTCAGATGAAGCGGTGAAGGAATTCTCACAATGGGAAAATTTTCATAATGATTTAGGCAACCTAAAAGGACTCTGAAGACCAAGACAGAGTGTAAGCAGCAATTCTTAAGCCAATTTGGCAAATTTTGAGGCGTTTAAGTGCTAAAACTGGAAGAGTGTGGGCTCTGCATTTGGTCTACTCTGGGACTCTTTTCTAAAAGTGGAAGCTTTATAGAATAAAATCAAAAATTTGAAAATTAATTTCAGGCTTGTGTCCTCATCAATTTCATTGCAATAAACTGCAGTCACTTCGCAGAAGGTCACAGAACACAATCAACAAAGATGATCTTCGCGAACTCATCCCAGCTTTGATCAGAACAGTCATAATGAACACAATTTAAACAATTGTTGAGGAGCGTTTGCACTGGACTCCATAACACACAGAAGACAGCGTGGCGAAATGGAATCAATTGCCTCTTAAAGCGAATACCAGAGTTTCCCAGAGGAAGAGCTGTCGTTGTCTGTGACGGGCAGGGACATGATGCGAGGCTCACTGGATCCTGCCTCAGACAGCAGGGCAATAATGAACCCATTTCCTGCTGTACAGCACATCTGCCTTTGTTGAGGGTCAGTGGTTAAATAAGAGTCAATGCTGTGACTAAATCACAGAAACGCAGCCAGCTCTTCTGAAAATGGGTTCTCCAGGAGAACCGAGCTCATATACCATGAAACGCCTGTGGTATGAAATGGGCTGGCACCCCAACACATGCAGAATGGCAGTCTCTGTCTAGCAGCAAATAATTTTTCAAAGGGCTTACTTGCCAACAGAAACCCAGCTGAAAAAAGCTTACTGATATTCCATGGCCTGAAAGTGCATATGCCAGGCTATATAACTGAATGACAATTTTCTTTTATTGTAAGCAAGGTGGCCCAGCAGCACTAATCGTGGTTCCTGGAATAATTTAAAACCTCCCCAGGAAAGGCAAGAGCTAGGAGAGTGGTGGTCATTGTCCCCAAGTCCCACTTTCACATCAGTAAGTAACTTTATGCGTTCCCGTCCATGATGTCAGTGAAACTCAGCGGCCACACAACAGAACCTAATCCACAGTGTGGTCACCTCGGTCTCATGACAGCCATTGGTCACTGAGACACAACGAGCATCTTAGTGTGCAGAAAAGTGACTCAATCAATTGACAACAGCAGGTCCGCTAAACAAAATCTAACTCATTTTGTAGTGGGGCTTTGTAAAAGGCTTATGTATATATTATAAGCTTATATTTATTTATAAATATATAGCCTCTATTATTAGAGGCTTACTATACCAGATTTTGATTTTTGTGTCATATCCTGCTAATTCACTATTCCAATATGCACTCCTTCACTTCTACCTTCTAGGAGCTATATTTTCTTTCTTTTCTGGTGATTTCTTGTAGGTTTACACTGTATTTAGATTTTATACAGACTACACATCTTCCCTCCTATTTCTTCTGGATCCCTTTAGGACCTTTATGTTTTCCTTCGTTTAAAAAATAATGAAGTTAATTTATTGAAAATTTTATACAACACATTTTGATTATATTTTCCCCAATTTCTCTTTTAACTCCTCCCATATTCCCTCCCCCATCCCTACCCCTACTTCTGTGTCCTCTTTGTAATTTGTGCTGTCCGGGTACCCCTGGATGTGGAGCCATCCTCCAGATGTGCAGCTGACCTATTAGGAGCCACATTCCGCAAGGAAACTCCCTCTCCCTTCCTCCAGAAGCCACAACTGTCCATCCTCAGTCCGGGGTAAGGCCCAGTGGGCCCCATTCCACAGAACCTGTATTTTCAACTAGACACATCGCTAGGCATTCAAGAAGAATGCCACCTCATTTTTTACTGATGGATAAAGTCCATGGAGTCTCTCACAGGCAGGGAGGCTGTGAGTTAAAGTGACAGACCAGAAGGATAAACCACCCTGTGTGGGCACACTGCTGTCCAACACCCCACACTATTGTCTTCCTTTCTCTCCCAGCTGCTTTGATAAAAGCAATTATGGGAGGTGGCTTTAGTTGAGGTCATTGTTTAATGGTTCAGCCCAAGGCAGGAAAGTAAAGGAGGCAGGAGTGTGGAGCAGCTGGTCACATGATGCCCAGAATCAGGGCCAGAAAGTCATGAATTCACGCTGCTGCGCAGTTCTCTTTATTTCATAGTCCAGAGTCCCAGCCAGGGGAATGGTGCCACCCAGAGTGGGCAGATCTTCTCATCTCAACTAACAAATCAAGACAATCCCCACAGGCATGCTCAGAGGCCTGTCTCTCCAGAGATTCTAGATTGTTATCAGATTTACAATTAACACTAGCCACCATAATTGTCAGCCTCTTGACTCTTTTCAACATGATGAAAAAGAAGACACCTTTGACCATGCTTAATCCTCTGTTTCAAGTGGCAGAGCATACCGCTAATTGAAATAATCCATGTGCATTTCTTAGTCAACGCCAGGTGATGTAATCAACAATTGAGGTCAAATATTTGAATTAGTTCGCAACACCTAAACTGAGTGTACCAATAACAGTAAAAAAAAACACAACACCACACATCCAGTAGTAAACATTTTAGGGTGTCGCTCCACTGGTAATAAATACAAGAACAAGATTTTCCTATTATTAATCATTATAATTAATTATTATACTATAATATATATAATTAATTATTATACTGTAAAGTATAATTTAGAGGGCAAAGTAGATCAATAATGAAGAAGGAATAAACAAACAATTGATACTATGTGTGATATTTACAGATTGTGATAGGTTTTCTGGAGAGCCTTACAACACTCATAATTACCAGAGTTAACAGACTCCTGTGACATTACAGGTAACATGCAGACAAAATGTGTACCCTTTCTCTCTCTCTCTAAAATATGTTTCTTGGTTATTGATATCTCTGTGTGACTCATTCACTGATGACTGCTTATATTCAGTATTTTACTTCTGACCAAATGGAGACTTTGGTCTTTTAGCTTTTATGTACAACATAAAAAGAGAGACATCATAGAAGAGTTCCCAGGACAAGAGAATATTATTAACATGTTTTTGATGTTCAATGAATCCTTTAAAATCTGACTTCCATTCTACAATCTTGAAAAGTTATTAAAATATTTTAAATTAGACCAAGCAAAAAAATGGAAAGCAATAGATTGTGATTAGTGCAAAGACTAAAGGGCTATCAGATCTCTTTGATCATCCACGCACAAGTTTGGGTTAGAATTGCTCTCTAATAAATAGGAATGTGTGGGTGATTACTTGGTCAAAAATATTTTATTTCAGAAAATGTTCATTTTTAAATGTAGTATGAGAATTTTACAACTCTCCAAGATCTTCCCTTTAGGCAAACAGTAAAGCCCCATCTCTTCTTTGTAATCTCAGTGGTATACTTCTAACACTTTGGAATCCTTGCTTCTCCTTCAAGTGCAAATGTCCGTGGTTATGTTTATGTAAATTATTGGCACACAGCATTTGTCTAACCGCCTGAGGCAGTGCGTAGTACTGAATTTAGTCGGAGTGATTTATTCTTGGCCTGCTCAGTTGGCTATTGCAGTTCTTATTTCTTCACATGAATCACAAATGCGAAAGGTTCTGAAATATTTAGAAAGATCGCTTTTCTGGCAAATATTTTTTCCTGTCACTCACATCTTTGCTACAACTGTATAGCTAATGAGATGACGTGATTAAAAAAAAAAATGCCTTACCCCTGTGACGTCCATAACCTTAATGGCTGCAAGCTGTCCTGTTTTGACATGGCGACCCTGAAAGAAGAAAGAAAACATAATTTCAAAAGATTGAGCTGTGATGAGTGTGTTAGTTTTCTGTTCCAACCGTGTAAAGATTAATGCCTGGATCAATGTTATAACATGCTAAAACCAGACCGACGAAAACAGATAGTCAGCAGAAACGCTTTGAAGATCGAATTCTAGTTACTAATTATTTCTTTAAAACACTGCCTATTATGTCCTATTATGAATGGAAATGTTGGACAATTCAGTTTTCTTTCTATGAAAAGTACTCAATAAGGGCTTTGTGAGTGGCAGATTCACGCAGAAGTAGAGACCAGCCTGGATGGAAGGGACAAGTAAATCTCAGAATTTAAGAAACTTAAGAGACTTTTTTTTTCAGTTCTTAAAACATTTTGCATTTTGGGCTGGGAATAGGGCTTAGTGGTAGAGTACTAGTCCGGCATGCACAAGGCTTTAGGGCCAATCAACATGACTGAAAACAACAACAACATCAACTGGCTGTGACTGCCACTGCCAGCTGGGTGTGGTCAATGTGTAGAGCCAACACCCAGCGATGGGGAAGGGAAACAGCTGGGTGTGGTCAATGTGTAGAGCCAACACCCAGCGATGGGGAAAGGGAAATAGGAATTATGACTTTCAACTCATCATCCCCAAGAGCATCTGAAAATTTAGCTTCCACAGTGACAGAGGGGAACAGTACTACTGGGACTAGACACCAAGGCTGGGGACTCCTAACTTCCAAGTTAGAACAGCCAAGCTCACAGGAAGCCACAACAGCTACAGCGCTGTGGTGATGAGTCCCAGAGAGCTGTCAGCATCACGGAGGTCTGAAGAATATTGTCATGCTGTGCTGTCTTCAGAAAGAGACCCACAGCTAGCTTCAAAGACGGTTAACCACATCTAAAACAAGTTTCTCCTCTGAAGAACTGAAAGTCAGAAGAGCACCTATAGACCGACACAGGGCGTTGATTTGATATTATCCAACCAATCTATGTTACAATTCTCTGAATGAGGCAAAGCAGTCCTTCAGGTGGCCAACAGCGCTCCCCAAGAGCTGACCTCCCTTGTGCAAAGCACCTTGATAGAGTCCCACCGGCTCTGACCTTGTGGCCCAACTGTTTGCAGTTCTCCAAACACTATTATTTTTAGCCTCTGGAATAGTCCGTCTTCTAGGTCTTTGCCTTCCTGATCCTGCGATGCATCTACTTGTTTCTAGATTTAATTAAAGTTATCGCTCCTCTCCCTGTCAGTCAATCCTCACCCCTGTGCTACCACGGAGCAGGAAGTTTCATCCTTGCTTGGTGCACGTTTTATCAGCGTTCTCCCTGTGGTCTCGACTTCCTTTCTCTCCTCTCTGCCATCATATGCAGCACCAACCCTGAAACCAACCCTAATGGTCCTCTGCTCAGGATGTTGATCATCTAAGTCTAGACACTCTCTGAATCCCTTTCTCCCAACGTGGTACGTCTTTCTACATAGAAACACTATGCAAGAGATCTTTAGCTCCTTCAGAAGCACGGACTCTTCTTGGAGTGAATAATTTGGTACAGGGGACCGCAACATCTAATTAAAGAGCAGCAGCTGGGGTAGAATAAAGCCACTCTTCAGAGGATGGAGGGGAGAACCATCTCTGAGAAATTTCCCACAGAAGGCCCTGGCAAGGTCTTGGTTTGAAATCAATAAAATAACCCCTACTTTAAAAAGGAAGGGTTTATGGTAGAGCTGACACATGATCCGACCGATGCCACGTTGGGATGGCAGGTTGGGCTTACACGAGTCTGCAAACGGAACAATGAACAGCAGGCCTCAGGCTTCCTCACACTGGAGCAGGGAGGCTGCTGAGCTGTCAAACCCTGATGGTCAGGAAGGAGCACAAGGACCAGGGAGGACCCTGCTCAGCGTGAGCTGCCTTTGACATCGCTGGAGAGTGTCAAAGCTGGTTAGCATCCAGATTAAGGCAGACCTTCAGGCAATGGTTCTGAGTTAGCTGACTTCAAGGTCATTAAATGTCTGAGGTACAGTTGGGATTGAGGCACTTTTCAAGGAAACCGCATCATAAAATCGAGAGTAAATTGATAAAAACATCACCACAATGCACACAAACAATCCTATTCTTTTAGGGATAAGGCTCAGGTCTCACAGTCAGAGAGACCCCTATATCAGGACATATTATCCTCTATCCCATTTCTGCCACCCAGAACGTGGGTTACAAATCTTACTGTTGAAATTCAAAAATGATTTTTGTTTGGTTTCCTTAAACATTGTGTGTATGTATACATATGGTGTGTACATGTGTCTGAGTGTGTGTATGTATGTATGGATGGATCCAGGCATCTATGTGTATATGTTGGTGTCTATATATGTGTGTATGTATGTGTGTGCATGTATGTGTGTATATGTATGAGTGTGTGTATGTGTGGCATGGTGTGTCTGTATATGTGTTCATGTGTGTATGTATATGTGTGCATGCATGCGTGTATGTGTATGTGTATGGGTGTGTGTTTGTGTGTGTGTGTGTGTGTGTGTGTGTGTGACCCATCTCAGTCAGGCACTGGTCCTCACCTTCTCTCCCTTGTTTGAAACAAGGTCTCTCTCTTCTTTGGTCATTTCTTCATATGCCAAGCTAGTGGGCCCTTGGGCTTGCGGTGGTCTCCTGTCTTTACTTTCCATCTCACTGTGAGGGCGCTGGCTTTATAGTCATTTTGATTAAAACTCAGGTCTTGTTGTGAGGCAGACCTTGCTCCTGAAGTCATCTCCCCTTGCTTTCTTTCTGAGACAGTTTTGGGTAGCTCGGGCTGGACTTGAATTCATTATATAGCCAAGGATGCCCTTGAACTCACAATCCTCCTGCCCCTATATCACAAATGCTATATGCTTGAATTACAAGATTTTTTTAAGAAAAATCATATTTCACATAAGTTAAACACTGATCTGTTCATCTCTGCTTCACATAGATCTTGTTTTTTAACTTTCTAAAAATCTGAAGCCAGGATAGCAGGCGGATCTCACTACCACTGGGGAATAGTGATGTGAAATTTCCACATTCCTACCAAAAACTTTAATATTTCTTGCTGCTCTTAAGAGTAATTAAAAATACAAATATAGACATCATTTGAATTTGAATCTAATTTGTAAGTCCAATGAAAAACAGAAAATTAAATTTCTATGAAAGGAAAACAATCTTCTAAATGGAGACAAAGAGTTAGTCTGAAACAACGGAGACATTTCTGAATAAAAGTATAAACTATTTTTTTTCTTCTGAGATATTTCACAGTAACAAAAGGTAACGAATCGACTAAAATCTAGAAAAAAAAAACACACAACTAAAATCCTACTGCTAAAGAATATGGTGTAGAAAAACTCTGCCCAAGAATGGATGAGGAAGGGCTTCAGAAAGCCAGGAGCCTATGGCATTAACAAAATGATCTGAGTTCGAATGCAGACACTGGATCCCAGGCACCCACAAAGGAAACCAGGTACAGCTGCGCATTGGATCCAGGCACCCACAGAGGAAACCAGGCACAGCCGGGCATAAGTCTAAGCCTGTCACTGGGTTTAGAGGACGGCAAAGACAGGTGGGTGCCTGCAGTTGTTGGGCAGCCAGACAAATGGAATAAATGAACTCCACGCTGAGGGAAAGACCCCCTGTCACAAACCATGAAGAGCTATGGAGGGTGATATGCAACAATGACCTCGGGCTTTCACAGGCACACACACAGACTCCCTCTCCCTCTCCCTCTCCCTCTCCCCCCCCCTC
>NC_022009.1:91283081-91288487 GCF_000317375.1 Microtus ochrogaster | reverse complement strand
CACACAGCAGGGAAACAGGTCTGTGGATATCACAGGTGCTGAAGACTGTGGGTCAGTCAGTCACAAATTTACTCTTTCCCATTTCCACCTTTCTGCTCTGTCACTTTGATGTGAAGACCTGGGTGGATTCTCGTTCCATATAAAAGAGTCAATACCAAAACAAAACGCAACCCACCCAAGCATGCTCAGACTTTCCTCTGTCTCCTCCATAAAATAACTGCGAGAGGAAAACAACCATTTCCTCAGAAAAGACTGTGGAAGCATAGACTCTGTGGTGTTATTTTCTGAAAAACAGCCAGCCAGCGGTGGAGCCCCTAGCCTGAGGCTAGCCCTGAAACAGCCAGCCAGCTGTGGAGCCGCTAGCCAGAGGCTAGCCTGGAGACAGCCAGCCAGCTGTGGAGCATCTAGCCAGAGGCTAGCCTGGCAGAGAGTGCTTTCATTTCTAGGTCAGCAAAATGCATGTTTTTCCTAAGGAAGCACACATGGCAGATCAGACAGTCTCTGCACTGTCTCACCCTCCCATTCATACTTTTTTGACTTAGCTTAGAGACGATCTCCCCTCTATAAGGAAATGTTCTTCAATTTCCCAGTTGCAAATGAATGCACCGCCTTTGCATTTCCACAGCATTCTATGCTAACCCCTGCTGATCTCAACCAGTATTGTTCTTTTCTTTTCTTTTTTATCAAATATGCATTTCCAGAATAATGAAAATAAATCAGATCAAACAAATAGAAGGACTGAGAGTGTTGCTCAGTGGCAGAACAATTTCCCAGGATGCACAAGGCCCTAGGTCCATACTAACCACCAAGGAGAGAAGATGTGCAGAACACATAGTAATGGCAGGTGTTGCTTCATGTACCAATTTAGGCTATATCTATCTGTATCTGTCCATCTGCCTGTCTGCCCATCAGTCACTGGTGCCACAGGATACCATCTTGAGCAGTGGTTCTCAGCCTTCCTGATGCTGAGACCCTGTAATACAGTTTCTCATGTTGTGGTGACATCAAAACATAAATTATTTCATTGTTACTTCGTAGCTGCAATCTTGCTCTTGTTATGAACCATCATTTAAATATCTGATATGCAGGGCATCTGATATGCGACCCCTGTGAAAGGGTCATTTAAGCCTCAAAGGGCTTGCGATCCACAGGTTGGGAACACCTGATCCGAGTCTCCACCACAAACTGAAGCCCCAGGAAGCTGTCACTCAATTACAACCCTCTCTGAGGACGGCCCTCAGCTGAAGGGGTCACCTCACTTAGGGTCATGCTCCCACCTGGAGACAACTGGAAGATGATGACGGCTTGGACCAGGGTGGAAGTATTAGAATATGAGAGCTGGACAGGGTCTAGAGATGTGCAGAAGGCTAAAGGACCTGGGAATGAGCCAGGTACCGATTTCTCCCAAGCCTTCTGTACTGTGTGATGGAGAAGGGACTCTTCTTCACTAACTAGCACATTAGGAGAAGATGCGGGGTATGGAGACTGTCTTCCCATTGTTGGTACCACTCACATTCCACATCAGTCCTCTTTGGTCCCCTGAATTTCTGTCTCGCCACGAATGTATGGGACTAGGTGATAGGGAGAGGCTTCAGGCTTTGGCTGTATTTGCTTTGCTTGGAGAGAAGGTAGAAGTGAATGTAAGCCAAGTTCTTCTAGACTCCCCACAGAGGAGGTCTCAGGAAATCTCTGCAGATCCCAGGGAAGAAGAAATGACCCAGCTTTACCTCCACACATCATAATGAGGACCAGGGCACACTCAGGCCCCTGCTCTGGTTAAGATGAAGCCTTGGTTATGACACCTGTCAGTCTCAACCTCAAGATGGCCGGGCATTGTCCTCAAGATTACCACGTGTCCCTAGATGAAAACGTGGCTTTAGAGGGGTGGAGAGATGGCTTGGTGGGTGAGAGCACTGGACACTCTTCTAGAGGTCCTGGATCAGTTCCTAGCACCCACAAGGTGGCCCACAACCATCAGTAACTCCAGTTCCAGGCAATCTGATGCCCTTTTCTGGCTTCCAGGGCCACTGTACACACATGGCACATAGCCTCAACCACCTATACACATAGAAACAAAAATGATAAATCTTGGTGGGGAAACACACTTTGAGGAGGGGAGGTTATAGAAGAGAATTCTATGGAATGATTCCAAAGAATCCTAAACTCATAAAAACTCGTGGCACACTCTCGGCTCAGCGTCTACTGCCTACTACTACCTAGAAAACCTACTACCTAGGTTTTCTCCAGATCAAGACAAGCTCTGTTTCTTTGGTTACCATGTGACACTCACTGGTGACTTCAAAAGCTCTGCTTGGGCAATCTGCAAAAGTGTGACCTGTCTCCTGATGGTTCCCAGCCTGTGAGACAGTCAACAAAGCTCTAGACCAGATGAACTGTCAATGTGAGGTGGCCTTCTACCTCAGCACCATACGCTACCAATCCTCTGCCCAGGTCCTCCAAGGTTTTAAGACGATTCAGGATTGGGCCCACTGTGCTTCAAGACTTGCTCTTAGACTCCAGGTGGGGAACAAGACATTATCTCCTTTGTCTTTGTTGGAAACTAGGACACTTAAGTTTTTGAGGCTGCCAGTATGGCTCAGTTTATAAATCAAAATGGATGCTTCAAGGGAGGAAAATCAGTCATGAGTTTTTTGTATTTTTTTTTTTTTTGCAGACAATGATTAACGTATGCAGATTCTGTGGCAGGGAGCCCAATGTCTGTGCCCGGGAATGGCAGGCACAGCTGAAATGGCAGCAGTAACAAGGCAGACAAGCTGCAGGATGAGGAGGACACAGGAGGCAACAAAACCAGTCTCTGGGTCCTGCCTGCAGCCAAGAACACACTCCCCGTCACCTCCTCTCTATCCCTCCTAAAAAAGCAGAGAATCAAGTGTTTTCCTGGCTTCTGTCTAATGCAACTCATGGAATGGCTCTGCCCATCCTGTGCTCACTCTAGGAAAACTAACCCCCTCAAGGTAGAGTTCAAAAGATAAAAACAGCAAATTCTTTGGGCAACTCTGGTTTCCCCAATTCCTGCCCTGCTGCCATGCAATCATCTTTTCTATTCCGGTCAAAAGTGCCACCTGGAGGACAGAAATGGCATGGGGGACCGAGAATTCAGTCCAAGAAGAACTTTGTGAAATACGGAAAAGAAAGACCTTATGGTAACTCACAGAAAACAAAAGCTGTCCAATATATAAAGGCTGTTATTTAAAAATAAAAAATGCCTATTAAAATATCTACCAGCTAAATTTTAATTGTTAAAACTTACAAGCTCAGGATAACAGCAATAGTGAACAGGAGAAAGCCCACCGGATATCAGTCCCACACAGAGAACTCTAGGCAATCAAGGCAGGCTGAAGTGGGAGACACAGTCTTCCCAAGGGAGGAGCACACTAACTGGTTATCCAATACCAAGTGGTCAGCCCCCGAAACAGACACACATGTAAGAGTATACAGGCTGAGCGGGTTACATTTAAGAACATACATGTATATACATCCATGCATGTAACAACTAATGAGCAAAGAGGCCATGAATTTGAAAGGATGCAAAGATGAATATACGAGAGGGTTTGGAGGGAGGAAAGGGAAGGGAGAAATTATATAATTATAATCTAAAAAATTAAAAAAAAAAAACCTTAAAAGTTCAGACCCCACTGTTGGCTTGGGTTTCTGCTGTATATGATGGAACAAAATGTGGACACTGGTGAAATTAGTGTCTGAAAAGTTGTTTCAAGGTAGAAGATATGGTGAGTATAGAGAGCTAGAAGATTCCCTAAGATAAACAATCCTTGGTGTTGTCTGTCAATATCAGGGTGAGAAGCCTGTAGAGCTTGACCTGGAGCGAGCGTGTGAGGTACACAGGAACCACCATGCTCTCAGAGACCCTAGTGCCCCAAAGCCTGTGGGCCTTATAGTCTGACACCCTAGAGAGGAACGTTCCTCTTCACCCATGTAATCTTCTGCCCCAGCCTAGGACAACTTATTGCAAAAGATAGGTCCTAAATTATGCTGAGAAATGCCAAGTTTCTAATGTTAGTGAACTGTGATTTTTGCCTCTGTCACTATGGGTCAAACTATCAGTGACCCAGCACGGGTTTAACCTGGGAGAAGCGAGGGGAGGCACTATCTGCATAGCAGGAAGCTGTCATGAGAAGGGCCCAGCCTTGGATAGGAGAGCCCCAAGGTCTGAGGCAGTGAGGGTGCAGGAAGATTGCTTCAAAAGAGTTTCTTTTTCTTCTCAGTGTTAACTAACACACTGAAGGAGCCCTGGAGGCTTGAGAGAGCCCCATTGCTTCAGTTCATCTTCTCATTGGCTTCCCTGAGGAGCAGTAGGGAAGAGATACACGCTCCCATGATGTCTTCTTCCCTGGTCCTGCACAGATTTGCCATTTACACCCCACATTGACCCTATGGTCGGAGGTTGACAGCCTTGTGTATGGGAGTTGTGTTGGTTGTAACCATGAGGCATAGGGGAGGGGGGCTAGGGAGGGCAAGTATAGTTACAAAGACAGACACTTCTGAGTTTTGGAAGGAAGCTATCCACCCCCAGTGTGTCTCATTCACACCCCACCCCAGGTGTCTGCAGCAGCAGCAGCAGCAAGAGGAGGAGGAGCAGCAGGAGCAGCAGAAGCAGGAGCAGGAGCAGGAGCAGGAGCAGAAGGAGCAGCAGCAGGAGCAGCAGCAACAGCAGGCCTGGGCACTCAGAGCTGTCTGACAGCAAAAGGCCCACAGTGTTCCCGACTCCGGAGCACAAATGGGGACCCATTTGACACTCTCGTGGCTGCTGCTGAATAAACCTTCTCCCACAATGTCCTCAAGCCTCCAGAAGTTTTCATTAAAACAAAGGAAATGTCAGCCAGGAAATCTCGGGAATATAATTAGGGCCCACCAAATCTAAAGTAATTCAGAAGGAAAAAAAAATAGACAGTAATAAAAGGGAAGATCTCTGGTCCTCACTGAATCTCTGCTGTATGGCTGACACAAAAATCAATTTCAACGGGCTTTAGCTGAATCTGAGCAGGAACAAGGGCGACAGATGAGATTTAGTGGGCAATTTACTGGAGTCATAATGATTCCTAAGCAAGAAGGAAAAAGACCATGGTGTGGGCTCTTACTCAAAGGTCTCCTCTGTAAGAACACATGTGCTTCGTTACATGCTGTACATGCCATCTAGGGGGAGGGAGAGACTTACCTATTGTACATGCCACCTGGGGGAGGTTATATACTGTGTATACCATCTAGGGGGAGGGAGGGCTATATACTGTGTATGCCATCTAGGGGGAGGGAGGGACTTACACACTGTACATGACATCTAGGGGGAGGGAGAGACTTACCTATTGTACATGCCACCTGGGGGAGGGAGGGTTATATACTGTACATGACATCTAGGGGGAGGGAGGGCTA
>NC_022009.1:91278281-91282981 GCF_000317375.1 Microtus ochrogaster | reverse complement strand
AGGGAGAGACTTACCTATTGTACATGCCACCTGGGGGAGGTTATATACTGTGTATACCATCTAGGGGGAGGGAGGGACTTACACACTGTACATGACATCTAGGGGGAGGGAGAGACTTACCTATTGTACATGCCACCTGGGGGAGGGTTATATACTGTACATGACATCTAGGGGGAGGGAGGGCTATATACTGTGTATACCATCTAGGGGGAGGAAGGGCTATATACTGTACATGACATCTAGGGGGAGGGAGAGACTTACCTATTGTACATGCCACCTTGGGGAGGGAGGGTTATATACTGTGTATGCCATCTAGGGGGAGGGAGGGACTTACACACTGTACATGACATCTAGGGGCAGATGAAGGGACTTTAAAATAGCATATGTTTTATCCTAATAATTGCCTGAGAATGAAACTCCACCTCAGACACTTTTAAATGTAGTTGTCAGCATGGCAATTTTGCCCTGGGACCATGTGACAATGTCTAGACGTCTGATTGCTGTGACTGACTGCCAATATTGGCATCTCATGAGTAGGGGCCAGGTATACTGCTAAGCCTTCCATGTTGTAAAAGGTATTTTCCTTTGCCCGACATACAATTATTGAGCCCTCACATGCCAGGGGGACCAAGGAAAGAATCTGGGCTTCAGAGGTTGACATTTAATAGAATCCCAGTGGCTACTGAAGCCTATGTGAAACCAGCAGTGGCAAAGATGACAAGATAAGTCCTTACCCTCCGGGGTGTCAGGGGCGGTGGGCAGGGGAGAGCACAGCTGGGTTGGCATTGCTCCTTCTTCAGGGGCGGTGGGCAGGGGAGAGCACAGCTGGGTGGGCATTGCTCCTTCTTCAGGGGCAGTGGGCAGGGGAGAGCACAGCTGGGCGGGCATTGCTCCTTCTTCAGGGGCAGTGGGCAGGGGAGAGCACAGCTGGGTGGGCATTGCTCCTTCTTTGCTCAGCAGCACCTTTCAGATAACCTTATCACAATTTCATACAAGTCTATGTTTAAGATGAGCTTATTCCCTGTATCCTCTTTTATCTCAGCCCTCCCATCAAACTCCAGTGATGATCTTCGCAGAAACAGAAAAAGCAAATTAATATAGAACAAAAGAGCCTATATTTCCCAAGCAGTCTTGAGCAAAAGCATAATGCTGAAATCACCATCATTCCTGATCGTAATGTGTACTACAGAGTTACAGTTAACAAAACACCATTTACGGGCACAAAGTCAGAGACAGAGAGCAATAGAAAACACTATTTTTAAAATTGGACTCAATGCCTCTCAAAAATATCTGTGGTCTTTAGAATACAGGTAATACTAATTCTCGATGCTGTGGCCTCTGGGACTGACTTCTTCTGACTTTTGAGTGTAACAGAACAATTACAAAATCTTCATTGCCTCCTAACTGAACGACACAGTCCCGTTATTTAAAACAAGGGTAATGTCGTACAGTATGAAGAGTGAAGAGAATTTGGCTTGTGGTGCTTGGACACAGAGGGACAGTTTATGTTAAGGATATTAATTTTGGAATATATATTCCTTTTTGGTAGCTACTTTTACCCAAACTTGAGACAAATGAGAGACGTGAGGGAAGGGGGAACTCCAATGGAGAAAAGGCTGCCATTGGATTGGCCCATGAGCAAGTGCTGGGGGCACTTTCTTGATTGATGATCGATGAGGGCAGGCTTGCTCACTACAGGTGGTGCCATCACTAGTAGGTTATATAAGAAGTCAGGCCATGAGGAGCAAGCCAGAGGGTGGCATTCCTCCAGGTTCCTCATTGAGTTCTTGCCCTGACTTCCTTCAGTGATGATGGACGGTGATGGAGAAGTGTAAGAGAAATAAACCCTTTCTTCTCCAGGTTGTTTTAGGCAGTGACATTTAATCACAGCCACACACACACATACACACACACACACACACACACACACGCACGCGCGCACGCACACACACACACACACACACACACACACACACACACACACAACTCACCCTTTAAAGATATTGTTATTTTATTTGGCATAGCCAGAACCTGGAAACAACCTAAATGCACCTCAGCTAAAGAATAGATAAAGAAGATGTGGTACATTTACACAATGGAGCACTACACAGCAGAAAAAATAATGACATCTAGAGATTTGCAGGCAAATGGATGGATCTAGAAAAAATCATATTGAGTGAGGTTTTCTAGAAAGACAAATATCATATGTACTCACTCATAAGTGGCTTTTAGACATAAAGCAAAGAAAAACAAGCCTACAGTTCACAACCCCAGAGAACCTAGACAACAATGAGGACCCTAGGAGAGATGTACATGGATCTAATCTACATAGGAAGTAGAAAAAGACAAGATCTCCTGAGTAAATTGGGAGCATGGAGACCATGGGAGAGGGTAGAAGGGAAAGGGGGAGGAAGGGAGGAGAGTGGAGAAAACTGCATAGCTCAATAAAATCAATAAAAAAGCATTATGCAACCTAAAATGATATTTTCATCCTATTTTCACATTCTCAAATACTCAGCACTTAATAAGTCTTCATAATTTGTGCAGATATTTTTTTGATCATCTCAGATGTTTAGGGATTTTAACAATTGACAATTTGATGTAGGAATACACTATATTAATTGAGCAGTGGTGGCGCACGCCTTTAATCTCAGCACTTGGGAGGCAGAGGCAGGCAGATCTCTGTGAGTTAGAGGCCAGCCTGGTCTCCAAGAGCTAGTTACAGGACAGCTAGGACTGTTACACAGAGAAGCCCTGCCTCAAAAAAACAAATAAATAAATAAATAAAAGAAAAAAAGAAAACAAAAAAGAAAAAAATGAAAAAGTAAAAAGAAAGAATACATTATATTACATTTTATTTGAAAAAAAGTGAGTCTGGAGAGATGGGCAAGCAGTTAAGAGTGTGTACTGCTCTCGCAGAGGATTGAGTTCAGTTCCTAGCACCTACTCCAATTCTAGGAAATCCTAGATTCCCCCTCCATTCTGACCTCTGAAGGCATATATACCTAACATACATACCCTCATATAGGCATATACATAATTAAAAACAAAATCATTCTTCAAAAAGAATACACTGTAGTGCTTGGTTAAAATAGAAATCGTGATAAAACCCCAAGCTCTAATGAAATACGTGTCTAAAAGCGTCTGCCTTCATTTGATGCGAGCTCTTCAAAGAGAGTGTGCACTGACCTTACAGCCGCTGGGTGTGCCTTCCTCCCACAGAACAACACGTGCAGATTCAGTTCCTTTTAGCAAAACTAAGATGAGCGATATTATTTCACAATACTGACAATAGTATACCACCACTTAAATATTCATGAGCTACAGAACTGAAGATTCTCTGAATTAGTCAAAAGACAGAAGCAACCGTGTGTCAATCCTCGAGAGTGCAGAGAAAATGATCACACTGGACAGTTCTGTGCAATAACAGAAGTCCCAAACCTCTACAGTCACTGAGATGTGCCTAACCCTCGGCGCCTCCCAGGTCGGCACAGACTGCACGAGCCACATATGTCTTCTAAGCATTAGCCTTCACGAGAGCCAAAAAGGAGACTAGAAAACTAAAGCTTGTGTGATGAATAAGACATGGCTCTTTCGATGTGAGAAGCCACAGCAGTCTGAGAGCACACACAGCCCTCCCCGGGACTAGTCATTGGGATCAAGGACCCAAGTGTCTCGCTGATGTGGGTTCCTTATAGGACGGTAATTCTGGGAACTTATTTGCCTGAAATCCTGGGGGAAGGAACATGGGTGAAATATGAGGACAACCTGAGGAGCAGCAAGGGTTCTTTTTCATATGGGAGGCATGTCCAAGCTCTGGGCTGGCCTGAATGGGGAGACAACTGACAAGGTAGTAAATGCATTGAGTGACAGCTAACATAGCTGCAATATGACTCCCCGCTAGGTAGCTTCCCCTTCAGGAGGGTGAGGTTTCCCTGACTCCAGAGAAATTCTTCCTCAGACCACAATTTCATCCTCCAGTTGGCTGACAAATAAGGGGTGTGAGAAGTGGGGGAGGGTACACAACTAAGTGTCCACCCTTTTCCTTCTCACAGGGGCCAGGAGACAGTCACAGTGCTGTTGTCGCCCAAGTTTCGCAGGTTTACAAAGCAGAATGGTGGTTAAGAGGAAGGAATTGGGGGATATGAGATGTCCTGAGGTGATTTATGGGGTCTGGAATATCTTTTGGTTATAGACTCCTTATCTGTAGAACAGATATAAAATAGTTTACTAGTTTGAAGTAAAGATTAAGTTAATATGTGTAGAGGTGACTGGTAGGGTGCCTGGGTAAGGGGCAGGGAAATCCTAGGGCTTCTGGTGCATTATGGGAACTACTTTTAGCCTCTTTCCTGCTGCCCCCAGTCCTTGCACTGCACTGCAAACCTGGTGCCCTCTTCCATCTCATCAAATATGCCATAGGGCCTTTACTTCTGCTGGGCCTGCTTGGTGCTGCCTTTAGAGCTATGCCCGGGATTCCATTGTCACCAAGAGTCCTCCCCCAGGCACTGTAGGGAAGTTTCAACTCCCCCTAGGTTCTCACCACCATTTCCCTTGCCCTAGGTTCAACTCATGCACTATACATCACACATACTTATTACCTGTATAAGCATCCGAAGGGCAGGGGTTTCTCTGGGTTTTGATCACTGTAGCATCTTCAACAGTACTTCAGGGTCTGAGTGTGGCCACTCAATCACTGTGTT
>NC_022009.1:91269921-91278181 GCF_000317375.1 Microtus ochrogaster | reverse complement strand
CACACACACACACACACACACACACACACACACACACACACATCATAGAATCTAAAGGCACAGCGACCCAGGTAGAACAGGCATGGTCACCGGAAAAGCAAAGGGAGACTTTCAAAGGAGGAAGCCATCTGCCGCAGTGCTAGCCCGACAGCTGGACTTTGTATCAAATAATGAAACAGGAAAGTTACTGTGGTCCTCTTTGCTCCACTCACACTCTCTCTGAAGCTTACAGAATAAAATAAAGGCTTCGTAATTAGCATATATTTTCTATCCAGGACGACTCCTTTATGTAAATATATAATTATTTTATTTAAATGTTAGCAACATGGATATTGAAAAGTTACGAACGACTAAAAAGTTAAAAGGCATAGAAGTAGAGTTGGCCACACCCCCAAATTATGTTCCTTCTGGCAGGATCTGACATTTAAGCCTTACAGGTAGCAATTAGGGATGAGGCTGCTTTTAGAATCAGAAAGAACATCTGACAACCTTTCTTTTCTTTTTCTCCCCTCACAGGAAATAAGAGAAAGTTCATTTTCACTCAATCCTGAGTGACCATAGCCCAGGAGAATAGATTCAAGTCTCCCTCAGAGATGAATCCCAGCGTGGAAGCATTTGCATCGATATTGTAGGGTTGGGGAACAAAAGAAAGCCCGAAATCAATGCGTTTGCCAAATATAGTGGAAGGCAGGTCATGGAGAAGCAGAGAAACTGCTGGCGGCAGCTCTTCCTTGACAGTGTTAGACAATGAAACCAGCAACTGATTAAGCTTTTCAGGCTGCAATCAGGGAAGATCACCTACACGGGAAGGCCAGGAACCCTTCCTTGTTCTCTCGCAGAGGTGTTTGCAAGGCCTGTGCTGAGAAAGGAGATGGGAGACCATTGCGCAGCCTGACCACAAGCTGAACAGGTGAGTTCCAGGTTGCAATCAGGGGCTGCCTCAAAAGACCAACGTGGACAGCTCCTCAGGCTGGTGCGTGGCCTCTACACACTACACACACACACACACACACACACACACACACACACACCAAAGCATGCAACACATATGTACACGTACACACACCCACACATAGGAGAAAAGAAAAGAAAATCAGTGCTCACTAAGTAATACAACTGAACTACTGGTCTCCATTTGAGGAGCAAATATTTCAGAAAACAAATTGTATACATTCTTTTCAGCATTTTGATCTCTTTTCAATTTTCCAATAAAGCTGTAGGCAGGTCCTTTTAACTTTTACAAAGAAGGGAAACAAAAATGCTTGCTTTGTCCTTTTCCTTTACAAGATTCAAGTCCAAATAGGAGTGATCAGACCAAGCACGCTCCTATGGCTCACCTTACCAAGTCAACATTTCATTTATGTTGTCTGTAATAAATTCCGGTGTCATTGTCTGACCTTGACAATGCTTTTCTAGGAGTTCACAACACACCGCAAATACCAGTACGCTGCCAATATACTGAGCCCCGTCTCCAAATAAAAAATAATAAAGCAATGGCTGGGGATGTGGTGTGGTGGCAGACTTTTGGTCTGGCATGTGCGAGGCCCTGGCTTCCAACCCTAGTATGGAGGAGGGAAGAGAAAAATGAGCATGTGTTTTGTCTTCAAAACTGAACTGTTATTGCCCTGTAAGAATTGGTACACTCTACTTAATAGACGGAATGATTTAAAAAGAAACAACTAAAAAGCAATATGGTGTCCATGCTGGCTCTGTCATAGGATGTTATCTACTTCAAACAAAAGTCCTAAAATTATTGTGACATTAGTTTTAAAACAAACAAGGAAGAAACTTTAAACCCCTTGTTTAAACGTTGACACTACTGAATACTTTTCATTTAATTATGCAGATAATAATTTATAAATAATTGTTCTATATTGCCAGTGCTCACAGATGTTTGTAAGAGATACAGCCTTGGAAAAGTTCACTGGAATCTAAGGACATAGTGACTCGGTCTGTTGGGTCCTCTACTTCCATTGCGCCTGAAGGAGCATCCTGGCCAGGGACTGGAGTTCAATACAGCAGAGACTTTGGACTTCACTCTTCAACACTGCACTTGGGTACTAACGTAATTAACACAAATCCCACAGCCTGAGTCAAAGAAGGACGGAAGGGGAGGAAATCCTGCGAAACTGAACTGAAATGATCTCTGTTAAAACACAGGGGACAGGCTGAGTAGAGACATTTAACGGCCATCAATCTATGAATGTTGCTGGAATAGCTGGCCCCACTTATACAAAAATAAGAGGCATAATGGATTATAACCATAATTTTAAAAATGTAATATTCATATGCAAATTTATGACAAGTGGTTTGCGAAAACATCATGATCAACATGGAAGGTTGGGAATTCTTTTTAAAGATAGTTTTACAACAATTAAATGTAACCCTTAATATTTTGGTATTTAGTGTTACACTGATCTAAAGTGTAAGAGAAACACAAGATTAGGTTCAAAGAAAAAAGTCTGTGTGGAGATCTTCCAGCCTAGAAGCGTCTTCCCTTTGCATCTTATTTACTTTAGACATGCTTCTCTATTCAGACATGCATACATGCATTCACTAATTACCCAAGTCCCACGCAACTGTAAACATGAGGACCTGCGTCCTGGGTTCTATGTGTCATAGGTTTTGAATACCACGGACATTATAATGTAAGTGACAGTGGTGTCCTGATGGAAACGGTAAAGAAAGGGAGAGCTCCGCAATCAGACAGTAGATGGACAGGAGTGGGTGGAGAAATATACCAAAAGCACAGACGGCAAAGACAGAAGAACCTGAACAGTGCAAATTCAGGTGGAGGGAAACTGCTTTAAAGAGAGAGAGGGGGCATAAGGGGGAGACAGAAAGAAGGGAGAAATGGAGTAAGGAGGAAGAAAGAGACGGAGGGTGGGAGGGGACAAAGACTGCAGAGAGAGGTCCACAAAGCCAAGCTATTCTCTTCTGCCACATCCTCTGAGCTGAACTGGCAGAGATCAGTCTCATGCAAACTTCCCAAGTCCAACAAAGAGGTGAATGTGTGAAATTAGCATGGAAACAAAGATGGCTCAGCAACTATAATAAATGAGATGCCACTGAATACTTGGATAGTAAAAAATACAAATAAAAACATGTATATTTCCTTCAAAACAAGACAGATTCTAATTACTTCAGTAAAACAGGAGGCTGGGGGTAGGAACCTGGGCACAGTAACCACAGCTGACCCATGAAATTGATTAATAGCTAACCCCATGCCAGGCAATGTTCTTAGCACTTCACATACATACACTTACATACACACACATCACACATATGTACATACATTACACATACATATACATAT
Organism: Microtus ochrogaster; assembly: GCF_000317375.1. Lineage (NCBI taxonomy): Eukaryota > Metazoa > Chordata > Mammalia > Rodentia > Cricetidae > Microtus > Microtus ochrogaster. The sequence continues at coordinate 91,274,865 of NC_022009.1, read as the reverse complement.
GCAAACACAGATCATACATGTGTACATATACATACACATGTGAACACAATTACAAGTATGTACGCATACATACGCATATACACATACATTACACATATGTACACATATATGCACATGCACATACATTATACATACATTAACCCATCACAGGAAACTATAAAGCAGCTTGAGTGTTCCTGACATCCTTATTCTAAGGAGAGGGAAATGAGGCACACAATGTTAAATGGCTTGTCCGGATTTTACGCACAGACTCTTTGTGAAGCACAACTAACAAAACCCAGAGACAGATAGTAGGGTTCAACCTGAAGACCAGAGAAGCAAAGCAGCCAGCCACTGACTCTTACCTTGACCTCAGTCTGAAAATGGCGATCCTGCCTCCAGGAAACCTCAGAATGAGACTGAGACCGAGAGCTGTCTCTTCCCACTTTATAATCTTCTCTAGTTCTGGTATTAAAGGCATGAACAACTACCCCCTAGTTTCTATGGCAAACCATTGTGGCTACTGGGATTGACGGTGTTAGTCATTATGGTTACTGGGATTAAAGGTGTGAGTCATTGTGGCTACTGGGATTAAAGGTGTGTGTCCTTGCTGCCTGGTCTGTAAGGTTGATCAGTGTGGTTGTTTTACCTTTCTGATCTTCATGCAAGCTTTATTTATTAAAATACACATGAAATGCCAGTATATTTTTGTCTAAAACAAGAAAGTTATAACTAATATAAGAAAAATTATATACAAGTACAATAACTATATATAATATATACAGGTAATAAATACATCAACAATGTCTAATACATTTGCATTTGACCAATTCAGAGAAAATACTCCATATCTACACTATCTTGATGAGTCCAAAGCCTTATACTTGATTTACTTTCTATCATAACTTGCTTTCTGTGTCAGATAAACAAGGAAAACTGTAACTACCTATTCTTCAACTCCCTCAGAGACCCAAGAAGGAAGTTGTATTAACTGAGTAAGCAGGAAGTGCAAGCAAGTGACTTCCAAAAAATGTAATGACAGAAACAGCTGGCTGCCTAGACAGTCACCCAAAATTCCTCTGCAGTGTTGGGGCGTCCATCTGCAGCCCACAGGAGCATATCCGATAAACTTTTTTTGTTAGACGGGAAAGTCTGAAGAGCTGTCTCTCCTTGTCTTGAAAATGTTCGGTAGTCATTTTTTTGCATCTTGCTTGTCTAATAGGGCAGCATATTGTCAGCAGTTGAGGCAGGGGCATTTTCTTGCCCGGTGGTTTACTTTTGCCACAAAGAAAGTCAACTCCATGTGGAGTTTCTTCGATGCCCACGATCTGAAGTAGGTTGGTGCTGCCAGAAGCGGGCATGTCTCATTGTCATAGAAAAGAAGAAGAACCCAGACTACATGCTCGTTAAGGTTCATTTGCCGTACTGTAGTTTTCGTGCAGTTTCATGGAGGGAGCAACGCTGCCAGGTGCTGTGATCTGACTGGAAATGTTTCAGAACTTCACGTACAGCATTAATTTTTTTCTGGTACTACTTCCTCCATCAAAATCTTAGACTTATAGTTATGCTTCATTGCAAGTTTTAAGACATAAATTTGTAAGTTTGGAAAGTGATGTTATGTGGGAGCATGCCCCACAATTTTAATGCCTTGGAACTGGACTGGCCAACTCAGGGGCAAAATGACACAAACATGGAATTTCAAATTTAGTTTCGCATGGTCAGAAAGACTGGATCTTGGAAAGGCAAGTGTAGAGAGAGCCCGCCTTTTGGGGCGGGACCGCTCGGGCAAATGTTTACTTAAATTGGGGCATGCAGACACTGCAGCCCGTTTTCCTGTTTCCTGTTTTGGTGCATCGCTGGATCTCCGGTTGCGTGAGTGTGCTATTTACATTAAAGTTGTATCATCTTATACCAATTTGTCTGTATTAATCCGATCCGCCTTCAGGCAAGGAAGGATGTCTAAGTTCCTGGGTAAGGTACTGGCCAGTACAGTAGGGAAGGGCTTGGGTCTGTGGAAGGCTATGAGATCAACACACACACACAGAGCAGAGGGAGTAATGTTGGAGAGTCAATGACAAGAGACTTGAATGAATGTTGTCGTACGCTCATGGTGTTTGAACTTCTGCTCTGCAGCTATTACTGCTGCTGTGGGAGCTTATGGGGCTTTAGGAGGCGGAGCCTTGCAGGGGGAGGTGTCAGCATGGGCCCATCTTGAGGTTGAATAGCCCTGCTCCACTTCCTGTCTGTCTGTTCTCTGCTTCCTGATTGCAGAGACACTGTGGCCAACTGTCTCACTTTTCTGCCACCATACTTTCCTTGACACAATGGCCTGTACCAGTAAAACTGACCATCAACATAAGCCCTGTCTCTTTGAGGTTGCTCCTTGCTAGACATTTGATCACAGGAACAAGAAAAGTCACTAACACACAGGCTTAGGAGAACATATTGAGGATTTATGGTAGGAGTCTGGATCAGTTTGGATCTCAGAAGGGTCCTCAGTCACCCTCACCATGTTTAGCACTATATCTATTCATCCTTCATTGAAATCTGGAGACTAATAAAAACGTTAGGGTCAAACCCTTTCTCAAAAAACCAACCCAAGCCGGGCGATGGTGGCGCATGCCTTTAATCCCAGCACTCGGGAGGCAGAGCCAGGTGGATCTCTGTGAGTTCGAGACCAGCCTGGTCTACAGAACTAGTTCCAGGACAGGCTCCAAAGCCACAGAGAAACCCTGTCTCGAAAAAAAAAAAAAAAAAGGTTCTGTCCCTCTAGGCAGTACAGTAAGAGCAGGAGTGGGAGAGGGGAGCTGGGCTTTCCAGCTAGGTGTCTCGGAGAACGGGAGAAGCAGCTGACAGGGAAATGCAGGCAATGTGGTGCTGAGCGCAGCCATGCAGCTAAAGTGCAAAGAAAGTCAGACATCTGGACAGTGCTTAAGTAAAAGGTCTCCAAGAAAGAAGATCTGGGAGAATAAAGGGCGAAACAGACAGTGCATGTTGGCGAAGAATGATTAAACCGAAGAATCATGAGGCCTAAGGCTGGAGACCCAGGTTATTAAAATTTCATGAAGACGGAGAAACTGACAGAAGGAACGAGGGGCTTATTGAACATCAAAGAGCAGGTGTGCAGGTGTGAAATAGAAGCTGGAGGCATCAAAGACAGCGCGCTCAGATTTATTCTAATTGAGACTCAAAGCAGAATGGACTCCGGCCTTGCCAAGTCCAGAGTAGCAGCCACGAGAGTCTAGTGTCCTTCCTCCCAGCACACATACAGAGATAGTTCAATGTTTATCATTTCATAAACAAGCCAAAACCAGGTGGCTTCCCAAAAAACACAGTAGATCACGTCAGAGTCAAGGATCCAATGGAGGCATTGGCTGCCAAACCTTGTGACCTTTTGATAGTAAATCACTTCATTAGGTAGTATCTTCTTATTTCAAACTTCAAATACAAAATAATAAAATAGTGATATTGCTCTCAGCCTAGGACAACGTTATACATGAGAAGACTGTAAACCTGACTTACAATGTGAGAAGTGACAGTTTGATTTTCAGTTTCCTGGTTGTTACCTTGAGTGTGGAAACTTATAAGAGTCTGTTACAGATGTATCTTGTTACAGATGTATCTTGGTATAGTGGTCCCTTATCACATCTGCATTAAAGGGAACTAGCTAACCAGCAATGCAGCATAAATAGCGAAACCTGGTTTTACTCCATAACACACAATTGCAGCCCCACGAGGCGTGTCTACCATTATCTCTTCCAACTAAGTCCTATCTTTCGGGTCCAAGGCTTCGCTGGAGTGATTTAGGAACATGAAGCCGTGTGCTAGGTATATTTCGGCATGCAAATGAGAATATGAGATTCCTTCAGTGGCAAATGGAGCTGCCATTTTCCTTTGGTTATGAATCTTCCAGGCTCTCCATTACCTATACTGAGGGAAACAGAACACCTGCGGCTGACCCATAGGGTGAAGGAAACGGGGCTGCAGGAAATGATTGCACTTGGTTCCTGCTCTGCCAGTCCTGGGCAGCCCTTAGGCTATGGCAGGTTTAGAGACATATTCAAGTGGAATAATGGTAGTAGACACCAACAAAATTCCATCTGAAATAATTCATTTTAGAAAATGAAAAGGCAGAGGCTGGAGAGATGGCTCAGTGGCTGGCTAAAGGCAGTCACTGGCGACTCGTCCAGGGAAATTGGGTTCCTTCCCAGCACCTACATGGTAGTTCATAGCTGTCAGTGACTCCAGTCCCTGAGGACCTGGTACCCTTTTCTGGCCATCATGGGCATTAGGAATGTACATAGTACAGACACTATGTAAGCATCAAATGTACTATGATATAGCTACTGTTGTCCTTTAGTGTACAGCGCTTGTGAGAAAGTGTATTCTTCACATGTTCTCAGAGACAAATAGTCTTCAGACACTGACTTCTCCCGTTCTCGAGGCAGGCGGTGTCTTCTCCTGCCACGTGGGATTTGTCTCACCTATTGAAGCCACGCTTCCTCTGGTCTCGTGTTTAGCGTGGTAACAGCTTACTGTGACCGCGTTTGTGCTTGCCAGGCTAACAGCCACACAGGTCACTACTTAGTAACCAGGTGAGGGGGGGCAGCATTACCACCTCCATTCTACATGTGAAGAGAGTGAGGTACAGCTCCAAAATCTTACAGTTAGAAAGGCCAGGCTCTTCGCCTTGCCCAGGTACCTCCACATCTGTCATTACTGACCAATGTCCTGTTCTATAGCTCCTATGTCTGGGGTCAGGAAAAGCCAGTGACACTTGCTCACCTGTCCCTAGCTCTGCACCCTGGCCTGGACAGAACCAGGCCTGTGGAACACATCTTTAATGCCAGCCCTCCAGAACCAGGCCTGTGGAACACACCTTTAATGCCAGCACTTTAGAACCAGGCTTGTGGAATACACCTTTAATGCCAGCCCTCCAGAACCAGGCCTGTGGAACACACCTTT
>NC_022009.1:91265576-91269696 GCF_000317375.1 Microtus ochrogaster | reverse complement strand
TTTAATGCCAGCACTCCAGAACCAGGCCTGTGGAATACGCCTTTAATGCCAGCACTCCAGAACCAGGCATGTGGAACACGCCTTTAATGCCAGCCCTCCAGAACCAGGCCTGTGGGACACGCCTTTAATGCCAGCACTCTAGAGGCAGAGAAAGGTGGACCTCTGTGAGCTAGAGCCCAGCATGGTCTACAGAGTAAGTTCCAGGACAGTGAAACTCTGTCGCAAACAAAAACAAAACAAAACAAAACAAATGGAATAAAATAAAACAATAAAGTTTGGCTTAAACAGCTTTGCACCTTAAAAATTCTGAGATAACCCACGTATGTCCAAGCTTTGGCCTGTGAGCCACATGAGGCAAATGTAGCCAAAGACAGTCATAAGAGTGGTGCAGCCCAAATTCATGGAATGACCTAAAACATTATGAAATTTTTTTCAATAATTCAATTGCATAGATTTTGAGTGTTAATTTTGTATATGATAGTATAGCCTTGGTTTCCCAAAGTGGTCAGGCATAGGAAATCCTAGAAATCAAAAGTCCTGTATCAAAAAGTAAGGAGGACAGAGCCTGAGGTTGTTGTCTGGTCTCCTCAAACAAGCAGACCTCCACAAGCAGGTGTGTGTGTGTGTGTGTGCACACACGCACACACGCACACACACACACACACAGGCACACGCATGTACACACTCATGCACATGCATATGCCTACATACCTGACGTTTATACACAACCTATATGATGCTTAATAAAAATGGTACATTCAGTTTTACTTAAGACCACCAGGATTGCACTCAAAATAGATTGTGTCTCTAGACACCAATGCTATTGATGTTAAAGTCATTTTGAAATTGCTATCATCACATCCTTCTGAAAACTGAAAACAAACCATGGTCCATCTGTTAGAGAGCATTTTTTATTTTTTGCATTTGATATTATTTTAATACAGAGAGGGAGAGGGGATCAAGTTGGATACATACTTTGGGGAAAATTACAATGAAAATAGAACAAAAAGCTAGTTTATGGTTTGCGCATTTTGTCACCCAGAGAAGACAGAACCCAGCTTGTAGGGCCATGTCTGTGGGTACCCCAGACCCCTGGAGATGGAGTTGCCGTGGTTGGGAGGTGCCTGATGAGGGTGCTAGGAACCAACCCATCCTCTGCTCATCAGCAAGTGCTCTTAGTGGCTCAACAACCTTTACAAAGTTGTTACAAACTTTTGAAAATCTCCCATTCTCACCCCAACATTTTTAAAGAAGTAGGTACAGTTCTCTTCCCAGAAGGAAGGGGGAAAGGAAGGAAAGTCTTGCTCGCCTCCTGTCAGTGTCCCTACCAAATCTTCTGCCGAGCCTTTGTGTGTCCCTTGTCCAAGCTGTTGGTAGCTACTTAGTGTTGGGCATGTGGCAGGCACTGAGCAAATGACTGATTAAGACTCAAAACTTCCCTCTACTTAATTCTCCTAAACATGAGGACAGGAACCATGGTGATTACTTATAATCTAAAAGAAAGTTAAAAATGCGCTTTGGTTGGAAGAGAGCACAGAGTGAAGGAAACCAAAACAAAATATCAAGAGAACTGCATCCAGGCACAGCATTACCCAAGAATGGCATAAATCTTCCCTTTCAGTGGTAAGAAAATGTCTCCTGAGAAATCAAGACGGGTTGTGCACCAACAGATAACTACCTCAACTCTGTATAGCTTTCCCTTTTTGGAAGAAAGGACGTTGAACAAACATCACCCCACCAATGCAATGGTAAATTAGAATAATGTTTTACTTCTAGACACTCATGATCCCGGTTCTGCTGTGAGTGATGTTTGCTTAAGTTCCATCTTTTTATGAGGGAAAAAATATGATCTGGACTTTGATAGGAACAAAAGCAGGAAGGGGGATTGGTCTGGGGCCTTCATTCAATCCTTGGGTCACACTCTGAATTCTAAAGAGTCTGAACACTAACTAGGATTGGACCAGATAAAGAAGACAAAAACCTGGGCATTTAAAAACACGTAAAGAGTGTGGGGTGGATGGAGACATCTTGTACACTTTCTAATGCACAGTCTTCTTTGCCAAGAGGGGAAGCTGTCTATTGAGTCTTGTGAAGGAAGTGGAGCAAATACTTGGGAATAGGAAACCAGGACCTCAAAGCTGCCCTCCCCCAGGCTTGGTGCCTCTAAGGGTTTTGATTTTAAGTTCCTCGTGCAGCAATGTTTTTCCTCTCTGGAGGTTGCATTGTCTGCTAAGTCTAGCCATAGACAAGTCTGCAGTGAGGCCTCAAGTTGTTCCCCTGTAACTTCAGCCCGTGTTGTGTATTGTGACACAGAACTAAGCTATGTCAGATGCAGCAGTGCACTGGGGAAACTGGGGACACTGGAGCGCAAGGATAATCAGTTTGAGGCCAGCCTGGGATACACTCTAAGACCTTCTCTAAAAAGAAGGAAAAGGGGGGAGGGAGGAGGAGGGAAGGTGGGAGAGAGGCTAAATTAATTCCTTTCCCACAGATCCAATTTCAATAGTATAAGAAATGAGAAATACATTTTAGAAATTTTCTCATAATAGTTAAGGACTTTCAGCTAGTTAGGCTACCAAAACCTTAAGATAAATTTAAATAATAAATTAAATTCTTTCTTTCTTTTTAAATCAGTCTTCTCAAAGGGAACCCTGACCAACCAAAACCAAATTCACCCACTCATTCCCTTAAAGAAGAAAACACACAAAACAAAGTTTAAAATGGCATCTTAAAGCTTAGAAAATGCCAGAAGTTGATTTTAGTCACTAATACTTCTTCTTCAGAAGGATAAAGAATGTGACTAGGTGGCCTTCTACCATTTACATAAAAACAAAAAAAATGATGAGGGCTTTTCATTATCTGCTTCTAGACAATATTCTGCTTTGTATTTAATTTTTTAAAAAAATTACCTTTAACAGCAACCGGAGCAGAAGGAGAGACTGAGTATTCAGTCCTTAAAGGGGACATCATCTTCACTAATGCCCTCTTCCCTAGGGGACATCATCTCCATCAATGCCCCTTCCCTAGGTGACATCTTCATCAATGCCCCCTTTCCTAGGGACATCTTCATCAATACCCCTTCCCTAGGGGCATATCCATCAATGCCCCTTCCCTAGGGGACATCTCCATCAATGCTCCCTTCCCTAGGGGCCACCTTCATCAATGTTCCTTCCCTAGGGGACATCCTCATCCATGCCCCCTTCCCTAAGGCTCAGGGAACATCACAGAAGAGTAGGCAAAGGGAATGTAAGAGCCAGAGCCTGAAGATGGCGAGGACGCTGTGAAATGCTGACTTCTGAACATGACGTGGCTGCTGCACCCCGGAAGTCATAGCAGGTGTTGTTCCTTGCACAAGAAACCAGTCAAAACTGCAGTACAGCTGGAGGAGGTCATCTCCAGCCCTAACCATTACTGGGGAGCTACTGGGAGCTAATAACTGGGGGAGGAAGGAGGATGCTTTTTAAGGTGTTCCCACTGAGAGGTTTCCCATGCCACCATTCCAATGGATGCTCCCTTACCCATTTAGTAACTTGCCTTCCTGATTTATTTTTAAAGAGGTAAAATTGAGTGGGGGTACTATGGGACAAAAGGTTATATAGAAGGAAAAATGGGGGATAGATAGGATCATATTGTATACAGGTATGAAATTCTGAAAATTAAAAAAGTTTTTAAGAAGTAATTATCAAGAAAATAAGATCTATGTCTTCCTTGTGTTTAAATAAGCAAGATGAATGTGTTTGTTTTGTGGAATGTGGGCATGGCTTTACAAATGTATTCTGAGAAGCAAAATAACTGAGGATTTAGAACACAGAAGAATCACACAGCTTTTCTACACACTCAAAGAGACCAGTGCTCAGACCTAAGTGGGGCATGGAGAAGCCATTTTGAACGAATCTGCAAACCTACTTGGTGTTTTTGTATGGCCTAGCCTCAGTCCAGCCTCCCAATCCTGTTTCACAGGTGCATCCTACTGTGCCTACTGCAGCCCACCATGGTAGTGCAAGGCTTCTACTGAAGCTAATTCAGTCTGGAAAGTGAAGGAGTAAAGTCCTCAAAAGAAACAGCTAGCCAACCGGGTGGGGGTGGCGCACGCCTTTAATCCCAGCACTTGGGAGGCAGA
>NC_022009.1:91264945-91265454 GCF_000317375.1 Microtus ochrogaster | reverse complement strand
AGAGCCACAAAACCCCAAGTGGGCAGAAAACATATTAATCACCACTTTGGGTTATGGAACAATCCCAGGTTTAAAGAAACTAAGAGCATTCCTAAAGATCACAGTTCCTTACTTCTCACGAGGAAATGGTAGATTTTCCTAAAGTCATCTAGGCGGTAATTGTTTTTCTGTTGCGACAAATTCTGCATAGTTTCGGCGCAGCTAAGATGGTTTCAGCACGGCTAATTGGTTTGTAAACACTAAATTGGGCATTTTAACTATTTTTCCAGTTACTACCTAGACATCACCTGCTCAACAGATTTTAAAACATCTTGCAGAGGCAGCACCCACCCCATCCCTTGACAAAGGTCTTGCTAAGCAGCCTAAGTATCTACTCATCTGTTGCTACATCAAAAGGAACAGGGACTAAACATGGTGTGGTCTAGTCAGTAGATAACCAAGTTCAAGTTGAGGTGCTTACATCTTGGCAGAAGAGTATTTCCTATCATAGACTCAAAAGAACGAGAGTG
>NC_022009.1:91258646-91264691 GCF_000317375.1 Microtus ochrogaster | reverse complement strand
GAGTATGTGTATGGGGTATGTGTATGGGGTATGTGTATGGAGAATGTGTATGGGGTATGTGTATGGGGTATGTGTACACGTGTGTGCACACATGTGAATGCATGTGCAGGCCAGAGGCCAATGTTAGTTTTTATCATTGCTCTCACTCCTTATCTTTTGACACACTGACCATGGAACTTACTGATTCAGCCGGGCTGGCTGACCAGTGAGCTCCAGGGATCCACCTTCTCAGTTTTTCTAGCCCAATCACTGTGCCTGGCTTTCCACACGGGTGCTGGTATCCAAGGCTTGTGCAGCAAGCATTTGACAGATGGAGACATCTCTCCAGCCTCAGCAAAGCTGGTGCTTTTAGTTCCCATTTTCAGACATCATGGCTGCCTTTCAGCATTTCAAAGCTATTAGGGGTGGGGAGGCCACCTAAAGAGTCACCAAAAGAGTTTCTGGGTACTTTTTGAGACCTCTATGACTGTGAGATCTGTCCTATCTCTTGGCATCACTGTGCCAGCATATACTGGTAACTGGTAGCACAGTAGGGAGTCTGGTCCCCTGGGAGAACTAACAGAAGGGTAGTAGCATAGAATTAAAGAAGTGTTCAGAGACCTAGTAAGACAGATGTTTACTAATGTGGATACAGAAGACAAGAGAAAAGAATTGCAGTCCCCACCTAGGCAAAAGCAAGGACTGTGCAGTGTTCATGCTCTCGCCTGCTCTGAGCACGGCTGTTGTCTGGGGCTCGCCTGAGATTTCTTTCTTCCCTCCAGCATTTAATCTGCCTCCGCCTAATTCAGTATGTGTAAGGACAGAAAGAAAACGCTTCGACATCCTTACACCGACAGAAATTCAGCACATGGCTCTACCATTCCCAGGGCCCAGAGAAATTTTATCCAGCTGAGAAATAAACTAAGGGGAAACAATCTATATATAAACAGGCTCATTAGGGCTGGAGAGGCAGCCCAGTCAGGACAGAGTCTATCAAGCCAGCATAAGGCCATGAGCATGCATCTCTAGCACTCCCATGAAAATGCTAGGGTGGAGGTGTGCATCTCTGATGCTAGAGTTGGAGAAGTGGAAACAGGGACATGCATGCACACATGCACACACACACACACACACACACACGCAGTGAGCAGTCACATACATAGAGTCACACACAATCACACTTGTAATTAAGAAAAACATAAAACAACCCAGGTCTACCCTCAGAAAACCATTAGCACTTGACACAGCTCAGTTTGCTGGTCTTAGACCGCTAACCCCTCTTGTTAGGGATTGGGAAAGCATTTGTGTAATAGATCTTCACAGAATGGTTGGCTATTCTTGTCACAGTATCTCTATGTGAAATCATATTCATATTCATTGCAACAATTTGTCCTTGCTCTAGCTTCATGGAATGGAAAAGAACACGCAGATGGCAATAGAGACATGGTGGACATGTCAAATACTCTGGGACCCATTCCATTTACAAAATGTCCAGCTAAGGTTTTCAGTAGCTGATAATCTCCAGGGACACCAGCTGCCTAGGACTCCTTCTCAGGAGGCATTAACTCCTCCTTCATCTTGGCCATCAGATAAGCTGCATTTGTGCAGTACCACAAAGTGGAGGCGTTGATTCTCTTCCATCCCAGCTCAGGCTGATCCTGTCACACTCATGGGGAAGATGGAGTCCCATCTCTACACTGCTGCACTGGTACCCCTCCTCCAAACATCAAGAGATGCAGGTTTGGTTTCATTGCTGATGAATCTGATCCCCAAGGCAAATGAGCCTCTTTTGGTTCCTGCCTAGTGATTGTCCCTGGTCACCTCAGATGAACACAGCACCTTGGACTCACATTCCAAGTGCTTCCTCCCACTGGTGTCTTCATCTTTCCAGCACAGACATGATTGAGATTCTGCAATCTCATGAGGACTAATGGCAGCAGAATGAAAAACATATGTGGTGTCTCCAGAAAGACACCCGGGCAGTAAAATATAGCTGAGCCAAGGCTTTGTGGCTATAACTCTTAGTGTCTTTGAGCAGCTAGAAACGATTTTTAAAACTCTTTATGATTAATATTTCATTGAGAGCTCCCACTACTGTAAAGAAACAAAACAAAGAGAATGAAGAATCTAAAGACCTGCAGCCCCAATAAATAAGGAGCCCTGAAAGACTCATTGCAGCCCACTAATGATTCTCCTACCGACAGAAACAACTGTCAGAGAGAAAAGGCCAATAACGAAGGCCTGGGAGACAGGAAGATGACTCATTTGTTTAGCCCTCTGGCTGTCTTCGATTTCCCTTCACCTATTTCCAAGGTCCCCTGCCCATCGAAGTCGAGCCAACAGGAAACCTGTATTCAAAATAACAACTTATAACTACTGCCCAGTCATCTATGACACCATTAAAGGCAAGCCAAGTTCAGGATTCTTTTGGCTGGGGTCAGCCAAATGCCAAGTTACAACAGATTTTGAAGGAACCTCTTCCAAGTCAGACCCATTTATGACTTCTTTTCTCTGTAGCCCCACCCCCACCCCTGGAAATCCATGCCTAGACATGCATTCTTCTTCCCCACACCTGTCAGGGAACTCATGCCTAGACATGCAACCTTCTCCACACCCCCTACCCGGGAACCCATACCTAGATATGTGCCTTGCTGTCCCCCCAACCCATGCCTATATATGCGCCCTTCTCCCCCTCCCCTAGAACCCATGCCTAGACATGTCCCCTTCTGCTCATCCTCCCCTCACCCCTCCAGGAATCCATGCTTAGACATGCACCCTTCTCTTCCTCCTCCAGAACACATGCCTAGACATGCGCCCTTCTGCTCATCCCTCCTTCTCCCCCTCTGGGAATTCATGCCTAGACATGTACCCTTCTGCTCATCCCCTTTCCCCCCTCCAGGAATCCATCCATGCCTAGACATGTGCCCTTCTGCACATAACCCAACCCATGTCTAAACATGCACCCTTCTGCCCATCCCTCCCTCTCCCCCTCTGGAAATCCATGCCTAGACATGTGTCCTTCTGCCCATTCAGTATGGTTATCATGACTTCTTTCTCTGTTACCTTGACCTTATCAGAAACTCTGGGAGACTTGCCTGTCTTCCTGGTAAGGTTTCAGGTAAAACAATCAATTTAATGATCCTAATCTTATTACAAGTTAATAATTATCTGTGTTTTCTCACTCAATGGCTTAGGAGCTTGCAAGTTCTCTCTCCCTATTAAACACATATACAGCCACACATGTGCACACTGATAAAAACTTGTCATTTGAGCTTGATTTCGCCTTTAGGATGTGTCATGGTCATCTATGTTGGTGATCGTGTATGTACAGTTTATGTTCCTCAAAGTCAATGGCCACGTTGTTACATAGAATTGTGTGTGTGTGTGTGTGTGAGTGAGTGAGAGAGACAGAGACAGAGAGACAGAGAGAGACCCAGAGAATCAATATCAGAGCTAGCTGTTTCATATGCCCGAATTTCAAGGGCAGCCCTAATGTTGAATTATAGCCATTCCCATCTTGAAGGTTTCAAGTCATCTGAAGAAGCTCTCATGGGTGATGGGATAAGTTTCAGGTTTCAGGATGAACTGATGTTTTTTAATTGAGAGTTTGACATCTCTGCCTGGTGGCTTAGACGCTGACCCTGCCCACCAAGGTGTCCAATCACATCAAAGATCTGAAGAGGCTGGAATCCCAAAGCTCTGGCCAAGGAGGTTGAAAGTGTTCATGAGCGTTACAGTTGGTCCCATACCCCATGTATGGACAGAAAAGACTCATGGGCCTGCTAAGTAAAAAGAGGACAGAGAAACAGAAGATACCTGATCAACTTCATAGCCACAACTAATAAATTCATGAAAGCAAAGGGGGAAACACATAGTGGTGTACACAAAGGAAACACTCACTTTGTGCTGGGAAGAAGTCACTCACTCTTTACTCTTGGTTGGAATCTTAGTTCTGGAGTCCCATCTTTTGGTGATGTCCTTGGCCTTCACCCAAAGCTCTTGTAGAGATCTAGTCCAGGCATGACTTGCTTTATGTTCTTGATGGTCTTTTCCCTTTCCTCTTGTCCTCCCTAACTAAAGAGCACAGCTTGGTGTCTTACACCAAAAAGGAGGAAGAGGTGACAAAGATTCTTTGTTTGGTCAAGAACAGTTTAGATTCCTTTCCCAAGCACACGTGCTCACTACTTCATACAGTTTTGTGCTAGCACAGAACTCTGTTCAGCAGAACTCTTCATTCTGAGTAGCTGACCCTCCTCTCTGGCCAATCAGGTTCTCATCCCCAGTCTTCTCTACCTGGTACCTTACCCCTTTGGTCTGTTGTCAGCAGTAATTCAATCCAGAATTCATCTTACTACTCTTATTTCTACTGATGCCACTCTATTCTTTTCTCTGAGTTTCTACTTGCCCGTGCTGTATTCAGAGACTGAGGCAAACCATTCTCCTATCTCAAGAAATTGTTACAGTAATTATATCTTTACTGGGGGTCTTAAGTCAAGTTGGCCTGACCAGGCTCTAATGAGCAGCCTTCAATCATGTATTCTTCAATGATTTGAAGTCCAAGGAAGGTTTGAGGAGCTAACTCGGTGGATAAACTCAGACACGAGTTTAAATCCAACATAAAGATCCAGAAGCGTGCCTGTATTCTGTATCTGAGAGGTGGAGACAGTTGGAACCCAGGGGCTTGTTGTCTGGACAGTGTAGAGAATTGATGAGCTTCAAGTTCAGAGACAGGCTACCTCAAAAAAATAAAATAAAGAGCAATAGAGGAAGACAATGGTTGTCACCTTCTGACTTCTGTGAGTGTGAACTCTTGTATGTGCATACACACACACACACAACATACACACAGAGAGAGAGAGAGAGAGAGAGAGAGAGAGAGAGAGAGAGAACTACAATAAATTAAAAACTCAAGGAAATGAAATGATAGCCTCTCTCCTCTCTTGTTCATTTTCTGACCAACACACACACACACACACACACACACACACACACACACACACACGGGAAGTAGAAATAGAGACAGGCAGACGGGCACACATGGAGAGAGACAGAGATAAACAGACACACACATACACAGAGACTCATACTTTTTTTTTAAAAAAAAGGACAAATTCATTGCTTTGGCCAAGGTTTGGGGGGAGGAGAGACTATGGGACAGGGGCTCCAGAATTAATGGCCTCTTCGTACTGTGAGTTCTGTGGAGCTAAATGGATCCACACTTCAGAAAACAAGAAAAACTTGGCTCACAGTGCTAGCTGGGCCATCTGCTTTCCAATGAGTTGTTTTTAGCTAAAATTTCAGTTAGATTCATTAAAACCTGATACTTTTGTATTTAGTTTAAACAAATGGGCTCACATAGCCCATTTAGAAAAACTTAATAGAACTTCCTTCCATTTCTTTAGTGGGTGAGATGCTTAACAACATTCCTTGGGGTCAAATTAGGTGTTTTTTCCAAAGGCAGCTGTTGAAAGATAATCTTAACAACTTTTCATCAAATAACTACACTTGTTGCAATCTCACGTCTTCATTTTCAACTCTTTCCCTACATTGAGAGTTTACTTTACATAATGTGTTTAATGAAAATCTAAGATCAATAAGAAGAGATTACTTAAAAGTTGATAAGTTATGCTTTACAGAGATTCTGTTTGTTTTCCGTCTGCTTTCAAAGGCACATCATGTGCAAAGCATTCTGAGAAGGGTGAAGATGGAGACCCAATAAGAAGTTTATAGTTCATCGGGCAGAGGTGGTGCAGGCCTTTAATTTCAGCACTTGGGAGGCAGAGGCAGGTGGATCTCTGTGAGTTCGAGGCCAGCCTGGCCTACAAGAGCTAGTTCCAGGACAGGCTCCAAAGCTACAGAGAAACCTTGTTTTGAGAAACAAAAGAAAACAAAGAAGAGAAGAAGGTAAAGAGGAGGAGGACGAGGAGGAGGACGAGGAGGATGAGGATGAGGAGGAGGAGGAGGAGTTGAATTCTGGAACACATTTCTCTAAGTTATTCTCATGGACACTGTAAGCCCCAGTGTTATGGGAAGTCTAAGTGCAGGCTCCTGGCTTCCAGCTGCATC
>NC_022009.1:91246560-91258247 GCF_000317375.1 Microtus ochrogaster | reverse complement strand
TTTGTCATCCATGTGCATGTATAACCACACAGACCTGAGCAACTACAGGAACAAATGCCCACATACATATGCAGAGCACACACAAAAGGAATATGGAGAAGAATAAACATGGAGAATGGCAGAATTTTAGCAAAAGTCCTTGTAAGACAATCATATACTCCAGACCCTTCTCTAAACTGCTTTCTAGCCACTGCGTAAGAGTGGAGGCAGGTAGACTGGCAGGCAAGCAGAAGGAATTTTACTTTAAAGTTCCACTAAATGGTAGCACTCACAGCTTTCTGTCTGTCTGCCGCTGGCTAGATCCTGGCTCCTATTTAGCTTTTAATCTTAAACAGGACCTCACTAAGTTTCTGTAGTAGCTAGGATTACAGGCCTACACCACCATGTAATCTCTTCATCTCTGAGAAAACAACAATTCAGAGGAGAATCAGATATGTAATGGTTAAATTTCTGGAACACATTTCTCTAAGTTATTCTCATGGACACTGTAAGCCCCAGTGTTATGGGAAGTCTAAGTGCAGGCTCCTGGCTTCCAGCTGCATCCACTGCTTCCCTCAATGCAACAGAAAACCCAAAGTTCTCAAGGGTCTGTCTGTTAGTTACTAAACCATGTGATACTGGGATATTAGTTAACTGTGAGCCTCAGGTCCTCTCCTGTGCTTCTTCCTCAGAGTTATGAACTGAGCTCACACAAAGAACACAGAGTGGTGGCAGGCATAGTTCACTCAGCTGCTAAAGAGGCTAACCCTTCTTACCCTCATGTCTTTATGCTACTTCAATCACCAGCTCCAGTGAAGGTCACAAAAATCATTTATTTGTTATTTTTTTAAAGGTTTTAGGGTTTTGCTTGGGAGGTAGTGATAGAAACTTAGTTACTCTAAGGAAACACAAGTGCACATTCTTTACCTGACCCAGTTTTTCTGAAGCAATTAATCTTTCACTCTCTCATTGCAAGACATGCAAACCAACACAACCGTTGGAAGTATGCAACATCAGTGCCAATGCTATCTACACAAGGGCCGTGCTCAAAACCAACAGAGCTTCTCCTAAAATCTCTTGCAAGTAATAAAGGACTAGACACATTTCCACAAGGAATCTCTTTTGTGATGCTCAGCTTTAATCGTCAACTTTGTACAATGTAGAGTCACACAGGGAGAAAGTCTCTGTAAGGGTTGGTCTGTGGGCGTGTCTGTGGGTTGGATTGTTTTAGTGAAATATTGGTTTGAGAAGACCCAGCCCACAGTGGGTGGCACCATTCCCTAGGAAGGTGAGTGTGTGTGTGTGTGTGTGTGTGTGTGTGTGCATGTGTGTGAGACCCAAACTGTATATTGTATAAGAGAGAATTAGAGCTGAGCACAAGAAGTTAACACACACGCAGTCATTCCCTACTGCTGTTGAATATGTATGGGACCGGCTGCTTCAAGCTGCTGCCACTGTGACTTTCCTACCAAAATAAGATATACCAGAAATTGTAAGCTCAGTAGACATGCTCTCCCACAAGCAGCTTTGTGTACGACCTGATTTACAAACTCGAAGTTCTCACTCTAAGGTCAGTAGTATCCTCTAAGATACTACTTCAAAGTAAACAAATGAATCCTGGTTAACAAAACAGCAGAAAATACCTTGCCATGACAAAAAAAAAAAATGATCTGCTAGAATTCTCTGAATGTTTCCCTGGTCTCTTCTGACCTCCTGCTCTGCCTCAGGCACACTGAAACACTTGTATGGACACCCAGCAAATACTGTGAGTGACAGTTTTATGTAATTGTCAATTTGACACAATCTGGCTGCTATGAAGTCTCCATGAAGAATTACCAAGACTAGGTTATGCTGTAGGAGTTCAGTGAGGGAATGTCTAATTCAGTTAGTTGAGATGGAAAACCCTTGCGAATTGTGGGGCGACCACATATCCCACAGTTTTCCTCTGATTTACTCCACTGAAGTATTGCCAGTGTGCTCACCATCCTTGCTGTGGTCTGAAGACCCAAACCAGCCTCATGCTGGGCGGAGGCCATGCACAGCTGTTCACATCGCTGTGATGGTGAAGGAGCCCAGGCAGGTTTCAGGCCACTAGTTCTTTCCCTTTCTTAACTAGTTCAGTCGACCTCAGGGTTCGAAGTTCTTCCTGGCACCAGCACCTTACTTCATAGTGTGTCCATGCTGTTAAAACCACTTTAATTTTTCAACACACAAATTAGTGATCACCACTACTTTTGTATTCTCTAAAGCTTCAGGTCTGAAGATTCTAATGTCTTCATGGAAGGCATTGCAGAGTCACTGCTGTTGAATGATGACCTGGACTCAAGGAGTACATGAGAAGCCATGAATCACACCTGCTCTACTTCTGTGTGATCAGGGCATCTTCACTAAAGGTGTCACTAAAATACAACTCTGTTCGTCAGGTTGGCTATTTTAAATGCTTCCTAATAATCATTCATGGTTTATGGATTAAAAGTAAAAATCTTCAGTGTAATATACATCTCCCCCATAGAGTCATCAAAGACCTAGCATCAACCTTGGCACCACGTTCCTTCCTTCCCTCCACCTGTGAAAGGCCACTCTTTGCCCATTCGTGACGATGGAATCTCTCCCTCTGGGAATTCATTTCCTGCTATGTCATATCTTTGCACCATGGACCATATGACTTTCCAGTCAGGATTGCTCTCTTCATCTCTCCCCTCTTTTGTCTGGTCTGGACACAGTCATCTACCTGCCCATTCCAGCCTAAGGCTCACATTCTACATCTAGTATTACATTCTACATATGTACATATTATATATCTTACATCTCAGTCTTTCCTCTCAGGTATAGTCGGTTGTTTTCCAGCCCTTAGGATGATCAAATTCCTGATATCGATTTTTGAATACTTGCTTATTTATATGTTTTCTCTCTTACCTAATGTCAGCTGGCTTTCAGAGAGGAGCCTCAGCCCTAAGCAGAGCCCCTCATGACTAATGAAGAAATGTTGCTTGGTTGGATCAGTGAATAAATGAGTATCATTTCTGCCAGCATCAGGCAGACAGCTCTGTCAAATTCCAAGGTAATCTATTTTAACTTCCAGTGTTATTTGTTTAAAGTATGACTCACGCCCTCAATCAACATCTGTCTAATAGGTGATTGTCCTAAATGTTGTTCTAGACCAAGGGGCGAGGAGACAAGGCCTCTCTTTAATGACGTTTGAACATGTGTTAAGCAAACAAATGAAGGTCCTCATTCCAGAGAATGATACAAGTAAACACACCAGGGCAGAGTGGTCTGCAGGATGGGGGTACAAAGCTTTTCCTTGGTATAGATTGGGAATGCTGAGAGGTGACTTGGAGCTGATTTCTAGAAAACAAGCTGCCAGGTCTTACGAACAACAGAAGTCGAGTATAAATACTGCCTTCCAATGCTAAGACGACCACAGATCAATGGTGGTAGTGGTCAGTGGGACAGAGCTGGGGTCTAACACACTCACCGTAGGTCTTAGCAGGGAGTTTTTCAATAGTGTGCCGACAACCTCCAGGTTTACATTGCTTTAGTTCTGCTTACAAAACCGCCTGGTCTGTTTGATTGCCCTGACCTTTTAATAAAGCAACCAAATCAGATTCAGTTTCTGTCTTTTTCAAGTCTTCCCCACACATCCCACCCCACCCTTCCTGTCTGGAAAGAATTGGAATGTCTCTCTTCATCACTTTCATCTGGACATTGACAGAAATAACAAAAGCTGGTGTTTTACATCTCAATCTGCCTGCTTCCTCCCTTCTACATGAAATTCTACATGACTTCTTAAAATACTTCCGGAGATGAAAGATCAATGTCTGGAAGTAAGTTCAGGGCAGAACCCACAGGTGAGAGGCAAAGTCATGCATCTTAAGCTTGGCGTTCTTCTAGACTTGCAGTTAAGACATGGAAATTACACCGATACAGATATGGAGATCTATGAAGAAATTCAGATCTCTTACGAGGAACTCAGGTAAAATTATTCTCGCTCCACTATTGAGAAGGTCGTATTACATTTGTCCAACTGCAAGCCCTCTGTGGCTGGACCCTATTCCTCGTTCTGCAGTAGGCAGTGCCCGACCTTGAACGATGACCTCAGCCTTCTTGAAGACGGTTGGCATGAAGGTGGTGGTGATATTTTTCAGCCAGTGAAATGGGAAGGAACAGCCCTAGAATTCTCTTAGAAAGTTGCCTCGCTGACAAAATCCTCAGCCACACTGAAGGTCTAGAAGACCTATTGAGGACAGACTGAAACCCTTCTAGTTAACAGATAACCCCTGGCATTATGAGAAGTCGCCGTGCTACTCCCAGGCTTAAACTCTAGCACCGACCCTTTCCACCTCAATAATTGTGGTTTCTCAATAGGGCCCAGCTCCAGGGTTGTTTTAGGTATTAGAGCCAATGCTGATGTTGGTGATGCTATGGATAAAATCCCTGCTTCGTGACCAGAGACTTGCGAGGGAATCATTGCTCCTAGGAGGATGTGAATTGGGATTTGCTAGCCTGAAGTTTTTCAAACTTAACTCTTGGAATTAGCCAAGAACGAGTGTACACTGGCTAAGTCAGGTCACCACTCTGTTAACTGACAGGGATATCTTGGAGCCTTCCAAGGTCAACAACGTAACAACAATTTTAGATACTTTAAAATTTTTTGAAAACACCCATTTATACCCTTACACATTCAATGGATATTTTAGGAGCACCAACTATTCAACAGAAAATGAATGCCTAGAGCAATGGCAGAGAAAGTGTTCCGTGGGAAGTGAACAGAGCCAGGAGGGTGCCTCACAAATAAAAGCATACCGCAGTATGTCTGCTAAGACCCAGGATTAGCAGAAAGCAGGAGAGAAGGAACGGAAAACACAGATGACTGATCTAGGCCTGAGGGGTGGCGGTCAAGGGTCCCTGTGGAAGCAAGGGGGTGTGGGGGGAGCGGAACAGGGGCCGTGCTCACAGGAGACCCCAGTGTTTCAGTCAGGCTGGAGTACAGAATGCAAGAGGCAGGGCGCTGGGAGATGGAGGCAGAAAGTTGGAGCCAGGTTGCTTGAGGCAAGCTAAGGAGTCTGTGGGCTTTGCTTAGCACCTGGGAAAACTTGGAGAAAGCACAAGGCATCTACAGAAGCTTTCTCATCTAGCTCTAAGGACCTGGCTCCTGGCTGCTGAGGCTTGCCTGCAGCTCTCAGTTTAGCAGAAATCTCCCCAAGCTAGCTTTTGCTATGACGCGAATGAAGAAAGGAAGGCAGGTACATTAGAATGGTTTGTTTCAACGAGACATGATTCCTTACCCAGGAGACGAATGGAGGTGAGGTTCAGCAACTGTATTGGGATAACAGGAACAAGCCGGGGTAGGCTAACTTTAAGAGGTGTGGGGAAAGGGGCCGAGGAGGCTATACAATGTTCTACAAAGTCATATTTGGAGCTCAGATCTCTACCTGGACCAAGAAGAGGTATTTTGAGGAGTGGAGGGGACAAGGTTCCCTTCCTGTTGGCTGTCAGCTGCAGAAAATAGACTCCCTTCCATTACCTCAACTACAGATTCCATGGCGGATAAGGCAGTAAGTCCTTGGCATGGCGTGGCACCCAGAAGGGGCACTGTTAAGATTTATGGAGTGGCCTGAGATTTCTGCTGCTTCCTACACAGTTTTAGAATAGAAAAACAAACATAGACATACAAAGTCAAATGTGACACATGGAGTGGTGTATCCAGCGAGACCCCGGCAGACGACGGTACCCAGGAAACTTGGCACAGTTGTTGTCACTGAAGAATCAAACAGTGGGAATACTTGTAATAGCAGAAGAAAGTCCAAAGCAACTGTGACATGGTACGGGTGCGGACTGGAACTTCTAAGTTTATAATGCTCTGTTGTAGAAAATGTGTAAGATACATGGCTGGAGATACATGGCTCAGCAGTTAGGAGACTTCGTTGCACTTCCAGAGGACCTGGGCTCTATTTCTAGCACATACAAGGTAGCTCAAACCATCTGTAACTCCAGTTCCAAGGGATCCTCCAAGGGCACGGCACACATGATGCACGCACACATAGATAATACATGCAAAGACTTATACATATTAAATACAGACAATTAAACCTTTGAGGCTGGGACATGGCTCAATAGATAAAAGAATTTGTTGCTCATGCAGAGGACCCAGGTTCTGGTTCCAGCAGCTATATGATGGCTCACGATTATCTGAAACTCCAGCTTCAGGAACTCCAATGCCCTCTTCTGACCTCGATGACTTCCAGACATGCATGTGATGCACATACATGCATGCATGCATGCAAAAAATAAAATATCATTAAAAGATATTTGCATGTTCAGTGTGTGTGTGTGTGTGCGCACACACAGTCATGCATGACGTAGGTGCACATGTATAAGGGAACTGAGGTCAATGTTGAACGTCGTCCTCAGTTTTCCATCTCCACTGCCCACATCACCACCACTGAGTCATAGAAGAACAGGATCACTCCCGGCTTTCTGCGTGGATGGTGAGACTCTGACCTTGGCCGGCAGTTCACCACCTGAGCTATCATTGCAACTCCAGTGCTCATTTCCCAAACTCCCTCTGACATCTCAGAACCAAGTGCCTATGTAGAAACTGATACTTTTGTATTTAAGGATGTAACAGGTCTGTGTGGTCTCAGACCTGCATCCATCCTGGCAGACACAGACTTCACAACAGGTGGGAAAAAACTAGAGAAGCTGGAAATTATAGTTTAGTTGGCACGCACCTCTCTCTGAGTTTTGCTACTAGAACTCCTCAAGCCAAGCATGGAGGCATAGACCTACAAACTCAGCAGTAATGAGCCAGAAGCAGAGAAACATTCAGCCCAAACCTTAGCTAGACAATGAGTTTAGTACCAGACTAAGTTACACAAGACCCTGTCTCAGGAGCCAAAATAATGGAAGACAACCATTCCTGGTGTATTTTCTTAGTCTTAGAGATTCAACCAGACATTCCCAACAAGCACATATGCAGGAACAGCTAAAGGTGGCAAGAGAACCATGATCAATGTTCTCTTCATACAGGAATGCAGGATACCAAGGATGGGATAACAAGTACTGATTTAAACAAGGTTACCTGGCACATGTAGAATATGGAGTGAGACCAGGCAGAAGCTGAGTCCCAAGGATCCCTGGCCTGGTCACTGGGGAGCATTTGTGTGCTATCTCTCCACTACTGCCTTTAAAGCCAACAGCAAGAAGAGACAGCCTGCATTAGGGTCTAATACTCAGGGACACTACAGAGAGCACAAGTTTGGTGTCTGGTTTGGTGGAGCATTCAGCAGGCTGACACAGGAGGATGGAAGAGATTCCAGACAACCTGGGCTACACAGAGGAGGAATCTGGAAGCCCCTCCCTGTCTTGCCTTCCTTTCTGCCTCTCTCAGTATAGGTAGGACTGTCTGAAGCAGGTGGCCCTTACTCTGTCATGGAGGCACACGGAGGAGGCTGGGCTCTTCTTTGGTTGGAATGCTTCCTGGGGCTCTCTCTGCCCTCATCACTGTGCCTTTGCTGACTGGAATCGGCCCTGCCCCCCTCACACTTCTGCGATGTGCCACGTGTTCTCTCCAACCCTGCCGTGCAATCTGGACACTTTCATGGGAAAGCTTGGGTCTGAGAGGAAAGAGAGGACATTCCACACAAAGCAAGCTGAATAGAAGTTTGGAAAAAACAACCTGGGAGAAAATGATAGGCTTCTTTGACAGTAGTTTATTGTCTGGTGTTTGTGATGACACCAGAAGCCGATGCCTTCCCAGTTGAAAAATTCTTCCAGCTTCAGTTAAATTAACTTCCTTCTGTTTACCCAAAACATCATAACAGACCGCTCTCACTCAGAGTCTTTTCAGGGCAGCCCGGCCAGGGCAGACTCCAAAATCATCCCATCCCAAGTTTAGAAATCTGTTTTTTTTTTTTAAATTTTATTTATTTATTATGTATACAATATTCTGTCTGTGTGTATGCCTGCAGGCCAGAAGAGGGCACCAGACTTCATTACAGATGGTTGTGAGCTATCATGTGGTTGCTGGGAATTGAACTCAGGACCTTCGGAAGAGCAGGCAATGCTCTTAACCTCTGAGCCATCTCTCCAGCCCCCCCATTCCACTTTCTATGTGTCTCTCATGTAATGGGAAGACTGACATAGGAAATGGCATTTGCAGTACACTTGCATTTTTTTCTAGCAATAAAAAATAGAATAAATAAATCCATGTTATATATATTGGGATATACTTTTATAAAAACATGAATTTAAAAATTATTCAGCACGTCTCATTTTACCACACAACGCTAGTTTTACAGTAGTAGTCACCCCGTGGGGTAGAATGAGTCACTTGTAAATATAGAACTGGCACCGGGCAGCACAGTGCCAAGGGCTTCTCAGATATCCAGCCAAGGCGTCTGGTGCAGGGCTGCTTTGTTCACCGCAGTAGCGGCGAGTGCCTGGCTCAGCAGGTTCTGAGAGAACAGAGGCCAACGTTTTCCAAAATGAAATAAGATCCAGGAAGGGAGTATCCTTGATTCAGCAGAGCTGAGCTCCGAGGCCGAAAGGAGCCAGACTCGGAACGCAGATATTCCTGAGTGATTGGTGTCTCTCCGAGGGCTGCAGGTTCACCCTCTGACAAGCTCAGTCTTCCTGTCAAGGCAGCTCACTGCTATGATGAGCTGGCAGTGGAGCAAAGGCTTTGTTCCCATATTTCTGACTCCCTAGACTGCATGCTCTCGAGACAGTCACCTTAATAGTCATTTGGATAAATTACAGCACCCACCATGATAAAAGGACTGCGGATCACTTATGACCTTGACATAGGGTAAGAAATAAAGGTAAATAGGTAAAGGGGACTTTTTACTTAGATAAGATAGGAAAGGAAGAGGAGCAGAGTTCTCCAAGTTCTCTATATGTCCTATTTGCTCTGTGAAATCCATTCATTTATCTAACAGGTAATTTCATAAGCTCTGGGTCACAACCCCATCTGAGGTTGCTGAGCTGAGTGAGGATGGGATCACATAAACTTGGAAATAGTAAAAAGGTTTCTGAACGCCCAGTCAGTAAAAATCATTTTAAACTCAAACAGGCAATACTTCCAAGGTGATACTAGTCGTGCTAGCCCAAGTATCTTCGTTTGACTTTACAGCCTTATCTCCGAACACACAGCACACTATCTCTGCCCCAGGCAAGCCACCATACCACGTGACTGGAATTCTGCAGGACTGGAATTTGCCCGGAAGACTTCAGCTTAGGTTTCAGGGTACTGTATGGTGTGAGCTTCACTGATTTCATTGTGTATATAGGTTTCCTGCTCATGACAATTTAATTATGGAAAACAAATTATGGAAAACAAAGATTTAGTATTTTCCTACTACTCTTCTTCAGCATGTATCTAATTTATTTATCTTTGGATTATACTGGGTTAGACTGGTTGACTTTAACAACTGCCATTTGATCTGCTGACAAGTGGATTGGGACATAATGCCCAACAGTTCTGAAATGGCCCTAAACACACTTTGATCATTTTTCTCTACACACTTAGGTGAAGCAGCAGCTTCAGCACTTGTCATTAAAAATCAAAATATCAGGATTGGGAAGATGGTAGACTCAATAAAGCTCCTGCTTCAGAAGCATGAAGATGCAAACTCAGATTCCCGGCACCCACACAAGAATGGGGTGCAGTCACGGTGCACATTTGCAGCCCTCGTTGGAGCGTGTGGAAGGTGAAGTCCATTGGTTGGATAACCTAGCTGAATGGATGAGACTAACACCTAAGGCAGAGAATGATCAGGAATAACAGTCAGGGTTGGCCTTCGGCTTCCACATGCACTCAAACAGGCAAGCACACCTTTACACACACACACACACACACACACACACACCCATAAAACATCCTCCCCCCACCAACCTATTGAACAACTCTGAAAAAACTGAAGATGCTCAATGATTCAGCTATGATTTAATTCTTTGTAGAAGCATAAATATTCACACGCATCTCATTAATATGTAAATTTTCTTTCATCACTAATAAATGATAACACCTCTCCCCTCCAACCAAGCAGAGAAAAATGTAGAGCTCAATAAAAATAATAAAAAAATTGTAACATGAAAAATAAATAACACCACAGAATTATTTTAAAATAAGGTTCTTTATGATTCATTGTCAATAAAGAACAATGTGTGTGCTTATTTCATACATTTACATACCTGGGATTGCAAAACCCTCTGGCATGAAAAGCAGACACAGATAGGGAAGTGTAAAACATGGGTGTGGCATGTATTCTAAGCTCCCAGTGTTTACAGCAGACTTATACTGGGTGGGGAGGATTCCGCAGGACACAAACAAACACCAGCCTCTCATCTATTACCTCAGTGATGGGCCCAGTCTGCAGCAACTCTATTCAGAAGAAGAAGAAGCCCAGCCCAGCTCTCCCATGGCATCAGAGCAGGCCCGTGTCTCCGTGGTCCTCCCAGAACAACATCTACAGCACGAACTCCATTTGGAATTAATGTTTTCATATTTAAAATGTACCTCTTCCCTTGGAAAGATCCACTTACTGATAAGCTCTTCTCCTTGACTAAACTGTAGACAGGCTCTCAATTCTCTTTCAGCTAAGTCTCCATGCCGGACTCGCTAGTCTGTCTGTGTGTCCCGAAAATAGCATGAGTCCTACCAAGTTGGTCTAGATAGAATCTTTACCCTTACTATTTGATGATCCCCATCATCTGCTGCCATCCTCCAGGGGACATCTGACTACAGAGGCTGCCTTTAGCCAGAATCCTCCAAGGCAACTTAACAAGAAACTCACCTCATCTGACCTCACCACCTCTGTTCTTTGATTAAAATTCCTCCCTTGTTGTTGTGTTCATCCCTGAGGTCTCTTTTTCCCCAGTACAGCTGTGCTGAATAAAATCTGTTTCTCTTGGTGTGTGTGTGTGTGTGTGTGTGTGTGTGTGTGTGTGGTGTGTGTGTGTGTGAGTGTGTGTGTGGTGTGGTGTGTGTGTGTGAGTGTGTGTGTGTGTGTGTGTGTGTGTGTGTGTTACTGCATTAACTACGGTGAGGCTCTGGTTTTCTTAGTCACCAGTCATGCACATTGGTGTACAGATTACTTGCATTATCTCATGAGATCTAACCCCACGCAGAGGAGAACTGTGGGAAGGACCTGGGGTTTCTTTCAGGAGAAACTGATACAGGAGGACATTAGTACAAGTGGACATTCATTGTGGAGTGGCCAGAGAAGGCCCTGGATGAACTAATGATCCAGGAAGCAGGAAAGAGGACAAGATGGCTCAAGTCAAGCAAGTGTTGGCAGCTCTGGGAAGGTCTTCCAAAGGCAAAAAGCATGGCTGCTGCACGGAAGGACGCAGTCACAGAAGCGAGGATGTGTCGCGGCAACAAATACTTTCTGAAAGCAGCCCCAGCATGCAGAGGAAACCTACTTTGCATTCCACCTCAGAGCAACTCTTCTCTGAGGTAACCCACATAAGCTACCAAAGGCTTCCCAGTAACCAACTGCTCAACTGCTCAGAAGCCTTCAAAGTCCATCCCAAAGCTGCAAGGAAATTGCAATTAAATGTACAAAATGGCAGCATTTGGGCTGCTTACAAAAAAAAAAACAAAACCAATAATTTTTTTCTGAGAATGAAAGGGAATAATACTGTCTGTAATTAATTTAGAGGCACTAGTACATTGCAGACATGCATATTAAACACTCTCT
>NC_022009.1:91242683-91246460 GCF_000317375.1 Microtus ochrogaster | reverse complement strand
CAATAATTTTTTTCTGAGAATGAAAGGGAATAATACTGTCTGTAATTAATTTAGAGGCACTAGTACATTGCAGACATGCATATTAAACACTCTCTAGTTCATTTCATCTGACTAAATGAATAAATACATTATAGCATCCAGACACACAATTGAAACATTTCCCCGAGTATTCTTTAAACACAATGAACAAGATTGCAATGGCATCGTGAATGATAAAAAAATGACAAAGGCACTGTTAACCAACTGAATACAAAGCAACAACATGAATTATTTATGCCAATAATATTTGTAGTCATACAAATTATATATTGATGTTATATTGAAGTGTTTAGTCTTCCAGCCAACATATACTACACAACCTCCAATTTAATGCCCTTGGATAGCTTTAATTCAACGATACCATTCAAAACAAAACCATAGAAAGATGCTTTTTTGATTCTCTCACACTATGATTTTTCTACATTATGAGACAATCAGAGCCACCACAATTAGCATTTGCTAAGACTATGCTATTGGAAGGGCCGTGGAGAAGATGCTGCTGGGAAGCTTCTGCTTGCCTTGTTCTCACCTTACAGAGAAGGTCACGTGGCAGTCACTGCTGTAATGATCTTGTCTCAATTTGGCATTATGGCTGAGTGAACATGTCTTATAGGCTAGAAAAGCTAAAGCAACTCCTAAGTTAAGGGCCACAGGGGTTTTCCTTTACATTTCCAAAGTACATTTCAGAAAACTTTAGAAACTACTGAGTCTCTATGAGGATTTGATTTTCTCTTGTCTGTGAGATTATCCACACTCATCTCCACTGGCTGGTACACGCACACACACACACACACACACATATGCATGCACACACACACACATGCACACACACATACACATGCACACACACATGCATGCACACATGCATGCAGGCACATGCACACACACATGCACACACATATGCATGCACACATGCATGCACACACATGCATGCACACACATGCATGCACACACACATGCACACGCACACACACACAAGCACACACACACAATCACACTCCTGTAGAGCAGCTTAGTCTCAGGTTGTCTATGTTTCAGGACTAACTACCTTTCCATGTTTCAGGGGAGCAATAGGGGTGCTGCCATGGTTAGGCTAAACTGTAAATTCCTTAAGGGCTGAAGTCAAGGGCTTTAGTCGTTTAGCATGAGCTATTTAAAAATGACATTAGATTCCAACCTTGGGCTGGACTCTTCACAAGTGACCGAAGAGCTGAGAAAAGGCTGAACACTAGCGTGGGATCTCAGACCTCATGGAAAGCTGCTTCCAAGATGGAAGACACATGAGATCCCATGTAGAATGTCTGTCAACACTAAAGGAAAGAGGTCAAAGAGGAAAACACAGTAACTTCTTTAAAATCTAGCCATCTTCTCAATGGCATTCTCTTGTCCAAGTCCAAGTCAGGCTTATGAGAAATCATCTCCAGTGTCCAAACATCTTCCTGAAGGTTTCCTCCACACTGCTCCCCATGCTTATTTTACTTCCCCAAAGCCTCTGTCCACCTGCCTGCTTCTGTCTCACTCCACCTACTACCCCAGCTCACCTGACGGGTACAGATGGACAAGACCAGATTACAATTCTTGTTCCTCTACCGCCAGTCAGGGAGTCTTGGGGAAATTGGGTCACTGCCTCAGCATCCTCTTCATCTTTAAAATGGAGATGATAACCAATATTGCCTCACAGGTCCATTGAGAAGACGAAGTGAGTTACTATATGTAAAATGGTAATCACAACAGAGTCTGGTTGTGATCAGAGGTCCTAAAAATTATTTTCCTTTTTCTGTGAGTTTATTCCAAAACTATACTTTGCAAATGACTTTATTAAAATGCCCATCTGACCTCCTGTCTTTCTCAGATATCAATCTGAATTTGGGGACTACTTCTTGGTGTGGGAAGTCCTTCTGTATATGTGATGCTTTTATTGGTTAATGAATAAAGAACCTCCCTTGGTCTGTGAAAGGGTAGAGTAGAGCTAGGCAGGGAAAACTAAACTGAATGCTGGGAGAAAGAACGAAGAGTTGGAGCCGCCATGGAGCCTCCAGAGGAGAAAGAGTGAGGCAAGTGACAGAACCTTACCAGTAAGCCACACCCACATGTGATACACAGATTAATAGAAACAGGTTACATTAAGATGTAAGAGCTAGTCAATAAGAAGCTGGAGCTAATAGGCCAAACAGTGATTTAATTAATACAGTTTCTGTGTGATTATTTTGGAAGACTGGGGGCCGGGAAACAAACAAACACCCTTTGACAACTTCTCACTAACCCCGAGTGAACATGGTATCTGGACCATGGTGGAGACTCTATACCATGCCCTGGTAGATCTTTCACTGCAGGACCCTGACTTATCTGTGTAACTTTTACCTATGGCTGGCCTAACGGACACCTGTCTGGCGCAAGTTCCAGCCTGGTCTCTATGCTAAAAATGCTCATGTTCATCTCTCAACACATTATTTCTTGTTAAAGGCCAATGCCAAATGCTATTTCTTTCTTCAAAAGTTTTTCTTTGAGGATTAATCTCTACTTTCTACAAGTTTCAAAGAACTCTTTGCAAAAAAAAAAAAAAACCATTTTCATTTAAAGTATTTGTGACTGTTTTGACTTTTATTACACACACACTTTCATTACACACACACACACACATACATACACAGACACACATACGAGTTCTTGAGAAAATGAACTGTTTCCTAATCATATCTATACCCAGAGATATACCTCAATCAGTGTTTTACAGACCACTACATATACTTATTTAAGTTGGATCGAAAAGAGAAAAGATAATTGGCATGTGGAATGTCACAACTCATACCTGTTTCATGCAAATTAAATTTTAATTAATTTATTAAATTTCAATTAAGCTTCTTTCTCAGAATTACCCTTGAGTGTTAAGTGCTTGCTTTAGCTTCAATATTTGATTATAGCTTCAGAATCCCCCCTTTTATGCCTTAACACATTGTGCATATAGCAGGCACTCAAAAAAAAAAACATTTGTTGAATTTAATTACTGAATTGTTTCTCTCAAGAAAAGTTCAGGAAACCAGTTCAAGCTAAAGGGTTCACTTCCTTGAGATGATGAAGGTATTACATGATATTAAAGGGAAAGAAAAGCAGGACTAGTTCCCTTTGCCTTTTTCTGGTTGTCATGGAAACACAAGCATCACATGTGGACCACCATTGGCTTTCTCCCATCCAGCTTCCTGCCGGGATCTGCTTGGCAAGGCCCAGAACTTCACTCCCAGAGAAAGTAAACAGAATGTCAACCTAGAGGCCAGGCACCAGCAGTTGGGAGGAGGTTTCTCTGTCTAAAACTTATTATGTCAGCTAGTATATTTCCCCTAAGGAATTTCTCCTAAGACGGCACACTACATGGAGAGAACTGAGGAGACAGGGAAGGGAAACCCTGAAAACATTATTCTCAGGATAACAAGATGGGAATCAGACAATTAAAAAATCCTGTAGCCCAAAGTACATTTGATTCATTTAATATTTTGTTGGTTTGTGGTTTTCCACCAACAGTTGATAGAATGTGCTGCCACCATCTAGTTCAGTCTCAAACCAAGAACTAGGTGGTAAGCATTCAGGGGTGCAATGGGAAACGCTAACATGTGGATTTCTAAGATGAAGATCCTGAGAATGTAGCAGCTTCCATGATGTTACAACTATCATATGGCCAAACTGAACCTTTCAATAGACTGTCAATAAACTCAAGGCTGTGAAAAGATCCCAATACTCAGCAGG
>NC_022009.1:91221360-91241498 GCF_000317375.1 Microtus ochrogaster | reverse complement strand
GGGGACGAGGCAGAAATTTTTTCAATAATAATAAAAAAATAATAAAAAAAGAAATAAAGTACAATCATAATGTCAGGCATATAGGTGCAGGGGAATCTCTGGGAGTTCTAGGCTAGCCTGGTCTACACAGTGAGCCCTAGTCTTGGCATAGCTACATAATAGCCATGTTTTAAAAAAAAAATGATAACCACATATGAACCATTAAATGATTTGTTTCTGTGAGCATTTGTTTCAACAACTAGCATTAACATTTACACCTGGCAATTCCTGCCAAGGCCCTGAGGCTCTATTGGAAATCACGCATTCTCTGAAAAAAGTTCACATTTTCTATATTCACACTAAAGAAGAGTTAAAACCAGAGGTTAGAAGTGAAACCTCAGAAGCCTGATTCACTCTGACTTGGCTACTATGTGCACTTTCATGAAATGCTTTTGTCCCATTTTGTACTTGTTAAAGGATGATCTTCAGGCTAGGAATGTTATGTGAGACACGAAAGAAGAAATTTAGAGAGATTCTGAGAGGCCCAGGGAAAGAGCAACGCCATGTCTTCCTGTCATGCTGGGTCCACCGAAGCCGGAGACAGGAGAGGCCCTTTCTCTGCTAAGTTGCTTCTGCCAGAGTACTTTACTAAGATAGAGGGCATCTCACAGACCACACGAACATGTCTCTTCTAATCTCTCTTCTACATAGAAGGATTCAATGATGAGGCTAAACTTTGACCCACTGACCTAATCCTATTCATCTCTCCAGAGATCCTAAAGGATTGAGTCTCCAAGCTTTGAATACCTTAGCATGAGAATTAAATTTCAATACATGACACCAAACCATATTCACACTCAAACCATATTCAAAGCATAAATCTCAGTGACAGTAAAAATAGATAACACAGTAATACATTTAATTACACTTCATTGCATTTACAAGCTAATTTTGCAAATATTTTTAGTCATATTTTAATGTTCTCAAATCTTATTAAAGTAATTTTATATTTATTTTCCTAAATATGATAAAAACAGGCTAACCATAGATCATACCAAGTTGGCTTAAGTGTGCCCCAGTTTGCACCATAATGAAGTTAGTATGTATTTCCACCATGTGCAATATATTATAGCTATATACCATAATATGACTAACATTATTTACTATTCTTATACTGTATTAAAGTTATTTTCACAGTCTTCCAGTATCAATGATTGTCAGTGTCCTGAAGCAATTGTGACCCATATTTAAGTCACGCCATTTTGCACAAAGCCATCCTATTGTGGGCTGAGGAGTGTTCAATAAATAAGTAATACACAACAAAATACACAACAAAAGTAATTGTTTGGGAGCCAGTGGGATTTCTTTCATGTTACGTCTTTCTAAAAATCTCATGGGCACCTTCTCCCTTCCATATGTTAGGGGAACCTACAAAAACCAGGGCTCTCATAGCAAGCCATCTTCTGGTTGGAGAGTCAACAAACTTTTTGTATGATTATTTATTTGATTTTTATGTAGATCAAACTTTAGTGCCATACCACAGAACAAGAGTAGCTCGTGGTGGACACTAGCTTGAAAGCTGGAGTTCAGTTTAATAGCCACTGAGTATGCCCTATGCCCAGTGAGACTGAGACTCTTATATCTCAGAGAAGGGTCCAGTTTAACCAGAAAGTCACGGGGCACTAGCCACGAGTTCCCACTTAGAAGCTTTCTCATAACCTCTAGGAAAGCCACCAGGAACTGAGGAGCCGATAACAGACGATCTTCTGGTCACTTTTCCAAACAACAGATGGAGGTGCAGAGAAATGACAAGCTCTCATGCACAGGGCATCAGTCACTGTGACGTACACCCGGGAGAACTGTCCAGGAGGCAAGGATTTACGCTGGCCCACTGTTTCCGTGTTTCTAGACCGTGGTCTCCCGGCCTTCTTGCTTTCAGGTCTGTGGAAGGAGAACATGTGGCAGAAAAAAAAACGCCACCTACCTTACAGGGCTGCCTGGGGTACAGAGAGATGTGCAAAAGAGAAACATCCGCTTTATGGGTATTCACTAGTCACCTCATTTCTTCCCACCAAGCGTCAACTCCTCAGAATTCCACACCAACATGTCACTGGTTTGTGATCAAGCCCCTGTGGGTGAACATTGGGGAGCGTTTTCTATCTAACCCATGGCAAGCCAAGGGCCCAATTGGATGAAGCTCCTCCTCTTCTCTGTCAAATGGCACCATGAGAATTTCATCAGGGAAGCCTCATGGGAGGCTGGGAAAGGCTTACAAAATTACCCTCACATTAATTGATTTATTTATGCATTTTGTATGTTTGCGAGGGGTGGAGCTAACATGTGGAGGACAAAGGCCAACATACGGGATTTGTTTCTCTCCTTCCACATTGTGACTCCCGCAGCTGAAGGCGGGTCTTCAGACATGGCTGCAAGTCCTTTCCCCACTGAGAAATCCCATAGGCCACAGCTTAGAAAAACAGAAACCCACTATTTTGATGATAACTCTGTGACCCTGGGGGCCTCACAGCTACGGGTTGTGTTTATGCAGTAAGGCCACGACAGCAGCCACAGCCTCCCATGTTTTCTGTTAAGGTCTGAGGTCAGCCTTAGCGAGAGAGAGGAGCTTGGAACAGCGATTATGAGCTTCCTGACAGCTGACAATGAGCCACAGAAACGATTTCGCTTCTCCAGGAGGGAAACCGAGTGAGCAAACCTGTGGATTAACATCTTTATTTACTTTAAACTTTCATGAAGAAGTCTGGAGCGTGAATAATTCATAAACCTCTGAAGGGACTGAGCTTACAGCCAGGAAGACCCAGTTTCCCCCCATTATCTTGCAGAACACAGACTCATACATTCCTATGGGGCCTGAGTGGGTGCCTATTTTAACCAATGCTTATTTATGGGGTCACAATTAAACATGAACCGTGGGGGTCCTATTTCCACAGGGACATCAGTCAAGAATTTTTTTGCTTTGTTTTGGTTTGTTTGTTTGTTTTTAGCATCCAGAGAGATGGAGAAAGCACATAAGAGAAACATGAGTGCCCCCATTCATTGTCTGTTATTCCTGGGATTTTTTTTTTTTTTTTTTTTTTTGGTGGGGTTTGGGAGAAGGTCCGGAAGTTGGTGGAGCAAAACAAGAAAGACATGAGAGGCTGGTGATACAGCTCAGTGATTAAGAATAATTGCTGTTCTTACAGAGAACCCATGTTCAGTTCCCAACACCTACATGGTGGCCCACAACTGTCTGCAACTCCAGTTCCAGGATATGGATGTGTTTCCCTCTTCTGGATCCCACAGACTCTGCACACACTGTATGTACTTGCACACATGCAGCCCAAAAATGATACACATACAATAAAAACACATGTAAAAATAAAAAAAATAAAAATTACCATCATATGTGGCCTACTTCAACTAACCAAAATAAAATTTATTGTTGTTTAAGGGTGAACTTTTCTCTTTTGTGTTCCTGAGGCTGAGTGCAGGAAGCCCTGCAGGTTACCTTAGAGGCAACTCCTAGCTCCCAGCTGCACAAAAAACAAAATGCTGTTCCCTCCAGTCTCTGCAAGCCAAGTGTCACAGCAAAAGAGAGTAAAGCAGAAGGAGGCAGCAGGAGATGATACAGTGCAGGGTTCTGGTGTCATGGGATTTGATTAATTCTAACACAAATGAAGGTCAAGTTTGCAGGCAAACACACATACGGGTGCAAGTAGAAAGTGGAATAAAATATTGTCTAATAGGAACTCAAGCTGCACGTATAGCATATGAGTTGATCTTCTCTCCTTCAGTGAATGCCACTAAAATTTAGAGATTGAAATTGACGTAGGCATACGATTAATTATGAGTGGGGAACAAGGATTAGCAGCCACATGAGGAAAGCCTCCCAGAAAGAAGACCATTAGAAGGGTCAATGAAACCAATCCTAGAACAACATCCCAGAAGTGAGAAAAGCAACACCAGATTCCTTGAGAGCAATCCTAGAAGACGAAGCTCCAACAGAGCCCTCCTCCTGCCTATACCCCATTTGTGCTACTTAAGCCCCAAAGTGGTGAAAATTTGATCCCAAATTCTATGCCTATGCTATTCATTGAACACTTCCAAAAGGTCATGGCCTCAGAGAACCTGACAGCACAATTAAAACTGTCTATAACAATTCAAATGCCAAAGATAGAAAATTACACAGCACGAATTTTGAGTTGTAGCAATCATTAGCTATACAAGAAATAAGCCAAAATAATATTATTTGATCTTTCAAGTTTTAGCATCCATCTTTTTTTAAAAAATATTCATTTATTTATTATGTATACAATAATCTGTCTGTGCATATGCCTGCAGGCCAGAAGTGGGCACCAGACCCCATTATAGATGGTTGTGAGCCACCATGTGGTTGCTGGGAATTGAACTCAGGATTTGGAAGAGGAGGCAATGCTCTTAACCTCTGAGCCATCTCTCCAGCCCCTTTAGCACCCATCTTTTGACAGGTTAAAACAAAATGCCCCATGCCTCGTTATAGAAAAAGCGATACACATGGCAGTATCCAGAACCTAATTTTAAAAAGTCAGAACTCTAAAATGTAGTCTTCATGGATGAAAATGCATCCAGTGAGTCAGAAAAGACAATGAACACCTATCTGGATGAGAAGGAAATACCCAGAAAGAACAGCAAAGGGACAGATGCAATCTCTTTAACAAAGAGAGCTTAGAAGCATTAATTGATATTTGGTGCTTTCAGAGTATTCCAATATTATTTACTTTAAAATTAATAAAAATCAAATAAGATAACATTTTAAATGCATAATTTCCTCTTCATCAAGTTCCCATCCAGATAAGTTAGTGTCTGTGAAGAGATTTGGGAAGTTATTGTTTAGAACAAGGGGTGACTGACAGTCTTGCTCCCTGCTTGTTTAGCAAATAAAGTTTTATTTGAACATGGTTATGCATGTTTTTGCTCTGGGCATGGCTGCTTCCTTTATCGCAGCCGAGTTGAGTAGGTGCCACCAAAACCTCACAGCCTGCAGAAGGTAAACTGTTCACTACCCTTATCAGAAACGTTACAGATTCCTGATCTGTAACACAGTCTAAAAAATACTATCTGTTGTCAAGTTGATTCTCAGAGAGTCAGTTTCCAAGTAACACCCAGCACAGGCTGCCTTCCTGAGGATGCTGTGACACACCTCAGGATTTAGTATCTAATACTGGTTTCTTTGGAGTGTGTCAGTCGGCTCACAGGAGACATGTGGTGGGAGGTCTGTCTGAACATGACAGTTTTCTGGCCATTCATGTAAGAGCCAATCTAAGCCCTTGCATTTCTACATACTTGGGATTTCCTAGGGATAAAGAAAAAGCATCCTTTACATGTTCACGTCAGAATGAGTGTTGCCTGGATCTCAGCGTGGACACAGTCACCTAAAGGATTCAGCAAATCCAAGCCAAAGACTACCCAGGTGAGAATAAAGACATCCCACAGATACCTTTACAGAACAAAAACAGAAATGCCAGCCTGAATGCTGTGTCCTTCATCTTTTTCATTGTAGTAATATGAGCGGCGGGGCTGCGTCCCCAGCACCCCGGCTGCACCCCGGCTGCCTGGCTAGCTTATGCCCCAAAATAATTACATGGACACTGTATTCTTTTAATCACTGCTTGGCCCATTTCTATCTAGCCTCTTCTAGGCTAACTCTCGCACCTGGACTAGCCCATTTTTAATCATCTGTGTGTAGCACCCCAAGGTGCGCTTACCGGGAAGATTCTAGCCTACATCATCCTGGGTCGGAGCTTCATTGCGTGTGCCTCAGAGAGCAGAGCTCTTGCCTCTGCCTGCAAGAGTGGAGCATCGTGTCTCTCTCTGAGGCCTCTGCCCCCGAGAGGAGAGCTGTCAAGTCTGAGCTCACTTCCTCTTCCTCCTAGCATTCCGCTCTGTTTACTCCTCCCACCTATGTTTTAACCTATCAGGGCAAGCAGCTTCTTTATTTAATTAACCAATGACCTTCCTCCATCATTTCATCACATCCTTTAAATTTCCTGAAGGAGTCTCTTTAAGTGACTCCATGGGTAAAGGCACCTCCTATGACCTGAGCTTGGAGACCTGCATTTCTCCTCCAGAGCCCACAAGGTACAAGGACAGAACTGACTCCTATGTTGTCCTCTGACCTCCACATACACTACCCCATGTACACGAAATAAACGCAATTGTCTTAAAAAATAAAAATAGATAGTCAATCTGCATTGTGGTAAACTTGATTTATGGAAAGAACAGATGAAGGAAACTAATGATGGGCCAAGGAAGCCATTTTTTTAAATAGCCATGTTCCTCCTCAAGGACAAAGGCTGGCTCTGCTGAAACTATGTTCAGAGTGAAGGGTGAACACCCAACCACTCCCCTTAGTATGCTTTCTCTGTGAGAAAAAGATCTTCCAGCAGCACCCCTGACTTTTACTACTTACAGGAAAGTTTCCAGGAAACGTCTAGGGAAAGGGTCCTAGCCCCAATGTGGACAAATCCTGAAAGTGGAATCTCAACCTGGCTTTAAAGAAACCGACTTGAAGCTGTCTGTGAAGATGCTTTTGTAAGAGAGCCTTTCTATATTTTTAGCTTGTTTTTTTTTACTTATTTACTGCCAGGTTTTCTGTAGTCACAAACATGACACTCTATGCATTCTTAATGTCTTCCGTGACCGTCCTTAGATGCCAAGAAGCATCTGGGTTGCTTCTATGTATAGAACTCCTAGATTACAGAAATGGTAGTTTTGGGGGTTTTGGTTAACAGACAGCAATTTGCCCTGTTCCCAACAGCACCCCTCCATGCTATGTGTGATCCCCTGGCACACCCCAGTTTAGCAGCATCCATTTCCAGTACCATTGTTCTAGTGACATCAAAGTGGCTCCTAGTCTCTTGAGTGCTTTGCTGGATGCTCTGCCTAAGGCCACTGTTGAGAGCACTTGACATCTGACAACAGCAAGAACGGGGCCTCTCAGAACCGGAACCTCATTTGTTCTAGGCATTCCTCATGCATTGTCTCATTTAGTAAACACAACAACCTTATAAGGGTTTTTTAAATTAACTCTCTAGTTTATAGCCGAGAGAACTGAAGCAATGTGAGCTATGAACCTTGTCTAAGCCTACCAAAATAATTAAGGAAAAACTAGGGTCCAGATCCAGGCAGTCTGTGTCTACAGTCATTCAAAATCTGTTATATCCTGTCTTACACACCGTTCCATTGCTATGAAGACATCATGGCCAAGGCAAGTCCTAAGACAAAGCATTTAAACTGGGGCTGGCTTACAGTTAAAGCTTAGCAACATAATGGAGAGTGTAATAACAGTGAGGCAGGCATGGAACAAGAGCAGCAGCTAAGAGCTTATATTCTGGTCTGCAGGCAGGAGACCAAGAGAAAGAGAAAGTCAGAACCCATCCCCAGTGACGCACCTCCTCCAACAAGGCCACACCTCCTAATCCCTCCTAAATAGTTCACCAGGTGGGAACCAAATACTCCAATACTTTAGCCTATGGCAGTGATTCTCATTCAAAGCAACACACCTCACAGAGACTAATACAACTTGGCCATCACCAAATTACTGTGTTAAAAATTATCTACCTTGAGACTAGACAGAATCCCTTCTATTGTGGACCTCAGGAAAGGGCGTGAAATTCCACAGAGGTGAGCTTGCATGACTACAATTAGTTAGGAATGTTTCAGAATCTGTTCTGTCTTCAATCAAAGGCAATGTCTGTTCTTCTCCTCCTGTACATGTGTGTTCATAAATGAGAAGGGCATCACTGCCCTGTGTGACACCAATCCACCACGCAGCCCGTATGTGTCGCAGCTAGAGTCACTGCGGTGGCTGAGTCTCAAGTCCCAAGAGATAAGTGAGCAAGACATACAAAGCCCTGATTCCCCTACTTAGCAGTTGTGGACCCTTGGGTCAGATGTTTAATCTTTGTGACTATCAGTGATTTTATCTGTGAAGCTGAAATTAAAAAATCCTCATGACTATTCCTAAAATTCCCCAGGGCGAATGTGAAGGCCTGAGCTAATAGACTCGGAAAAGGGCAGGGCGCACGGTAAATCTTTGTAAAACTGAAGTTATTATTTTCAGTTATGTAATATAGTATTCCCATCTGACAACATCTTGAAAATCAGCATGGTTTATGGTCTAAACTCTTTTCAAATGACTTCCAAAAGCATAATACAAAGAGGTATCCACAGATGAAATTAGACACATTCACCCCTGTAAAGAAAATCAATGTTAATACACAACAGTATAGAAAATTATCCTAATGTCACATCTGTAGACCTTAGGAAAATGTAGATTCTATGAAAAAGAACTAATGCTTCACTATTTTCCACCCAAACATGTCAATTATCAATATGAATGTATATCAAAATACTGATCTCAGTATTAATAATTATAGTTAATGTGTATTTCAACAATAAGCCCTGAGTAAAAATAAGGAAATAAACATCTCTCTTGCTCTATGCTGTGGGGGTGCTGTTATGTCAACGTAATGCCCACAGTGACTCGTCAGAAGAACATCACATCCAAACAGCCAGAAAAGCCATGTGACCGCCATGCCCTGAGCAGAGCCCGGTAGCATTCCCTGTGTGGTTCATCAAGAAGACCCAAGGCTGGTGAGGAGGAACAGGGACAGCCATCACGTGGTCTACAGGCCACGGTTCTGACCACATTACACTGCAGATTCTATCAGAAGCTGCTTGGGCTAGTGAAGTGTAAGAGCTTTGCGTGTTCATCAGACAGATGTGGGTTTAAATCTGGTACTAGTTGGCAGCCACGGACTAATGAGCCAGGCATTTAAACTCTAAGTCTCGGTTTTCTGATCTGTCAGTGCAGACTTAAGTCATGGTGCCGTTGTGAGAAGTACCTTGGGTAAGGACAGTGGCTAACACCAACACACCTAGAATATTATCCAAATCATCTATATTCCCAACGTTAATATGAGAATTGTACCAAGTATACACTATTTTGTTCTCTCCCATGTACAAACACAGGCTGTAGGCATCTCAGATGGTGCGAATTCTATGGGCCAATGAGACTTCAGGTTGCTGCCAAAGCACAGCAACCTTCTACCCATGATTACCCGACTTCTCCTCTCCCCCACTCACAGCATGTATGTGCTGGAGAAGGAACTGTAGGGCTGGAAGATAGCCTCCAGTCTATAATCAGCATCTTCAATTCTAGTACCGAATAAAACCTTTGGCTAGCATCAAAAGAACATTTCCTTTGAGGCTTCAGTCCAAGATCTCTATAACGGAGGTTTACAGAGGGGAGCCAGACCCTGCGTGCATATTTATAGGTCACTGCCTTGGTACACAGCCAAATGGATCTTTGGAACCGAGATCTCTGCCAAAGGAACTATCTGTGGGTTTTCTTAATGGTATCTCAAAACCTTTTAAAATAATAAATAGAAACAAAAAAGAAAGATCGAGGCAACTCGGAACTACCCTCTGAAGCTTGTGAGCCAGTGCTCCTCAGCCCAAGAGGACGAGAGACAGTTTTTGTTTCTGGGAAGACACAGAGAAAAGTCAGAGCATAAAACCCTGAGTGAGCGAGGGGCCAGAATGGTGACTCTGCATTGCTAGAGACCTAAACTTCAAGCAAACCTGGAGAACTGTTCTTAAGGACGCCAACAGATTGATCTAGGCTGGCTCCTCCATGGCTGGACCTCCCTCATCATGTCAAAGTAGCATATACACAGAGAGACCCCTTTCTCTGGTGCCTTCCTGCTAAAAACTAGCAAACCACGAAACACACACACACACACACACACACACACACACACACACACAATGCTGATGCTCAGAAAATGTGTTCTTTTGCCTGAAGAGATGGCTCAGTTAAGAAAACTTACTATTCTTGTAGAGAACCCTGATTTATTTCCCAGCACCCGCAGGGCAGCTCACAACCCTATGTAATTCCAGTTCAGGGAATATCATACCCTCTTCTGGCTTCTGAACATACCAGGCATGCATGTGATGTGCACACATAGACGTAGACAAAACACTTATTACCTACAGAATAAAAATAAATTAATTTTTAATAAATATAAATGACCTTTAGTCAGGCAGTGGTAGCGCATGCTTTTAATCCCAGCACTCAGCAGGAGACAGAGGCAGGTAGATCTCTGTGAGTTCAAGGCCACCATGGTATTACAAAGCAAGTTCCAGGATAGCTAGGGCTGTTACACAAAAAAATCCTATCTCAAAAAACAAAAAGAAAAAATATTTTAATAAAACCATTACTTCCTAAATTGTGAAAACAGGGTATTTTTTTTTTCATGATTTACTAAGGCACTGGGATAGTGAAGCTAAGGTTAATTCTAACTCATGAAATGTTAGCAACTGGACAACGTGTCCTTGAATTTCCTGGGATCTGAAACAACACGGAGTCCCCTGATTGTTCCCTGCAGCCTCACTGTTTTCCACAGAAAGAGACGTTCCTTCCTTTCTGCTGTTTCACTGGAGAACGGGGGAGACATGGACTTTGTAACTAGCAGAGATGTCTGAGAGAACCAAAGCACAGACACGCAGAATCACATAAACATAAACACGCAGAAAACATAAACACGAGGGCTTCCGAACCGCCTCCATCACCAAATGCCCTGTCTCTCCAAATCCGGGGCTTCTAGCTTGGGAATGACCAACTCAGGAAAATAAAAGAACAAAAACAAACAAACAAAAACAGGCTCCTTAAAAGCAGGTCAGCAAGAGGAGGAAAGATTCCAGGCAGATGGAAAGAAACCGCACAGAAGAGTAGATGAGGAGCTGGGATCCCCAGCATCCCACTGCCAGCCGTACCCCAGCACTAGCGCTGGCTTCCAGAGAGCTGAGTGAAGCCAGGGGAACTCCACCAGGCATGCAAAGTAGGGCATGAGAAGACTGAGAGCAACTGGGCCCTTCACTGCCATCCTCTGAAGCTTCCCATTGCGGGGCCAAGGAGGGAGCTACAGCACTATCCAAACCAGAATTTGCGGAATTCTGTCCCCATCGTGCCTGTTGTCCGGAGGACATGATTGGCTTCATCTGGGAATCTGAGCACGCACTCATCAACTCAGCCACACTCTGCTCCTTGCTTCTGAGCTGTGGGAAAGAGCCCCAGCCTTAGCAACTCCCACTAGGGAGTCTGATGCACCCCTCAGCTCGAAAGACAGCTCAATATTCTACAACAGCACAGTCCTGAGAAACGCGCCTGCAGACACCTGTTAGTCGGCACACAGACAGGTGTCTGAAGAAAGACACCCTCTCCTTTCTTCAAAGATGTTCACACCAAGTAATTTCATTTGACAGTTCTTTGAAACGTCGCCTTACGTTTGGGTCTCTGTGATGAAGTCCTCTACTGCACCCAGTCCAAACAACCCCCAGTCATTGCAGCTTCCCACGTTGCACGCTGTTGGAAGACCTGACTTCTATACCTTTTGTAGCAGGAAAGGGAGCCCACAGACCTTCCTCAAGCTCTAGGGAATATGGCCGCTCAGGATTCTGGGAGCAGGTACTCAAACCAGTAAAGTCTGGTTTCTTAGAGGGCAGGAGTGGAGGGGTGGAGTGGGCTGGGGTTGGGAGTGGAGGACAGAGAAAATACACTTTGAGAGAAACACAAGAGAGCTGCAGAATAGTGGTCCTGAACACACGCCAGGACTCGGCCACACTTAGGGTAAGAGAAGAGGAGGGCAGAGAAGACCTTAAAACCTTCTTCTCTTGAGATCTAAGAGCATCACAGCCCTGCCATAAAATATTAGGTCTATACTTCATGAATGAAAAATATAGGCAAACACAGAATGATAGCATGAAATATTCCTTGAATCAATTAAAGGGTATATACTTTACCTTCACATCCTTAATCATAAAATTAAAACAAAAAGTTTATGTATTCATTACTTAGTTATTCTGTGTGTTCATAAAGTGTGTGAGTGTGGACACATACACAGGATGGCACGTGTGTAGAAGCTCGAGAACACCTGTAGGCGTTGGTTCTTACCTGGGTAAACCCAGCTCACGACATCATACTTGCATAGCGTGTGCTGTTGTCTGTTGAGATGCCTCATCATTATTGAAGCAGGTAGGTTTTTGCTAAGATATTTTTCTGATTTATTTTATATTCATATGTCTGTGTGTAAGCCCATATGTGTGCAGGTCCCCATGGAGGCCAGAAGAGGGAACAGGGGATCTTGGAGTAGGAGTTATAGATAACTGTGGGGGCAGGGAACTGAATGCTGGTCTTCTGACGGAGCATCAAATGCTTTTAACTTCTGAACTCTCTCTCCAATTCTTAATATATGTAGTTGATAACATGCTATTTTTACCCAGGAGAATGACACAGTGACTGAGGTGCCTGAGCAATGCTTAGACCACCAAGGTTGTTAGCAGCAGTTAGCCTACTTGACTGCAGCTATATTTACTCAAAGAGGCTGGAAATATAGGAATGCAGAGGTGATGTGGGGGAGTAGAAGAGATGAACTCTTTTAGGAAAAGAAATGGTTTTAAAGGTTTGCAGCTACGGCATCATGACTGGGCCCCCTTGACACCCAGGGCCGTGGTGCAGTGTAAACGGGCTCATGTGTGCATAGCATGTGTGAATGACAGACACTAGAATAATCACCAGTTACCAAGGAACACGGCTTTCACTTCTAATCTAGTAGCTGTTAATAAAACGACAGTCTGTTCTTTCATTCCTTGGTAGACAGGAAGGTTCTGTCATAGCAGTTCTGAACCCTGGCTTTGCATTAGAATGTTCTAGACAGTTTTCTTTTTCTATTTTATTAACTGCCACTTAGTCACAGAACAACTGGATCCTAGTGTCTGGGGGAACGGCCACACAGTAGCTAAGATCTGGTACGGAGCAAGCTCTGAGAAGCAGTATTCCAGGTGTTTCTGTGTTTTATGGAAATTGAGTTGGAGCAAACTGGTTCTGACAGAGAATGGACATTTGAGGGCTTTCCTGATGCATCCTTTAACTTCAAGAGTAGGATGGCATTGCATTGGCCTATCTTGGCATTTCCGAGAGATATTTGGTGTCCCCTGTGATGACAAAAGAGATACAAACAACTCGGTATTTCCTTGATTTCTTTGGTAGGAAGGGAAAGGAAACACTTCCAGTCATGTAAACTTCTAAACTGCCGTGGGTGCAGGGATGAGGCGTGGGCGACAGGCTGACTAATTGTTCTTAAAACCCTCCTCCCTCTCTTTGTGCTCCATCTACTCCAATAACCTAAAGGGTCCACATTACAGAACTTAGAACACAAACCGTGAATAAGAGGAAAACTTTGAATAGCCTTTGCCTGCTCCATGACATCCCATGCAGACTTGGCGTGACAAAGGGTAGTCAGCAGTCCCTGGAAGAAGCCTCAGGCTTCTCATGCTTCACAGTGTAAACCACCCTTCTGCTCTCTACGAAGGCAAGAATCTATACTTCATTGAAATGTGTAGTTTCAGAGAGAAAGTAATTGCTTGCCATTTGTCTTGCATCCATTGATATCACCCGATTGCAAAGATAAATCAGAGTCATGTAAGT
This sequence comes from Microtus ochrogaster, assembly GCF_000317375.1. NCBI lineage: Eukaryota > Metazoa > Chordata > Mammalia > Rodentia > Cricetidae > Microtus > Microtus ochrogaster. Next base: position 91,227,994 of record NC_022009.1, on the reverse strand, counting down.
CCTTACCCTGCACATTCGTGTGAAGATGCAGGTTAGAATTTTTTTTTTTTTGGTTTTTTTCGTGTTGTTGCTTCTAGTGACATCATCCACGTGGTGATGAGTGAAGTCTGAATGGTTGGCACACATCACAGCCTTGCTCTCATATTTTCGTATGCCTAGGGCAGGGGATGCAGCCGAGTGCTGGAGCACCCACCTAGCGTACGGAATTCCTGGGTTCCAGCCCCAGCCAAGTATAAACAGCACTGAGGGATTGCAGGCAGGGGGTTCAAAAGGTTAAAGTCATCCTCGGCTACCAAGCAAGTTTGAGGATATCCTTGTAAACATGAGACCTTGTAGCAAGGAAGAAACAAACAAACAGAGGAATCCATACCTATTTTATAAAAAAATATCTTGGTGGAATTGTTTTCAAGAATATGCAGAAGCAGAAAGCAGTCTTCCCCACAGCCCACAGGACAGTTGGGACAATACTGGCTCTCAAATGCTGTTCAAAACCTTTTTAATTTCATATTCCATCTCAAGACCTGAGCATAGTTTCCCTCTTTGTGTAGAAATGTTGCTACTTTGTTAGGTTAAAATAGGATATTAAATCCTATTACCCATGATCCTTTTCAAATACATTATAACTCTAATTCAATATGTCTAGAACATGGCCTTAGATCCACCCAATCAACTACTTTTCCCATTGTTCTTTGGTTTAATTCAGACTCTAGGAATTTGTAATGCCACTCATGCCGAAAAGGACTAAAATCCAGCAGTCTTCTTGGCCTTGGTGATTGTAACTTGGAGTGCCATCTTTAACTTAGAATAATTGCATTGATCTCCCCTAAAAATGGATGCTATGCCATGTTTTAATTATGGCTCGGAACCTGACTAGGGATTGTTTCATATTACATGATAATATAGCTTTTAGAAGATTTCGCCTTTTGACTCTAATCATATAACAAGCTGCAGGTCAAATGGGGCCTGGAATTAGTGTGAGGTTCGGTCACTGTACTAACACTATTTTGCAAGATCAAAGTCACTCTATATCTTCCTTTATGCATCGCCTCCTCTCCAAGTTCATTAATAGTCTTCTTATGGAAACTTTTCCCAAGACGGGGCAGCAACTTAAATTATAACGTGTGCATTTTCATCTACAGCACCTCTGAGGAGCCACAAGTCGAGAGACATAAAAGGAGCCCTCAGACAGACCTGATAAGGGAACAGCGAGAGACTAAAATGTGCTGGCGTGTGCAGCCAAAGCGAAGTTAAGATACAGGGTTCTGAGCTGACTTCCCGAGGTTCTGCCTCTGAGGTGTACGTTAGGTCCTCTCGACTTTAAAAACCTGTGAAAAGACAAGCTGAGATCAACGCTCTTAAATTCCTCCCCATCTTTGCAGGGCATTGGTGCTGGAGTCTGACGTGACGGTTACACAACTACAATACCAGCATTTAGGAAACTGAGGCAGGAAAATCATAAGTTTGGGGCCAGACTGGGCTATAGTAAGTTTGCTCCAGCTTAACCTAAAGAGGTAGACCTTGCCTTGTAAGGGGGTGGGATGGGTGGAAGAAGGAAGGAAGGTAGAAGAAAGGAGAAAAATCCAAGGAATAAACTTGGGAATGTGGCTTCAATAAGGTCTTAAAAACTCTCCATCTTACCAGTTAAAATGTTTGGCCCCCGGCAAACGTCACTATTCCTGCCATGACATTCTAGACACGGCTGGCTGCTGAGATTATGTTCACATCTTCTCACTAGCCTGACTTTGCCAGGAGCCAGTTCAATTCTGGAACACTTCAAAATGATGCCTTTGCCATTAATCTCTAGAGGAGAGACTCAAATTTAAAGTGTACGGGAAGGCCTCAGTTTTTGAGAAGTAGCTTCATACCCAGTGCCTTCAGCAGCATTCACTTGAGCCCAAGCAAATTCTTCTGCGTGGTGGAAAATAACCACCCATGCTGGCACGAGCTGTCAGACCGTGGGCTGATGCTCTCAAGACAAAAGCAGAGAAGGATGGGGGAAGAGCTTCTCTCTCACTGGGCTTTGCAAAGGCGTGCACTGCCTTCGTCATTTATACTGGATCCTGCATTCTGGAGCAATTTGCTGTGCTGTTGGTGCTCAGGAGATATATATGGATGAATGACAATTACGAAGGAAGTGTTAACATTTAAATTTGAGAAACTTTGAAAGGGAAAAGGCATAACACAAGGGAAGGGACTCAAATCTAAGTAAACCTGGATTCGAGTTCCTCACCATCATTTAGCTACCTTGCTACCTGGCTGTTTTTCTCATTGGTACTGCCTGAGTATTAAGTGGTACACAGTGTGTATGGGGCCTGTCAGCACTGACTCATACTCTACCTGAGAAGTCCTGTGACTATTATGAATCAAATACAATTTTACTCTGAAGACTTAGACTCTATGTGTCCACTTCTATTATTATCTAGTACACCCCCCCCCCGAAGTGATCTCTGGCTTCTAATGTTCAGAGGTTTATAAATACAAAAAGACAGCCTCTACCAAACACACCGCTAAGTATTATTCTTCATCTGAAACCTCCAAACCCTCATCTTCATCCCTATTGGAGGAAACACACTATAAACATGAAACCTAGACAAGATGGGAAAACAGCGCTAGCAACGTCCAGGAGGCATTATGAAACCTGTCAACTCAGCAAAAACATCAAGCGATGTCAGAAGGCAGGACAACAAACGCCAAGGACCAAACACCCACCCTCATCCTAGCCGTGCCACGAACACGTGGATTTGCTTTCATTTCTTCTTCATGCAGTGCTTGAGACTGAACCCGGGACCTCGAACATGCTAGGCAAGCCCTCCATCCCTGAGCCTTACCTCAGGCCAGTTCTTACGCTCCTTTCTCCTCTGTTCTCAAAGGAATTGTCTCTAGATTTAGATTTTCAGCATGACACAACATGGTTTTTCTCCCCTTATCTACCTTTAGACAGACTTTGTTCTGGCCTTCATAACTTCCTAAGGGAAGTCCACGACCATCTCAGGTCAGTTCCCATCAGGAGAAGATGCTGTTTCCTCCTTCTCGTCCAGAGGTTTTCTCTTTGTCTTTAGGTTTTGGCAACTTAACTATCATGTGCTTCCATGTGGTTTTGACTCTTTGCATTTCATTCAACATTATCAGTCTACAGATGTATGTTCTTCATGAAGTTTGCAAAATTTCGTATCATAATTTCAAAACTATTTTCCCCTACATTGTTCCCTTTCTCCGTTCCCTCTGAAAAGTGAAATGTACATCAGAACTTAACTCTGTTCCTAAGGCTCTGTCCATTTTTCAGAATCCCTTCCTGTTTTATATCAGAGATATATTTAGTTCTCAGTAGAGATCCTGAATCTTCTTCCTGAATTCTCTTCCTACTTCTAGTATTCTACAATTTAAATTTAGTTCTTAATATTCCAAGTACAAATTTCCTAGTTAAAAATTCTCCTTTTTTTTCTTTTCCTTTTCTTTTTTGTTTCTTTGTTTGGTTTTTGAGGCAGGGTTTCTCTCTACAATGGCCTTGGCTGCCTGGAACTCACCAGGCTGCCCTCTCAAACCCATAGAGATCCACCCGCCTCTGAGTGTGGGGATCCAAGGTGTTCAACACCACTGCATAGCTAGAAATACTCCTTTCTTCTAACATTTTCTATTTTCCTACCCAAATCTCCCATGTTTCCATACATTTGCACAAGAATTTTTTAACTCATTTATGCTAGTTCTTTGAGAGTCATTGGTTCATAATTTTACCACTTGGATGAAGTAAGCTTTTATTTTTATCTTTTCTTGATAATTGGTCATAGTTTTGCAGAGTTTTTAAAGTAAAGTTATTGTAGATTATATTCTGAACATGGTGAGAATTGTTGACCAGGTTGGCCTTGAATTCATAGAGGTTCCCCGGCCTCTGCTTCCTGAGCTCTGGGACTAAAGGCAATGTCATCTTGGTTTACTGTAAACAACAGGTCAGATCTGTGCTGCTTACTTTTCTGTGGTCTGATAAAACCCCATGACCAAAGCAACTCACTGCAGAATTCATTTTGGCTTACAGATCCAGAGGAACATACAGCCCACTGTGATGGCAGGCACGAACAGGAAGCTGAAGAGCAAAAGCAGCAACTGCACACAGGAGCTGAGAGAGCGACAGGAACCCTCAAAAGCCGTGCCCTCGTGATGGCCTTCCTCTAGCCATGCTACTTCTCCGAAAGGGTCTCTAAGTTCCTCTAACATGACGGAGCCTTACTCAAACCACAAGAGTACCTGGTCCAGTCCTTTGACTCTGTCTAGCGCACACACCCTCCGGGTACCACCAAAGACAAGTAATTGCAAGCCTACGGACGTAGAATTCCCTTATTCAGCTTTCTCCTTTTCTGATACTGTCTCCTTTATTTATAGATGGATGGATAATAGATTTTGTATAGACAAAGAGTCAAATTTCTAGTGCTAAACTACAAGTTGCCATCTTTCTGAGTTTACAGAAGACTTGCTTTATCCCCCCTAAGAGAGACGACATCTCCCTTCACCTCCTGTGGCAGACAAACATCTCTGTGATGCATTTTCATTCTTAGTTACTGCCAGGGAGTCCTGATTCCCAAGTGTGGAAATCATAGCACTGATAAAAACAGACAGCTTCAGATGGCTTAGACACCATATTAAACAGCACCGAATCACAAGTATTTTCAACTCTTCTGATTCTGTCAAGGAATAAATCTCAGCTTGGTGCTAATATACCTTTAACACCTTTCTAATAGTGCCTAATTTTCTCCCTTCCTACAGCAGCGCGCATCTGAGAAACTTCAGGCAGTAATATCTAGATGGAGAGGAATAACATTATTAGCTTCCAGCTACTTTTAATTGCCGTCTGTTTACGATGTTACTGCTTTCCATTCATGGTAAAGATATATAGCTTGCTTTCTTTTAAAAGAATTACAAAAAGTGAAGTGATTTAATGCTAAGTGACAGTATGGGTAGAATGTAGATAAGAATAGTGAAAATGTTATAGTATCATAGATAGTTATTGCTACTGGAATTAATATATGTTCTTCTCAGCCCAAATCTCAGTACCATAACATAACAATTTATTTCCTGCTCTTGAAAATCCTTATAGCACAGTTTGGACATCTACAGGCTTCAAAAAGTTCCCGGTGTTCATTTGGGAAGTAAGCATGGCAAGGCCTTCTCCGGAAAGGCTAAGATAACTGCGCATGCGTTCATTCCGGAAGTAAACACGGCAAGGTCTTCTCCAGCACGGCTAAGATAACTGCGGATGTGTGAGCAGGAGACAGAGAAGGGGAGTGAACAGTAGATGGGGCGGAGAGGGGGAGGCGCAGGAGAAACGTCATCCTTTTCTTTAGGCTCTATACTGGCTGCCACTTGGCCTTTGTCCACATCTAATTGGGAGGTAGGGTAGGAAATGAATGGAGTTCAACACTAGGAGGAAGAGAATTGTGAATTCGGGTGAGCTCAGGGTTAGAGAAACCATGCGCTAGGCATCAGTTACTTCCGCCACTATGACGAAGTCCTTGGTACAAACAACTAACGTAAGGAGAATATACGCTGGCTCACAGTTTGAGGGTAGGGCCCAACATGGCGGATGGGTCACAGCAGTGGAGCGAGGTGGCTGGTCCTGTCTCACTGCAGGCACAGCAGAGAATGATGGAAGCTTGGTGCTTGCCTTCCTCTTCTCTTTAGTCTGTGGCCGTAACACATGGAAGGTGCTGCCTGCTTAGAATGGGTCATTTCACCTCCACTAATTCAGTCTACAGACTCCCCCACAGACATGCCCTGCGGCTTAGCTGCCAAGCGGAGAGTCAATATGAATAACATGGATCATGTCACTTCAGGGCAGAGGGGAAGAGGAAGTTACCAGTCCCCCCAAAAAACCCTTCCTTTAGTAATAATGTCTTTCCATATTAGCATCTTTCTTTCTGGTTTGCCTCTAAGCCTCTGCAATCAGGCTTCTACCACAGAAATGGAAGGCCTAGCCATGCGTCCCTCAGACATACTGTCTTGGTTAGGATTTCTATTACTGTGATGAAATACTAGGACCAAGAAGCAATCTGGAGAGGAAAGGGTTTATGTGGTTTGTATTTCCACAGCACTGTTCATCAGCAAAGGAACTCAGGACAGGAACTCAAACAGGGCAGGAACCAGCAAGCAGAGGCTGATGCAGAGGCCATGGAGGGGTGCTGCTTATTGGCTTGCTCATCATGGCTTACTCAGCCTGCTTTCTTATAGAACCCAGGACCACCTGTCCAAGAGTGACATGACGACATGACCCCACACACACACTAGACTGAGCCCGCCCCCATCCATCACTAATTAAAAAAATGTCCTAGAGGTATGTGTGCAGCCCCATCTTGTGGAGGCATTTTCTTAATTGAGGTTTGCTCCTTTCAGATGACTTTAGCTTATGCCAAGTTGACAGAAAACTGGCCAGCACAATGCTCTGTCCTGTTTAGGCCCCCTACCCCAGGCCCCGTTATCCAGAGTCCGGCTACAAGCTACCGATATATCCTGTGCCTCTCTACTCCAACCATCCGGGCAGCTTCATAATGACAATCTCATCCTGCCTCTCACCTCCACCAAACCTTGCTCTGTGAGTTCAATTAGCTCCTTGAAATTGTGTGTGTGTGTGTGTGTGTGTGTGTGTGTG
>NC_022009.1:91215889-91220914 GCF_000317375.1 Microtus ochrogaster | reverse complement strand
TCTTAACACTACAGAAAGACTTAAATGATTTCAGAATATTGTCCATACCACCACGACACGAGCAGGCAGTTAAATCATTCTGTATTAATGTTTTTAAGAAGCATAATTTTAAGCAACCTAAACCAGCAAGTGTCAGCTCTTTAGTTGTTTCCAAAACACTGTTACGTGAGGCGATTCTTTGCACTCTGTCAGAGCAGATTGGAAGAAACAACCAACCCCACAACTTAAGCCTTCACTAAGCTGTGACCTGAGCTTGACCCCACTATTTTTGGCTCCTATGAACTGCTGGTAGGGCGTGTGTGCAGACGTTAATTTCTATAAATATGTTTGGGAGAGAGGCAGCTTTTGCAACACGCTGGTGTCTCAAGATGTCATACTAGCAGGAATGACCTCTGCAAACAGACACCATTGGTCTTTTGAAAAGTATCTGCAGCTTCTGGATTTCAAGGAAAGGGAAGCTCTTGGGAAGGGCTTGTAATCTTTCTGGCTACAGGAGTGTTGAGTCCAATAGCATCTTCATAGCCTTCTCTGTACCAGGTCCCATGTCCACATAAGTGGACTCTGGGGCCTGACTGCAGAGTCTTGGTTTTCTACTTGATTTGCTCCTACCGACAAAACGAGGAGCTTAAGACTGGATTCCAAACTCTCCAGCCAGCACACAAAGAGGGCGGTGACAGCTGCTGCCGGAAGTTGGTTAACATAGGACGAATGTTGAAAACTGGCTGAGCATAAGTCAGATCAATCCATTCCTTCAAGCTAACTTGAACTTTTTCATAATGAATCCCTAAAGTAAGTGGGGCTTTCAAACCTCCTTTCACAGAACAACTTTCTTCTCTATGACAGAAAATTTGTTGGCAATTCTTGTTTGTCACAACGTGGAACAATTTCCTTTAGGTTTGCCTGTCTGCTTATGTTAACGGCATAACAGTAAGGCCTTATTCTCTTTGTTTCTATCTTCAGCCCCTCAAACCGAGTGAGAAATCAAGTTTCTGATGTGTACTGGATTGCTCATTTTCTTCGCCTCTCCCTTTTCCATGTGTATGCGGTGTGAACGCAGGCTTGGATGTGTGGGGGCCTATGCGCATGTGCGTGCATGTGATAGCCTGTGCGCATGTGCGTGCATGCGGTGGCCTGAAGCTGATGTCGCCAGGCCTCTTCCTCAGTAGCTCTTGAGTTTATGTCTGAGGCACGGTGTGCAGTTTTCCTACCATTGGTGTGATGAAAGAGTGACCCAAACCAGCCTGGGCTGGGGGAGAAGGGGTAATTCACCTTACAGTCCTTCTAGGGAAGCGCGGCAGGGACTCAAGGCGGGAGCTTTAAGCAAAGGCCAAGAAGGAGTGGAATAGATTACCTGCTGGGAACTGACCTCAGGACTTCAAGTGAGGTACAGATTGGGAAAAAGGTAGTTTTAAAAGCCTTCCCTTAAATAATCTTTTTTAATCAGAATCCAATAAATTATTGACATATCTTTTATTACTAGATGATTTCAAAAAATTCAAAAATTATCTGTGTCCATGTCTTTGGGAAAAAATTAAACTCTAAAGATAATTTTATTACTCTGGGTCTTTGTCTTTGTCTGTCTGTCGAGTAGACCTAGACCTGTTATTTTAAGGCATTCTAAATGTAAAAAGAAGAAAAAAGAAAAAGAAGAAGAAAAAGAAATCAATTTGGGTTTATGCTAAAAATTTAATAATCATACCAAAGTAAAGGTCAAAAATATATTTAAAGCTAGCTAGTATTATCATCAGAGTCGGAGAAAGTGCATGATGACAGTTCTAATTGCTGCATTCTCTTGTTTTGTGCTTCAGACAAGCAGCAATTACATCTCCGGGAGAGTTACACTTTCGCACCTGTAATCTTGACACTGACGGTTCCTCCAAATACACAGGGGTTTGCACCCGATGAATCTAGAGCTTTCAGAACATTATGTCCTTGATGGCTTCAGATGAGCTTCAACTACTATTTGTTTTCTACTCGGTATGAACAAGTGCAGCCAGAGCTGGTGGTCCAGGCCCACAGTCTCACATGCAGGAGACCAGGGCAGGAGGATTGTTAAGTTCTCCAGCTCAGAGACAGCCTGGGCAACTTAATGAGCCTGCCTCTTAAAACAAACAGGCTGGGGGTGGCTGGAGACATAGCTTAAAGGCACAGTATTTGTCCAGCATGAACCAGCCTCTAAGACTAATTTCCGGAACCACACACAAAACAGAAAACAAGGAAAGAAAGATTTGCCTCACCTCTGTCAAAATCTTGTTGACTGAGCTTTCTGTCCTGCCCAATTCCTGCAGTCTTTAAGTCCTAATGAAATCACATAGAGGTCTACATTATTTATAAACTGATTGGCCTAGTAGCTCTTACTTCTTATTAACTCTTATAACTTATATTATCCCATTATTCATGTCTGTGTTAGCCACGTGGCCCGGTATTTTATTCAGCAAGGCATTCTCATCTTGCTTCTTCTGTGACTGGGTTACGACTGCAGACTGCGCTTCCCTCTTCCCAGCATTCTCGTTGCCCCATCTCTACTTCTTGCCTGGTCACCCTGCCTATACTTCCTGCCTGGCTACTGGCCAATCAGCATTTATTTAAAATATAAGTGACAGGGTACAGACTGGAAAGATAAACAAAACAGAAAACAAGTAAAGAAAGATTTGCCAGACCTCTGTCAAAATCTCTCATGGTGAAATTGGTTTCTGAGTAGTGCTACATGAACCGTCCGTGACTGTTGTCATCCGCAACATCACCTGCCCTTCCGCGTCTTGCCTTTCGATGAGTTTCAACCTCTGTATCTCCAACTCTTTGTACCCTTTCTTGACAGATCCTAGGAAATTCTTTTGTAAAATGTGACATATTCACCAAGACAACTTTCTGCGGTCAATTCTCACTCAGGGTCAGAGAGATGGTTCAACTGGTAAACATGCCTGCTGTCAAGCCTGAAAAGCTGAGTTTGAACTCCAGGACCCATGTGCTAGGTGGAAAGAACTGACAACCACAAGTTGTTCTCAGACCTCCTATGCATGTTTCATGGGTCACGCATGTTTATGGAACTCAGAGCAATGCTTGGCTATCTTTTCTTGTCACGGTCTGTGAAAGAGACCATAAGATGGTTCAGTTACTGCTAGCTTTCTGGCTGACTGTTTGAGGTCCAGTCCTACCCTAAACTCTTGCTGGATATGTATGGTGCAAAAGAAAACAACCCTTGAGTGGGAAGTCACCAAAAGGCAGTGATATTTGCTCCTGCTTGAACATCTAGCCTATTCTGAGAAACTCAGGGTTAAGGTTAGCTATCTGAAGCCCAACCCTTCCAATCCCCACCCCACCAGATTCACATAAGTCCAGATGCTTTGTTTCTGGAAACTTCCTTCTATGTCTATGAAGACAGGTAATATGCAGGGAATTGATCTCCCTTGGCACCTTGGATATTTCTATATGGATCATGCAGTTTAACTGCCAACATTTCATTTGGGGCATGGGAAGATGTCACGAAACTTTTCCTGAAATGAAAGGATAGAACCAGACTGTGGTGGGCAGACTTTTCCACCCACCTTTCTCTTTTCAATGAGTGCATCCCGAGCCCCATTCCCTTAAGGGCACAGCTGCAGGCATCTTGTCTATACAACTATCCACCTATATCTCTGCATTGGCCACCTGTCACCTGGTCTTGCCTTTCTGTCACTATGTGTGAGACATGGGAGTCCGAGAGCTGATGCCATGTTGACAGGCTCTTGTTGCCTGTGCAAAGAATACATGCCTGAATTCTCCTGGGATCATTATTCCCTTGCTGGCCAAAGTTCTGACAATGGAGACAGCTAGCAATGAAGATGCCCTACAATCCCCTCATTGATGCTTAGGGACTGATTGACCACTTGGTACAGGAAAAAAGAGACTTAGGAATACAATTGGTTTTTTAGCTTCAGAGGACCTAGTACTGAGCTGTACTCCTGACACAGAAAGGATGAAATGGGACTGCAGCAGGGCTGGGGATTTCTAATCTGAAGGTAATCAAGTTCTAATCAATACCTTCATTAAGACTTTCATACAAGCCAGTCGGTCTCCAGTCTCCAACCACAACTTTAACATTCTGCAAGACCAGCCCCAGGTTAGCAAATAGTGGGGGCTCCAACTATGAAGGACCCATCTCTGACACTTGGTAGAACCATCTACAGAAGTCTGAAATATACCAAGTAGTGACCATAGTCTTTGGCATAATCCATAGAGGAAAATCAACACACTCTGACACACCTGTCTTACATTTTATATCTTTGCTAAACCAGTGAGTCAGAAGCACAAATACCCATGATGAATAATTTTCCCCAAGTTAAATAAATAACATGGTGATGTTTAGTTTACCAAATATTAATAAATATGTATGCAAATGTAAATTGTATATAAATGTGTTTGTTAACTACTGGAATTGTGTGAAAAAGAGGGTTTACACAGACAAATGAGATTCTATTTTTAAACACAAACCAAGAGCTTTCTGAGATGCTCAGTGTGTCCGGCTTGAAAATGGTCTTGTTGCTATAATAAAATACCCAGGTTAAAACATCTTAGGAGAGAAAGAAATGCTTATTGAACTTATAATCCCAGATTACATTCCATCATGGCATTGGAGTCACAGTGGCAACGGATCAAAGCAGCAAGGCACAGCACATCCACAATCAAGAGCAGAAAGAAACGCATGCAGGCCTGCTTGCTTGCTTTCCCTGCTACACAGTTCAAAACCCCCAATGCCAGCCCTGCCTACGGTACATTGCTGCCCACAGTGGACTGTGTCTTCCCACATTGATTAGAAATCAAGACAGCCCTCCACAGACAGGCTCACGGGCAAATCTGATCTAGACATTTCCTTGATTAAGACTCCCTTCCCAGGTGTCTCTAGACTGTGTCGAGGTGACAGTAAAATCTGACCCTGCAGCTCTGTCCCGTGACTCTGGATCTGAGCCAATTTATAGGTCATTTTATGAATTTATTGGACTTGTCAAGTGGAATAACAGCTCACAGTCTTCTTCTCTGGCAATTACA
>NC_022009.1:91203988-91215645 GCF_000317375.1 Microtus ochrogaster | reverse complement strand
GCATTACTTCTGGGAAGAAGAATGGCATTGCTCGTGTTTGGAATATGTTGCTTTAAGGACCGAGAGAAGAAAACCTGTGGTTGCAATATAAATGATGACGAGGAAGAAATGCTGCATGCTGGCAAAAGCTCGGTGCACATTAATGAAGCGCTCAAACCATCAGCCCATTCCTGGGAAAGAGCCGCGTGTTCTGAGCAGAAACTGCTAGAGCTAATTAAAACAAAATTGGGAAGCATTCATTTTATTATTCTCACAACCACAATGTTTACCCAGGCCCTTCTCTGCTCCAAGCATGATACAGATAGAAATAGCACAAAGATGACTAGATGCGTGTTTGGGCAGCTGGCATCCTGGTGCTATTTCCGCCCTGGAACACCGTGTTCATGCTCTCCCTTGCTTCCTGTAGTAACCGGCGCTATTAACATGAAAGGACTGGTTTCCAAAATTACCAAAATAATAATAAACAAGGTAAAGGGTCTCAAAAGACATTGAAACCATGGACCCGACAATTACAGATGAAGAAAATCCTATGGTTCTTACAAGATTATTCCACAGATTACATCATTTTTCTTTAAAGGGGGAGGATACAACTCAGTCAGTAAAGAGCTTGCCTTGTGAGCATAAGACATGAGTTCGATCCCAGAACCAAGTGTTTAAAAAGTGCTGCATATAATAGCACACATCGGTATCCATAGTATTACATTTGTAATCCCAATGCTAGCAAGGTGGACACAGGTGGATCTTCTGGAGTTTGATAAGCTTAGGCTATTTGGTGAGCTTCTGGTTTAGTGAGAGACCATATCTCAAAACAACAAAAACAACAACAACAACAATAAACTTCCCAAAACCCAAAAAGAAACAAACAACAACAGAAAGAGGCCTCATGGTACTTCCTCAACTCTAAACAAACAACTATAAGCAACTGAAGAAAGCTGAGAGGGAGGAGTTGGTCCTCCCCAGGGAAAAGCAAGCAATTGATTTTCCCAGTCCAAGCAATTAATCCTAAAACATGCATACAAATAACATTACACGGACTGAGCAGGACACATTCATGAACATATGTGTATCCTTCTACACATATGTGTGCAGGAATGTTGAAAAAAGAGGCTATGACTTTGAAGGAGTGTGGGAAGGGGGCATATGGGAGGGTTGGGTAGGAGGGAAGGGTGAAATGTTCTAATTAAAATACATCAAAGTAAACACACACACAAAAGAAATGCAGCCAGGACCTGCGGACGACACCTGAGAGTGCTTTCGAGCCTTCATGTCGTGTGCACCCGTACGCGTGCACTCATGAGCACACACGCATGTGTGAACACACACAGATACACACACGAATTTTTAATGGAAAAGGAGAAATACACATGGTGGAGAAACATGGGCTGGTAGCACTTTGCTGGGAAATTAAACTATTTGCTACCAAAATGGAGCAGGAAGAATGCTTTGTGGTTCCTGATGTAAGGAGTCCAGTGTTGGGCACGCCTCCCCACCACGTGATCCTCTGCAGGGTAAGCCCCGCCTATGTGATCTTCTGCAGGGCAAGCCCCGCCTAGGTGATCCTCTGCAGAAAAGAATGAATGAATACAGTCAAGAGGAAGTAATCTGACAAACCCAGACTCCAGACTGCGCTATGATGAGCGAACAAATGACCCAGACTTTCTACCAACACCATGAACTCTTACACAAGACAGAAATACAGGGGACATATCTAAATTGAAAACAACCAACCAAACAGAAGAATCAAAGACAATGTGTACATACAGATGAAAGCTTGTCGTTTTGGAGATAATCACTTGCTAGAAAAATCTCAATATGAACTGCGTGTCAGTGCTATGTCATGGTGATGTCCAGTACCCTGGTGCTTCATGATATCATGATGGTGAAACACAAGTTTCTGCTCGTCAATGAGCAGGTTGAAGCATATAGAAGTAAAGACGCATGATACTGGCAACTTCTTTTCAAATGACTCAAAAAAAGTGAGAAACAGCTGAGCAACAATGTGTTCACAAGAGGCCAATGCAGCAGGGAGACGTACAGGAGCGTAAAGTGCTCCTCCGCAACTCCTCTGCTTAAATTGTAACTTTACATTAGAACACAAGGTAGGGAAGCTTGCAAGAAAAAACATGGCTGTTGCCTCAGTTGGCTAATGACAGCTGAGGACAAGAGAAGACAGCCATGTCCAGGAGCCACCAGACTGAAGCCAGCACTGTTGCTTCAGAAGGTCCTCTGGATGACAGAGGGAAGAGAGACTTCCCCCGAATGACAGAACTGTCCAGAAAGTGAACTCGGAGTTTACAAAAGTTCACGACGCTGCTTCCAGAGAGCTTCCTCTGTTTGCAATGTTAGAAACGTAAACTAGAACCATGCACCGATGAGCGTTTTCCCTATACAGACCAATGAGACACAGCCCTAAGACCATGTCTGCTAAGATGCTCAGTGCATGAGTTCCTGAAGAGACATGACACAGCTCTAGGACACACGGATGCATGCACTCACATTCCCGCACATGGTTGTGAAAGAACCCCAATTCTAAGGGGGACCAGGGATGATTAGACATCAAAACTGTGAATTTGCTGCTAGTAAATTCTGGTAAAAGTCCACATTTTAACAAACCCATCATATGGATTTTTATTTGTTTGTTTGATTGGTTGGTTGGTTGGTTGGTTTCTTGGGACAGGCTTTCATTGTATAGCCCTGGCTTTCCTGAAACTCACTTTTAGACCAGGTTGTCCTGGTGCTCAGAGATCCACCTGCCTCTGCCTCTGCCTCTGCCTCTGCCTCTGCCTCTGCCTCTGCCTCCTGAGTGCTGGGATTAAAGGTGTGCACTACCATTGCCTGTCTCCATCATACAGTTAAAAGCAAAATCACAAGTTCTTTGTAAATAACCTTTTGATATTGAAAGAGAAAAGAATCAAGATGTTTATGTATATGAAGTAATAAGAATTCCAAGCCCAGGCCCACCCTCCTTCTCTGCCCTTTGCACCTACAGAAAACTCTTCAAGGGAGTGTCCCCATTACAGAGAAGCGTCTCCACTTCCAACACCTGCTTCACCCCCATGCCAGCCTCTCTCACATCACCTGGTCCTTGCACGATCAAAGGCCTTTCCAGCCGTGCCTGCGCAGAATCAGAGGCATACTACAAAGTGCTCACAGGCTGTCTGATAACGACATGGCAATGAAATGGAAGAAAGGCAGAGGTGCTGACAGCAGCCAAGGCAAAATCCATAAAGTAAAAGAAAATAACTTTCTGTTTGTATCACATGACTCAAAGGTCACTAAGAAAGCTAAGCAAGATCAAAATAACTTCTCTCATCGTTTATTGCTCAGTTGTGGTGCAAAGTAATTCAGTAGTTACACTAGGAAAATGTTGGCTCAGGAAGCCACCAAGCCATCCTTTGAAACTGGGCAAGGATCACCACCCTTCACCCCCAAATTCCAGATTCTATGCAACCCCTGTACATAGTATCAACCACATAGATAAATTATCTAGAGTAATTTCTTGCTATAGCTTTTGCTGGACATTGTGAGATATATAGAAATATAAAGAGATATTCAAGAATCTGATACCAGTGTTGACTGTTGGGCATAAGTCGAAGCACAAATCCTGTTTTCTCCAAGTGTCTAAAATACATAAAGAAAACATAACATTTCAAAATATTCAGATCACATAACCAAATGCTCGCCTTTCCTGTAAGAATGTGTGACATCACAGGGCTTAACCTTCAAATACACAAATTACACCTGGACACGTATTTTTCAGCTCACACATTTTCCTCCTCAAATATCATCTGTCAAATACACAGTCTCACTATTGCAACAGCTCTCTGAAAGCTAGTGTGTATGAGCAAATGCTCTGTGTCACTTTACCTGAACGTTGGGTGTCATAAGAGAGGCATCGCCACTGGACTCAGGACTCATTCTCAGAAGGAAGGCAACACCTTCCTTGCAATGGTGGGGAGTTATGAAGATAGCCTATGGCAAGGAGCAGCTTCCAGTGCGTACACTGGATATATGCAGACGGCTGGAAACGAAGCCCATTATGGGGTCACACAGCAGTTGAGGATGGTCCTATATGGAAGGTGGACAAGCTGCACCATGTGGAGATAGAGGAGAGATGGGGGAAAGGTTCACTGCCTGTGACGTCTTCTGGCATGGGACAGGATTCCAGCTTGAGAACTGAGTAATATCAGAAGATGCCTGCTGCTCTGTTGACAGGTGTCGATGACATCAATGCTTGGCAATATAACCGGAGGATTCCAGAAGATGAAGCTAAGAAGGATGGGGGCCATAGGTAAGCTCTAAGTGAGAAAGAGTCTCGAGAATAAAGTTAATGAATAGCCGATTCCCAGCAGAGGTAAGACAGTGAGCAGAAGAAGCAGCTGGCTTCAAAGTACTGGTTACAGAGCGCACATTATTCAACAGCCATCCTTTCTCCTCAGTCACACCATAAAGGAAAAGGCCACATGAGGTGGACAGGACAGCAGAAAACCTGAGGCTTTATTTGCCCATTAAAAAGAATGCTCTGGAAATCTGTTGTATTTGGAATGCTGCAGCTCTAAGATCACAGGTCTGCAGGTGTGGAGTGGCAAGAGCAATAAGAAAACACATAGACGCCAGCAGACTTCTGGTGCTGGACGACCTGGCTTGTCACTTGGTTGAAAGTAGGAGAACTAAGCAACTCACGTGAAAAACTTTTAAAGATCTGAACTCATTCTAAATAATGACCCCCGCCCCCACCAAAACAAACAACAACAAAACATTTAGATGCCAAATGTCTCATCCAAATGGATTTTCAATAAAAAGTAAAATATAAAGACCTAAAGCCACAGGAAATTGGGAAGAGAAACAACTCCCAGGGGAAATATGGTCCCAGAGGTCAGAGCGAAGGCAATGCCCAGCAATACCCACTAGACTTTCCCTGGATAAGGCTAGTGCGCTCCACTGTCCTGGTGGTGGGCTGGCTCAGCCAACAATGATGGGAACTGGCTAGTCCAATTTGGTAGAAGCCAGCCCAAAGAACAGATTCATCAGCAGGCTTCATGTTTTAAGGAGGCTTCTCCAGTGTGAGTCTTTAGGGAAAATATTCAAAGATATTTATGGCCACTGTCAGAGGTTGAATTTACACAAGACGGTTGTGGGGCTGGGGAGACAGCTCAGAGTGAAGGACGCTTGCTGCTCTTGCAGAAGACACTAGCACTAGCCTGTGGCTCAGAACCCTCTGTAACCAGACAGAATGAACTGATACTCTCTTCTGCCCCCCACAGGTACCAGGCACACAAACAGATGCATAGGCATGGATGCAGGCTAAAAATTCAAACATAAAATCTAATTATTTTTAAAAGAAAGAGATAGAAGGCACAGTAGTCTCAAAAGAACTAGGACCGTATTTAAATCAGCCCTCCCCAGTTTCTGAGACTAATTTGCATTTTATTCTTTTCTATGAAATGTATTGGGGAGGGGCTAATGAGAACAAGAGGCTAATATCTGAGCATGCTCTGCTGTCCTTTTGATAGGCTTTGCACTACTGCTCTGTGAGTAGAGCTATGAAAGCCGTAAGTCACGGTAGGCTTGTCATCGTATTTGCCCTAGCCAAGCCAATCAGGAGCTTGGGGGAACACCTCTTATGTGTGTCTCAGTTTGGAGGCTGCACACATCCCATGTTTGGCTACTATGAAAGGCCAAAGGCCAGAAGATCCTAACACAGTTTGATTAAAATACTTTCCCTCTCTCCATTTGACTCTGCTCTAACCTCGAATGTGCAAAACTGGTTACAAAACGACAGAAATGGGCTGTTTCTGTGGCTGTGTTTCTTCTCTCTGTGCTCCTGCAGTAACAGATCCAGGTCAGAAGCATTTGTGAAATTCAGCCTTCTTTATTTTTAACCGAGTGGCGCTGCCATTCATCCTGGAGAGAAGAGTGACAGGTTCTTAAAGGACAGAATTGGCATGATCTCCAATCTTGAACATAAGCCACTCGAATTGCTCTCAGAGATGCCTGAGGTCCTCCGAGTCTCTTGGGATCTTTTTATATATTAATACGATGACATCAGCGTGCTATTCCACCCTTGCCCCCACAGTTGTTCAATGGAGTGTGCCAGAGACTGCACGCCATGAGATGATGTCATGGCTGCAGCTAAAGGGCAGTGGGTTTGTGTATTAGGGTTCTTATGCTTTAAAAAATTCTTCACTGTATTTAATAAAAATCCTATTTATTGGCAATACAATGAAATGCTGGTAGGTGGTCCATACAAACAAAATTTTCTTACAGTCTTCAATGCTAATAAGAATATAAAGGGTACCTGCCGACAAGGTTGCTCAGTGGTTAGGGTGCTCAGTGTCCAGCCAGACAACCTGAGATCAGTCTCTGGGACCTATGTGGTGGCAGGAGAGAACTTCCTCCTATAAGTTGTCCCACAGGCTCCACACATGAAATAGGGCATGCATGGGTTCATGTGTGTGTATTCACACACACACCCGCATTCCATGCACAGAGTCAATAAACTATAATGAGATATAAAGAGGATTGTCAGTATTTTATAAGGAGTAGAGGGGTTTTCCTAAGGTAGACCTTTGACCAGACATGGTAGTTCATGCCTGTAATTTAGACACTCGTGATGCTAAGGCAGGAGGAGTGAGGTCAAGGCCAGCCTAGACTACAAAAGCCTTGTATCAAAACCAGGGGAAATCATGAGTGGAAAAAATAAGAATTTTTGCAGGGAAATTTCTCTGTTCCTTTTCTTGCTCCACACCATTGTTAAGCAATCTCTTACTAAATATTCATTTATTATTTCAATGAAGTTTTATTTGCAACCATCATACTATCCCCCAGATGGTAGTAAAGCTCACAGCACTATACCCATGCGGCGACGGTGAGTAGAAGTAGATAGCATACCCTTCAGAAGGCGCTCCACAGCCTCTCTTATCAGTGTTTCTCTAGCTGTGAGGAGACACCAGGGTCACAGCAACTCTTATAAAGGAAAAACAACCTACAGAATGGGAAAAGATCTTCACCAACCCCACATCACACAGAGGGCTGACTTCTAAACTATACAAAGAACTCAAGAAACTGGTCATCAAAAGAACAAATAATCCAATAAAAAATGGGGTACAGACCTAAACAGAGAATTCTCAAAAGAGAAATCTAAAATGAATGAAAGATACTAAAGGAAATGTTCAACATCCTTAGTCACCAGAGAAATGCAAATCAAAACAACTCTGAGATTCCATCTTACAGCTGTAAGAATGGCCAAGATCAAAAACACTGATGACAACTATGCTGGAGAGGTTGTGGAGTAAAGGGAACACTCCTGCACTGCTGGTGGGAGTGCACATTGGTACATCCCTTTTAAACATCAGTATGGTAATTTCTCAGAAAAATAGGAAACAACCTTCCTCAAGACCCAGCAATATCACTTTTGGGTATATACCCAAAGGATGCTCAATCATACAACAAGGACCTGTGCTCAACTATGCTCATAGCAGCTTGGTTTGTCATAGCCAGAACCTGGAAACAACCTAAATGCCTCTCAACTGAAGAATGGACAAGGAAAATGTGGTATATTTACACAATGGAGTACTACACAGCAGAAAAAAATAGTGACATCTTGAATCTGTGAGCAAATGGATAGGTCTAGAAAACATCATATTGACTGAGGTAACCCAGACCCAGAAAGATATATAACATGTACTCACTCATAAATGGCTTTCAGACATAAATCAAAGAAAAACCAGCCTACAACTCACAATCCCAAAGGATCTAGACAACAAGAGGACTCTAAGAGAGACATCCATGGATCTAATCTACATGGGAAGTAGAAAAAGACAAGATCTCCAAGGTAGATTGGGAGCATGGAGATAAAGGAAAAGGATAGAAGGGAGGGGGGAGAAAGGGAGGGGAGTGGAGAAAAATATATAGCTCAGTAAAAACAACTAAAATAAACTCCCCCCCCAAAAAAAAAAAAAAAAAACATTTAATTGTGGTGGCTTACATTTTCAGAGGTTTAGTCTATTATAATGGTGCTAGAGAGGGAGCTGAGAGTCCTTACACCTTGACTCACTGGCAACAGGAAGTAGTCTGCAGCACTGGGCATGGCTTAAGCGTATATGAGACCTCAAAGGTACCGCCACAGTGACACTCTTCCTCCAATGAGGCCAACAAGGCCATACCTGCTCTAACAAAGCCATACCTCCTAATAGTGTCACTTCCCTTGGGGTCTGGTTTCTTTCCTACCACACAGCTCAAAGCAAAGCATAACCAGCTGTCTATTTTCTTCCAGGAACACAGCGAGTCCTTCTGAAGCATTCGTGTTACCCATTCATTTACCATTCTAATCTGTTTCTCCAGATAGGAAAATCTTGTTAACTTAAACACAAAGTGGCTCTCAAATGCCAATTTCCACCCACCACTTCCACTCATTAAAATTCTTGTGGCAAGCACCTAATAAAAGATGAATTGCAAACTCTGTTCACAAATATAAAAGCACGTCCCCATAAAAAATTCCAGAAAAGTTTATATATATTTTCATTTAAGAGACTTTTTCACCCAAATCTTATTACCAGAAGCCTAGGTGTTGGGAGGAGCTGCGGGCCACATTCCTGCCACCTGGCTCCTGGCCGCCAGCTAGCTTATGCCCTGAAATAATTACACGGAAATTGTATTCTTTTAAACACTACCTGGCCCATTAGTTATAACCTCCTATTGGCTAGCTCTTACATATTGATCTAACCCATTTCTAATATCCCTGTAACACGACCATGTGTCTTACCAGGGAAGATCTTAACCTGCGTCTGTGTTTGGTGGGAGAATCATGGCGACCGCCTGACTAGGCTTCTTTCTCCCAGCATTCTGTTCTGTCTACTCTGCCTACCTAATTTTCTGTCCTATCAGGCCAAGCAGTTTTCTTTACTAGTTAACTAATGAAAGCAATGAAATCCTTGTAGATAGGATGCAAGACCCACCTCCATCACCTAGGAAGGAAAATTCACACCATAATGTATGAGAACTGTATCCTCTGATTATACATGATATGAATAGTTCTGCATGAAGGCTTAACTGGATAAATATTAGCATGTCATTGTCCTCATTCACCAGATCAGTGAATCTCCTCTGCAAACTTCATAGAAACCATGAGTGAGCCCCCCTGCACACCAGGGTCTCCATCAGTACCTCCATTTCAACTCTCCAAACATGAGAAACACGCATGCTGTCTATGGTTTCCAGACATGGAAACTGATGCTCAGAATGAGTTAGTGGACTGTTCAAGACCAAAAGAGGGAAACAAAGCTGGAGTCCATTCCATGCCTGTCTGAGACTATGATTCCTGTCGTTCCCTCTACTGTGGTCTCCCCATGCAACCGTCTCTTTTCTCAAGAACCTTCCCCCAAATAAGCATCTTCAGACACGAGTTGACGCAGAAACATGAACTGTGAAGGATCCCCTGGTGCTGTTCTACAGAACTGTGTGTTTTCAACAAGCTCACTTAGTGGAACAACATAAAAAATGATACTGCAGTCAGTGAACACAGTAATAAATGATACATACTTTAACGAATTTAGAGAGCAGAATTCACCATTGGTATTCTTGTTTTATCACCTCCTCCATGCAGTTAAGGAACGATCAGCCTGGTATAATGTCACTTGGATGTATGTTTTCAGGGCTGACCATTTGGTCCTGGATAAGCAATTTCTCTTCCTCTCAGGAAACTTTTAGTTGTCTGTGGTTCTTTGTGTAGTGTCCACTTAGCATGTCTGTTCCTGCCCTTGTTCAGCTCATGTTCAGACAGTCATGTAGGAGAGACTTTATGGGTGCATTTTCAGACTGAACAGGTTGTATTTATGTTTTAGGAATATCTATATGTCTATGTGTAGATGTCTATGTGTCTATGTGTAGATGTCTATCTGTCTATGTGTATATGTTTGTGTCTATGTGTATGTTTGTGTCTATGTGTATACGTTTGTGTCTATGTGTATACGTCTGTGTCTATGTGTATACGTCTGTGTCTATGTGTATATATGTCTTTGTGTCCATGTGTATATGTCTATGTGTCTATGTGTATATGTCTATGTGTCTATGTGTATGTGTACATGTCTGTGTATATGTCTATGTGTGTATGTGTATATGTCTGTGTATATGTCTATGTATGTATGTGTATATGTCTATGTATATATGTGTATATGTCCATGTGTCTGTGTATTTGATTATGTGTATATGTGTATATGTGTATATATTATGTACTGACAGTGATGATAAAGGAAACTGTGCATTTAAAGAGCACAAGGAGCAGTGTCTGGGAGGGTTTGGAGGGAAGAAAGGGAAGAAGTAATGATGCAATCCTATTATAATCTCAAAGAAGGATAATGTTTTTGAAAAGCTTGGCCATGTAGGCTTTTACAGCATATTGGCACAAACAGAAAGGACCCCAGTGTGAGGCATCCTCCATCTGAGTCAAACCTTAGCCCCTCAGGCTGTGGGAGAAGGATAGAGTCTGTGACACTAACATGCACTTCTGTCCCTAAAGGTAATTCCAGATCACGTTATGGTTATATAGTAGGAGCTAGCATGATCTTATTTTAAATATGTCAAATTGTGTATATGGTATGACCAAAATATAGAGTTTCTGAAAAGACTAGAAGGTGATGCACTAAAATAATAGAGCTAAGAAAAAATTATCTCTGTGTGGCATAATTTCCAACTACAAGCTCTTTTTGTATTGTTCAACTTTTTCCAAAAACTATTAATGTGTAAAATGCATAACTATTATTAAAAAGGAAAATGGCTATGCAACTATGTGCAACATATGATTTTTAATTATTTCATTGTCAGCCTGATGAGATAGCACAGTAGATAAAGCACTTTTGTGACTGAGGACCAGAGTTCAGATCCCCAGAACCACATAGAAGTTTGGTAGGCCTATAATCCCAGTTCTTGAGAGGCAGGAACAGGGATTTCCCAGGGCAAGGTGGCTAGTGGGACTAGTGGATGGGAAAGCCCAGGTTCAACTGAGAATATGCCTTGATAATAAGAGAGCTGTCCAGGGAGACACTTCAGGTCTTCTCATGCACAGATTCATGTGTCCTAGTATACACGTACATGCATATGCATGTGCATACACATACACACTTGCACATATGCATGAAGAATAGCAGTCGGCTTAAGAGCACGCTAAATGTGATGACCCAGCACGGCTGCTTTCTGATTGCCATGGCAGGGGAGGGGGGGAGGCTTTCACTGTCACCCACACAAGCCACTTTGCATATGCCCACTGAAAACTGCCCTTTCTAGGTAAATACCCATAGCAGTCTGTTTAACTGAGTGCCTCTCACAGTTTGCGTCAGATGTCTTCTTTTAACTAGAATTTCTTTCCTGTTTCATTCTGTATTTTAAATTTTCTAAGGCCTCGCTCCGAGATGGCCCAGTTTTCTCCAGGTTACAGCGAAGCGTCACAGGCTGCTTTATTCTGCCATCAAAGCGGCTAGTCCAGCTGACGGACTCAGGAGCACACCAGGTTGCCCTGACAACACTAACTGTCTGGTCTTCACAGACTGCATATTCCTGAATTAGGGCTAACGGTCCCAGTCTAACAGTGACCACATGCAGTATTCACGGCAGTTACTAGTGTTTAAGAAGGACAGCACTGGACCATGGGGTGTCAGTCACAC
>NC_022009.1:91168240-91203657 GCF_000317375.1 Microtus ochrogaster | reverse complement strand
GGACCATGGGGTGTCAGTCACACTGGACCATGGGGTGTCAGTAACCATTCTCCTGACATTCCAGATCTCCCCTTCTCCACATGGGCCTCATTTTCCCAGCATGCTGTGCTGAGCAAGAGGTTAGGTTTCAGGGGAGTCACTTCTCAGTCATTCAGTGTTTTAAAGGTGAACCAGGTTCATGTTGTCACCACACACATGCACACACATATACACATGCGCACATGCATACACACATGCATGCATGCATACACACACTCAGATACATACACATGCATACACACATACACACATGCATACACACATACACACATACACATATGCATACACATGCATACACACATGCATACACACACATACACACATGCATACACACATACACATATGCATGCACATGCACGCACATACATACATACACACACACACTCACAATCACACAACGCAAATGTTTAGAAACAGCTCAGAAATTTTACCCGCAGGCAGTTTATAAACTCAGGAAGGAGTATGGCCTCTACAGATCCCATGTGCTGAATTCTTAAAGATGTGTCTTTGTCACTATTTTAGAACTGTTTATTAATTTCCAGATTTGGGGAAAAAAGCACTAGAATTAAACATAGCTAGACTCAACAGAACAGTAGAGCATGAGGGAACGAAGAGATCATGGACGTTAAGCTGCTCAAGGGAGACCGGTAGCTGGCAACTGCACCAGAGGCAAACAGCATCAGGGAAGGGTTCTGGTTTCCTTACTGCCACCATCAGAAAGCAAAGCCGCCAGTTCCTTCTACAACCATTGGGTATTCAGCAAGAAATATTCTTGTAAGTAAAAATATTTGGTGATAAATTTACTTACAGTAAATCTAACAGCATAAAGTTGACTTCCGATTGAAAATAAGCTAATATATTGTGACACACCAAGCATGTGGCTCTGTCTCCCTAAAGCAAGATTCCAGCCTTGATGCAAAGTGAAAGAAAAGAGAGCTCAGCATTCCCCTAACCGGAGACACTAGGGGCAAGGACAGAGCTGGCCACTCTGAGCCACAACCCCGCTCATCTGACCTTGAGAGTAAGGATCACAATCACGGAAGCAGACTCTGAAAACACATCACTTCTAAATCAGAGTTCATTTACTGGGATAATTAGCTGTGCAGGGATGATCTTTCCTGTCTATGATCAGATGCCCCAAGAGCTGCTTCCTCTGCCATGCTAACCAGTGATCACATCACGGTGTTAAATGGGAGTGAGGCTCCATGGGGGCTGCTGGGTACCAAGAGAAAGATGGAGACAGAGGAGCGTGAAAGCAGAAGGGAACCGAAGTTGTGCCTTGGATACTGTGGTGCCCATGGATACTGGCTGCTCATTGCCAGATCACAGAATGCTCAAAGAAAGTGGACGAAAACCAAGAAGTGGGGGCTCATTCTGTAGAGGGGGTACTGCTTTCTCCCTGTGGGTAGAGCCAACAGACAGCCACATTCCTTAAGAAAGACCCAGCAGACTTCCTGGATCAGAGAGAATTTCATGATTAGGAAATTCACATTCACTTCAATTAGATGCCCAAGCTCAGCTACAAAGACCATGCTGGTCTGCCTCCGTGGCAACAACACCAATCTTGGGCCACTATCACTAAGTAATGATCTCAAGAAGAGGACCTTGAAATGTCTGGGGCCATGTTCAGCTCTTAAATTTCTAACTGTATAAGCACAAAGGCCTCCTAAATCTGAGCCTCTGAACTTACTTTGAATACACACACAAGCCAGGTGGTGTGTGTTTGTAATCCCACTGCTGGGGAAGTGGAGGCAGGTGCTCAACACCTAAGGTTGACCTGTGACCTCAACACATGCACAAATACCTAAATGTGCAATGCTCACACACATACACGTACTCCTATACACAGAAATACAATTTAGCATTTCATCGACAGGGAAATTCAAGAAATCCACTCATCCTCTCTGGCTGTCCTGGAAGCTCTCCATGTCAGTGCTATTGTCCCATCCCTGGCTCCTGTGAGTTGCTTAGAAAACCACCAATGAGTTTCATGTCTTGCATGTATGAAATGGATTGTGGGGCAGAGAGATGACTCAGCAGCTAAAATACTAGTTGGGTAAGTGTGAGGACCAGAGCGAGGATCCCTGGAACCTACATAAATGCATAGTAGGCATGGTGACCCACTTGTAATCCCAGCCTAG
Source organism: Microtus ochrogaster (assembly GCF_000317375.1). NCBI lineage: Eukaryota > Metazoa > Chordata > Mammalia > Rodentia > Cricetidae > Microtus > Microtus ochrogaster. The sequence goes on along the minus strand of NC_022009.1, from coordinate 91,201,477 downwards.
GAAGGAGGAGACAGGATTCCCAGAGTAAGCTCAATACAGAAAGCAGGCAAACCAGTAAGCTCTGGGTTTCACTGAGCCACCCTGCCTCAAGGGAACAGAGCTATGGAAGATGAGCCCCAACATCAACCTTTACCCACCTCATGCACATGGACACATAGGTGTTCCCACACACATGCAAATATACATCACACACACACACACACACACACACGATAAAGAAGACACTGAAATGAGAAGGGATCTGCTGTTAGAAGACCAAGAATTCCTGGCCTCGCTCAGCTCTAGGAACCTCACTCACTCATGTGTTCACTTCCCCATGCAAGAACTGACTCCTGTATGCCCACAGCTAAGTCAGGCTACCCGTTCTTCAGGGGACCAACAGTCTACACTGGGAAACCCCACCCAACCACACCCCACATGATGGGGCACAATGGAGCCTCATGAGATCTGATGGGTCACAAGGTTTTGTAATGGTGTTGCCTGAAGCCAAAAGTGAGATGAATCTAGAGGGAGAAGAATGAGAGAGGGGTCTTGAAGCAGAGGCAGGCAGGCAATGTTCTATCCTATGGTAACTTCTGGGTCTCTTTATAAATCCAAACCACTTAAATACCAGGAATCATAGAACTCAAGCAACAACTATAAATATTCGAAAAATATAAAATTAGCACACTTTTAACGGCCGTAACAGCAAAATTTCAATTGTTGTTCTACCTCTGTACTAAGATCTAAAAATCATATAAAAGACAAAGCTTGGTCATGTCCATGAGAAAGTTCTAGATTGTTTAACGGCAAGAAGAAGACCCAGATTTAATGTAGGAAGCACAATGCCATCAGGTTGATCACTGGACTGAAGACAAATAAGGATCAGCCTCCGTTGCTCTCTGCTTCCTGACTGTGCGTGCAGAGTGATCAGCTGTACCTGCTGACATGCATGAAGTCTCTGTGCCATGAGAGACTGGATCCTCAAACTAAGCCAAAATAAACTAGTCCTCCAGTCGCTTTGGTCAGACATTTTCTCATATCAATAACTAATACAACCCAAGGGGCAAATACAGGCGACCTCAGAAGACAGTCCAGAAAAAGGGAAGGAAAACACTTGCAACTGTTTCAGTATTTAGTGATTCAGTCTGTTTAACCACTCACTAGCCACAGTGAAGACACAACTTTATTTCAAAAGGCACAGCCCCTGGGCCATTAATTAGTCACTGTATCAGCCTCCTCAACGGCTGCGATTCCATAGCCCTCTTACTAGACGGAACACATCAACTAGCCTGAGCTTATCCGGGTCTCTGTCCACAGAGGAGAACAGATACAGTCCCTCTTGATTATTTATTCTTTTCATCCAAGTTTACACATCGGCACGCACACAAGTGCCCTGAGGTGTGTGTCAGCCATGTGAACACCGCTCTGGGGAGAGGACTGTAGTCTCCCAAGGCTGTCAACACAGATTGCCTCACCCTGGGAGGCCTAAACACAGATACTTTCTCTCTTAACATTCTAAGCTGGACATCTGAGATCTATGTGTCACAAGGTTTGGTCCCTTCTGGAGGTTTTACAGTGTTACCAGGGTTAGCATCTTCTGGAGATTCTACACTATCACCAGAGTTGGTCACTTCTGGAGGTCCCACAGTGTCACTGGAGCTGGTCTCTTCTGTGGGTCTTACGTTGTCTCCAGGGTTGGTACCTTCTGGGGTCCTACAGAATAAGCAGCTCTTCTCCCCTAACTTCTGTTTGCTGCCATGTCTTGTTGACCCTTGATTTATAGGTTTGTGGTGAGCCTTTGTACCCAGCCTTCACAGGAACTGGGCATCAGGAATGATCATACCCAGTTGGGGGGGGGACAACACCACCCCAAGAGTATGAACCCCATTCTGTAGTCACAGATGGCTTATCCTACTGCCTTCCCTACCAACCAAATGCTCCTCCTTCCATCAAGCGGCCTGAAGTCCAGGTAGAGCCGTATATCTTGTCTTTCTTGTTCAAATCACAGCAGCGGTTTTAGCTCTGTAGGTTTGAAGATTGGAGATATAACTCCATGATAGAGAGTTTACCTACCACGTGCAAAGCTCTGGGCTTGATTTCAGCACACACACACATACACACACACACACACACACGCATGCATTGTGCACACACATATACAGGTTTATCTCTGTGAATTTAATTGTCTATATCTAAAGAAGGTGTTGGGGAAACAGATACCATCTTTGCTTCGTGCCTCTCCTTACTCTGCCATCTTCCAGCAAAGTGCCCGGAGTCTAAGCTTTCAGGAAATAACTGCTGAAGTGTGTGGATGAATGAGTGGATTAACTAGATACAATTAGGAATGAAGACGCCTAACCAGGTAATAGTGGTACACACGCTAGGCCAACAGCGAGGGACGGAAAAGATGAAGTGACTGGTTCTGATTAACAGGGAAATGAAAGAGGAGCATGCGAACTCAGTCTTTTGGGAGCAGCAGGATGTGGCAATTGAATGCATTTAATTTATATCCTGCTGACCAAATGGGATGAGCAAAGGCCTAGAAACAGAAAGTGTGGACTTTGGGGGGTAGTTAATAGACCAGGGATATGAAAACACTGGATAAAAAGGGGGAAAAAGGCAGCTCGTGGGAGTCTGTGAGCCCACGCTGTTCTGGGTATGGTGAGAAGCCACTGAACCGAGAAAGAAATGATGACTCCACCCTATGCTACACGGACACAGAAACGGTTCATGCATGTAATCCCTCTTCATCCCCCCACCTCGGTGACAGTCCTGACAGCACTTGAGTAGTCTGTGTTTCCTGAGCATCTACTATTTGCTCCTTTGATGTGCCCAAGGCACTGAAAATTTTCTACAAGCAATTACATTTCACAGTTTCATAATTACTTATGTGATATGTTTATCACAAATACTATGCTATAGAAATTATATAGCTAATCATATGCCCTTTATAATTAAAAGATTATCTCAGAGAAGCACTTAAATAGGGTGATGTCATACATCCTTGATCTCTTCTCCGGAGATGGTTTGGCCTGGAGTTCAAAGGCCCAGGGAACAGGTGAATTCGCTGCCAAGCTAATAAGGAAGAAGCCTGTAACTAGGGAGTTAAAGGCCAGGAGCAAAGACAGGTGCTTTGACTTTGACTTGAGGCTGGTAAGTGCACAGGCCATAATATTCATAAGGAGGTTGGTGTGACGTCACTGCCTATTTCTTTTTGGTTTTTCAAGACAGGGTTTCTCTGTGTCTATTATCCTTACCTCACTACTCATCTGGAACATGAGTAGGAACTATACCCTGACATGGGACCTGGGAAACGGACCTCTCCTCGTTAGCTTCATCTGTCAATATGACACAGGCCCTGAGTCATCTGAGGGAGTCATAATTACCTCTCTCAGACTGGCCTGTGGCCAAATCTGTGGGAACTAGCCTGGATTTGTTAATTGGTGTGGGAAGGTCCAGCCCACCGTGGGTGACACCATTCCCTGGGCAAGAGTCCTGGGTTGCATACTAAACTGTGTGATCCTGAGCCAGGTAGAGCAAGCCGGTAAGCAGCACTCCTCCGTGATGTCTGCTTCAGGTTCTGCCTCCAGATTCATGACTTGAGTTTCCTGGCCTGACATCCCTCCGTGATGCTTTCTTACCTGGAAGTATAAAATAATATAAACTTGTTCCTCCCCAAGTTGTTTTTGGTCACGGTGTTTATCACAGCAATAGAGAAAGTAAATTATGACAAGAGCCTGGCTGTCTCGGTAGGTCTGACAAGTAGCTAAAAGTGCCAAAGTGGAAGGTACTATTAGGTCTGGATGCCTCCAAAAGTCCTTTTCTCCATGCAAGGATTCTTAGAAGAATTTCAGCCACTCGCCTATAACAATATTCATTATATGAGACCTTCCACCAAGGGAAAGAACTGGGAAGACAGGAGAGGAGAGTGGGTGGCTAGACAGATGAAGCACTTAGGACGGAAAAGGCCGGAAGGACAGAGAAAACCCGTCTTATCCTCACAAAGCTCTGTGAGACAATCTCCGGAGATTCCACTTTGCATTCCTTTCTGTTATTTAGACTCTGCAGCACTAGAGGGGTCAGGCCTGTGTTTTTTCTATTCATGGCATTATTAAAATCCTGGCATTGTGTCTACCACATAGCTAGGCACCAGACACACCAGGATGCAGAGAGGAGGTGGGCGGCAGCCAAGAATAATCCTGTTCCATGATGCTTTGTGCCTTCTTCTCGGTAACCTGGGAACCTACTACAGACAGTGCAAAGAAGCCAGTGAGGCCAATTTCCCTCGTGCCAGCAACCAAATACTTGTGGTAAGGCAAAGGAACGTGTTTCTTACACTGAGTATAGTGCCTGAGTTTTAAAAAGTGCCACCTCTTAAGGTCCAGAGGATTTACATATGCAAAATCCAGTAACTAAAAAGCAAAAGGCTTAGAACCAAACCAGATTGGTCTGTATCCCAGTACCTTTCAATGTAGAAAAGAGTGTCCTCATGGCTAATGTGCCCTGAAGCTGGTCTTCTGGAAGAACAGAAATGCTTAGGAGAACAGTCTTCTAAGGTAAGATAGACAGTCTGTATGATTATTGAGCTGAGGTGTCCCATAGGCTCCAGATCTGGTCAAAATACAGGCATAGCATTATTTGCACAGATGCCAAAGCACACACAGCCCAGACTGCAACTCCAAGAAATCATCTTCCAAAATACAAGCAGCCTTAAATTTTTGAGAAAATCTTGGAAGGACACAGAAATTTTGAAGAAATATCATGCAAAAATTTTAAAAGTCAATTCCTATTTTTGAAATAATTTCCTCACTGGGAAATACTGGAAATCTTCGCTAGTCTGTTAAACTGCCTCAAATTCTTTCATCATGCAGGGAAGAGCAGATGTTGGCTTTGGAGCCCCAGTTCTTCACATGGTTTTTGGACTTTCTCCTCTTAGCAATGAAGTAAAATACATATTTAAAACTATAAAATGTGACTTCTGAAACAAATTAGGATTAAAATTTCTTTTGTAGGCTCTTAATTTTTTTCTTTAGGGGCTAGAGAGCTGGTTCAAGGGTTAAGAGTGCTGGCTACTCTTTCAGAGGGCTGGACCCATACACTCATGCAGGCAAATCAATAAATAAGCAAAAATAAAATAAATCTTCATTATTTTAACTTCAGGGTTGAACATGGTGGCACGTGTCTGTGGTCCTAGTACTTGCAAAGCAAACAGTAGGGTCAGGGTTTCAGGACCAAACTAAGCTCCGTGGCAAGTGGTCGGCAAGCCTGAGCTACATGAAAATTCATTTCAAAAATCTAATAGAGATAAAGTATGTATGCTAGGTGTGTGTGCATGCATGTGTGTGTGTATACTTTTAACAATAATGCAGCATACTAAAGTTGAGTAGATACCAAAGGTTATCCACAGACCTATAAATATACCAGTGGGTGCAAACGAAATTTACTCCCACTCCCAGAGCTAGAAATAAGAAGGCTGACCTGAGAGAGTAGCTCACTGGAAGAGTGCACGTCTGCATGCGTAAAGCTGGCGGCCCATCCTCAGTACTAGACCACAAAAAATAGCCTGCCTGCAAAAACATCCTGAATAAAAATTTATGTTGAGAAAGGTTTTGTCCTTTTTATTTTAGAGTGTACTGAACAGGCAATTTTCTATAATTCTATAGAAAATATTCTTGCTAGGTAAGAATTCTGCATGGTGAAGCTCTAACCTGAGTTTGAAAAGAGTTTAGCATAAAAGCAACTTAAAGCAAGAAATAAGTTGTTTTCCCTCTTACTGGTAAATGCCTGCTGTGGTTTCAAAGGACACCTTTATTGTCCTTCCTCAGTGTTTTGTAAAAGCATGGGGAGGGCTTTTAGGGAACACATCAGAGCTTCTGTGGCCAGTTAGCTCAGTGATTTGTTGATGGATAAACACGTGTCAAACACCTGCCTGGGACACCCAGACCACTATAATGGATCTATGAGCAGCTTACTAAAAAGCCTAGTTTATTACAGCTCTTTTTTAGCCTTAAGTTCTTCAAGTTCTTTTTAAGGCATTCAACCAAAAGAACTGAGATCTTTTTAAAGTGTCAGAGATTAATGCCCAAAATGATTCTTAAGGTATTTCCCTAAAGATTATAACCACATTGTTGTAGCCAAATATTCTAATACCCCCATAAAGTTTCCCCAAAACATTCCTTTCAGAAGACGGGTGGTCCTAGCACCACCTTGTATCTCTGTATCAGAAAGGTCAGCATCAACCCTGTTCTAAGAGGCTGCTGGGAGTATCCACAATTATCATCCTACAGCACGTAAGGAGGACTGGTCTCTGTGGCTGCTCTAACACTAGGACCTGAACAAAACAAAACAAAACAAAGCACACAAATAAATAAATAAAACAAAAGACATTCCCAGAGGGAGATGACCTGCCTAGTCTATTTGACCCCATTACTGATCAAGCCAGAAAAGAGGGAACCTTCTCCACGGACCTCTTGGCTTCTGCCACTTTGGCCCATTATACTCAAGTATTATTCCTGTTTTTTAATTAGCAGTCAGAAGTAATAAAACAAAGTCCCCATGATGAAACTAAAGTCCCCATGACAGCACTTTAAAGTCCCCATGATGACACTCTAAGATGCCTTTGGCCTAGAAATTGGCTAATAAAATTATGTAAATCTCTACTGAGGGGCTTCACTATAATGTCCCACAAATGAAAAATCACACCAAAAAGGTAATAAAGGAAAATGCTCATTGAAATTGGCTGCGGATAGAAACAAAGAGATTGCCATGGCCACGCCACAATCAGTGACGTCGGAGAATGCAGGGCCAGAGAGAACTCCAGGTCATCTTAGGACATTTCAAGGGAAAGGGACTTCTGGTGCCAGCGCCATAAACTCTAAGTCTTTTCTCAAGTCTGCATTGCTCAGCCTTTCTCCTCAGGATTGCCTCCGGGCTAGAGGGTGCTCAACACACAAAAGACCAAGGGTCCAACAATCACACTTCAACAGCAGCATAAAGGTTGTCTTCTCAAATACATAATTTATGAAGAGAAGAAACAAAAAGCATGCGTTGTATATATGAAAAACACAAACTTGCCAGTGGCCCTCCCCAAGAAGACAAGGAAACGTGTGTGGGCAGACATTCTACTGAGTAACCTCCCTTGGCCCTCATATTTCTCACAAAGCTTTTGCGGCCTTGCTTGACTTTCCTTGTAGAATGGCTGCCAGAGAGAACCAGCGAGCTTACTGACCAGGAGTCCCACTCAGGCTAGCTGGTTTAGCCCAGCTCTGGCTGTGTTTCCTCACTCCAGCACCAGGGAACCAACATTGGGGCCCAGAAAGCAAATGCATGCTGCTGGAAACTTGAAGCCCTCACAGGGAGAGGCGTGTCAGATGGAAAGACAGACACCCAAGCTGTGACATCTGTTGCTAGGAGTCTTCCAACTGAAAGTGCTTTTTGAAAGATTCTTAACATTCTTCATATCAGTGACCGGACAGCAGCAAGAGTTCGCCAGCACAGCTGTACACAGTGATTGGCTCTGCAAGGCTCATGTACTTGCAGTCCTTGGCCCCAACGGCTGTCTTCAGACTGGCCAACCCAAGAAATTCAAGACGTGTAAACAAGAATAGATTTTCCCTTAAATCCCAAGGTCAAGGGCAGTGTCTGTTGATGTGAGAACAAGAAGGTCTTTCTTTAGCAGGTTACTTTATTGTGAGACTTTGGGGGTTGGTTGGGTTGTTGCTGCTGCTTTTAACAGGAGTAAACAAAAATATCATAGATGCTTCCTTGTTCTAAGAGGTAATGCAAAAAATCCGAAATAAAGGTGCATAAACATCCTCCCAAGTTGATGCTTGATTTACACACATGAAAGGCAAGCTGCTCTGTGATTTATAAAGCTGATAGGAAAATCCATTTCCATAATGTTCCCTCCCCCCACTGGACACCCGTTCACTAAATTACTCAAGGAATTTCTCCTCTTCTGCAGGTTCAGACTGCCACCAAGCTATTTCTGGAAGTCACTTTCACCTCCTGTCACACAGATGGACTATATCAAAACAGGCTAGTCCAGGACAGATCAAAAGAGTTCCATTACCAGATTAACACACCAGGCAAGGACATAGGAAGATACAAAACTTCTGGCAAATGGAACCAAGTAGCGTTTGGAGACACCATGTCTTTAAAGGGACACGGTTTGGAACATGGAACCATTCTATCTTGCCTGCTTCCCTCCACTCAGACACCCAGCTAATTAACACAAACGTCAGTTCCAATGTAACCAAAGTCTTTGAAGAGCCAATGAGGCTTCATGGTGACAGTGGAGCCAGGAGAGACACCACCTGCTCTTGGGGGGCAGCGCTGCATCCTAACTCCACACAGTTTGTGGGGACTTAGTATATGTTTGCCTTGTTTAACACCAAGGGCTTGGAAAGATACACCAGCTTATATAATTTTGTTCATTAATTTTGTTTTGGAGTTCACACATGAGTAGTAGTGTATTTCCGATGGCTCTCTCTCCTGTCTTCATGCCCCCAGCCCACCCCTATCGCTCCCCATTCCTACAGTCCCTTTCTCTGGTTCATGGCTTTTGCTTTATCTTCCCATACAACAAGCATCATTTATCAATTCTTTTATAAGGAAGAAAATTCCCAAAAATTCTATTTCAGAAAGGATCCAAATGAACATTGTTAAAAAATCGTAGGCCAATTATATTTTAGATTCACAGAAACAGGCAAGGTATTTTCTTCAATATGACATCTTTTTACAATTAAGTAACTAATTTTAATACTGAAAATAATATAGGAATCATGCTTATTTAAGAAATCGTCAACTAATTCAGAAAAAAAAAGGTCCTCCCCTTAACAATCACATCTGAAATCTGAGTTGGGGGGGGCAAGTATACATTATTGCCGTTTTATTAAATAGTGTCTAGAACTGATAGCAAGCATATGAAAAGTACAAATGAGTTAAGACAGACTTTACATTGTCAGATGTTTTATGGAAATTTTCTAATTAAGTAGAATTTCACAGTATGAGATGGTGAAGAAATTCCCATGTCCTGATCTGTAGCTGAAGTCTAACTGAAGCCCAGCCCTGGTACACTGTGTTTTTCTCTATGGCTGCTTTCCTGTTCCACAAGACAGGAGTATTTATGGTGTTAATCAGCCTTCTGTTACTGTTATAAAACACCCAGGACAGGTATATATGGGTTCACAGTCTTGGTGATTCCGTCCAGTTTTGTTTAGCCCTGTTTCTCTGGGCCTGCGGTACGGTAGAACATTATGGCAGGAACGCCCATGAAGGAGTACAGCTTCTCACCTCATGGCCAGAACGCAAAGGGGAGTTAAGATGAATCAGCTTAACATTTCTACAGCCTCCAAATGTTGCCAGCCTGGGGGCTAACCTTTAATACCTGGGCCTTCTGGGACATTCAAGGTCTAAACCCTGTATCTTACTGAACGAGTTTGACAACTTCCTTTTTCTGATATAAGCATTGTCTCCCCACTGTCTTACCAAAAAAAATCTCTTCTTTACATTCACTTGAACACTCTTTCAGTGGGGAAAATGGCCAGAAGTGTGCTGAAGGCAGAAGAAAGTAATATTTTAACGCAGCCGGGCCAACAGGCAAGTGACAGTTTCTGCTTCCCTCTTGGTGATCTTCAGAGAGCTCTCCTAGTCCCTGTGATTGAAAGGCGAGCATCTCCCTTAGGCTCATGTGTCTGGGCATGGGCTCTAGCAAGCTGGTGGCCCTTTGTGGAGGCTATGGAACTTGCAGAGCTGGAACCCCACTGACAAAAGGGAGTTACTGGAGCTGGGAGGTGGGGCCTTGAAATTTTGTGGTTGGCTCCACTTTTCTGTTTGCTTTCTGTGCCCTGCTTCCTGGCTTTGGACATAATGTGACCAGAGGGAGCAGGTTCCTGCTGCCATTCCCTCCCTGCCATGACGGATTGTGTCCCTTACAAACCATGAACCCTTCATTCACATCGCTTCTTCATAGATATTTAACCAAAGCATCAAGGAAAATAGCTTAGTCATTTAAATTTTTCAAAGTCTGCGGTTGCCATAGGGTGCTGCGATCGCATCGCTCTCTGGAGCCTGGCTCTCTCAGCTGGCTGCTGGTCACCAGTGTCCCTGACCCCTGGCATGGGCCCTCTTTTCCCTCGCTGACCCCTGGCATGGTCTATTCATTTCAACTGTGAGAACTTAGGGAAGCAGAAATCACGGGGACAAAATACAATGGGAATGATGGGGAGACTGGAAGTAATTTTAGTGCATTCATAATGGAACTCTTCGAAAAGAAAAAAGTGCATAGTTACTACACAGGAGAACAAGCGGGGCTGAGAGGTAATTGCCACCCCTCACTGCTTCTGACTCCGATAAAACGGGAGCACAATCCAGTGTGCAGTTAGTGTCAAAATCCACTGCGCAGTTAGCTATCTACCACCAACAGACTGAAAGATTAAAATTCATTCTCTGCATTACTAATCAAATGTCTATATCCAAGACCCACAGCCAAGAGAAACAAGATAACCATCCTTTGGCATAAAGGGAACAAGCCCCAAAACAAGCAGTCCCCATTCTACTATGCAATCCCCAAAGCAAAGCATTCTTTCCCTAGCAGAACTCCTTCCAGACAAAACCGGCATGATGCTACAATACACACACAATCTGCACACACTCAGAACACCAAAGAGGGGAGAGAAGGAAGAGAAGAAGGTGTCAGCCACCTTCTGCAGACCGCTCCCCTGCCCAGGGGAGTGTGGGTAAAGTGACTCTGTGCCTTTAAGACTTCTGTTCTTTGGAGCAACTGAACTCTGAGGACATTGAAATTAGGTCAGCCTCCCCCTCCTATGGGCTCCTTCCTGTTCTATGTTCCTGTTGCTTTCATAGCGAACTAAACAAGCCTAAAAGGTCTCTAGAGCGAAGCAGCCACTGGAATCTAGGGCAGAAAGAACAAAACGACTTTCCGACTTTGCTCTGCTGCCACCAGCTCTCTGTTCGACTGAGTGAGCCTATTTTGTCTGGTTCTGGCTGACACTGTCTGAGCCAGAGTCTCATTAGAACCCGAATTGGTGGGGTCAGGTGTTCTTACTCATCTAATTGGTGGTAATTAGATGGGCTACCGTTGCCTCAGACTGTGGTCTGAGAATTAGTGAGGTTTGGTGATTCACTGAAGATTAAAATAATAGTAATAATAATAACACAGGAGAATTGCAATTAGCTCGGCTCGCAGAATGTCACGGATTTGTCTCACAGATGCCCAGGTGCCACAGAGCTTCAGGGTAGGAGGATGAGCCCAAGCAAGGACAGACAGGTCCTTAAGGGAAGAAGTGGAGTGGCCGGGGCCACTTCCACAGCCCAGCCTTCCTTCCTCTGCAAGCAGAAGAGAGCCAGCTAGACCAGCAGCAAGATAGGGGGGAGGATGCGAGCCCAAAGTTGGGGACGAGATGGAAAGAAGTAGAACTTCATGAAAAACCCCAGAGGGCCCGGGAGAGGACGCCTAGGGTAAAGGCACCTGTCACCAAGCTTAGCAACACAAGTGTCAGCCCTTGGTCCCATATGGTGCAAGGAGAGAACCAGCTCATATAGGGGGCGTCTACTGTCCTCGGACACACACACACCACATGTGCATGTGCCCATGCATGTTTACTTTAAACAAAATGGTTATCTTAAGTACTTGTGCCTTCAACTATCTCTCTAGATACCGATTCCCATTTCAGAATACTGAAAGTTGACACAATGAAGCAGGCATCTGAGGAAAGATTATCATTTCCCTAACAAATGTCCTGAACAGTTGAGTTAATTTCCTTCTCTTTTAAGATGAGAAAAGAAGGCGGCGGTGGTGGCGCATGCTTAATTCAAGCACTCGGGAGGCAGAGGCAGGTGGATCTCTGTGAGTTCGAGGCCAGCCTGGTCTACAATAGCTAGTTCCAGGACAGGAACCAAAAAGCTATGGAGAAAACCCTGTCAAAAAAAAAAAAAAAAAAAGATGAGAAAAGAAAAAATTCCCATGAATTCGTTAGGTTTTGATAAAACTCGTCTCAAACAGGCATGTATCTACACAGCTGGAGGACTCTTAAAGCTGGACTTCTGCACCTCATCCGGACAATTCCTAGTTCTGTAAGTCTGGGGAGTGACTTTTGCATCCAGGAGGGGCTAGAGGACTAAGAGCACATGCCAGAACATGAGCTGAAAGGTTGCAGAGGGTCTGAGACAGTCCACTAAGATGGATCCCCTCCCTCACTTGAGCTGACACTGCAGCAAGTCTTTGAAGAGGTCACAATGTGACTGAATGGGAGCTTCCAGGAAGTCCATGGTTTTTGGTTTTTGTTTTGTTTGATGGAATACTGCCAAAGTTCTAGATCCATCAACTGAGGACAGCTTTCTGCCCACAGTGGACTGACTCTCCACATCAAGTAACAATTATGAAAAATACCCCACAGATGCACCTACAGGCCAATCAGAGAAAAATCTTCAACCAAAATTCCTTCTTCCCATGTATGAAGCTGGCAACAAACGAAGCAGAACAGACACCGGCAGTTAGAGACGAACGAATTAGTGTGGTAATGTGATCATATTAGGCCATGTGGACTTTGAGAGACAATGTGGAGAAGGCCTTCCTAACTGGGCTTAGTCTTTGTGTGTGTACGTGTGTATGTAAGTGTGCATATATGCATGTGTATGTGTATGTATGTATGTGTGCGTGCACGCGTTTGTGTTTTATGCTCATGTGCATGCATAGTTAGCAGGTGTGTGAACAAGAGTGTGGGTGGACGTGTGGATGTATGTATATGTGCATGTGTGTATTCATGTGTGTGTATTTGTGTGCATGTGTATGTGCTTGTGTGCCCACACATGTGTGTTACACTTCTGTGCATGCATATTTAATTTAGCAGATCTGTGAAGACATGTGTGTTATGCTTATGCAAATATGTGTGTTATGCTTATGCAAATACATGTTTAACAAGTGTGTGAACCCGTGTGGGTGTTTGTGCGGCTGTGTCATGCTTATGAGAATGCATGGTTAGCATGTATGTGAACATTTGTATTCACACAGAAGTCAAGGCTGATGTCAAGATCTCCCTCAGGTGTGCCCGCCACCTCATTCATTGAGGTGGAGTTACTCAGTGCCAGCCCAGAGCTTGCTGGTCACCTACCCAGCTTATTCTGGGGACTCCTCTGACACCAGAAGCTGGAACTGTAGCCAGCCCGCCACTCCCATTCATCATTTTCTGGGGTTCAAGGTTAGAGCCCTGAACCCCAGGCCTGACTTGTAAAGAGTCATCTGTCTCCCCAGTTCCAGGACTGGTCCCGGGACACTCCTTGGCCAGTAAAGCACCAGGAGAGAGTGAGCTCTCACAGCACTGACCTTCAGTCCCAGCTTCCAGAGCAGGAGGGAGATCAAGACATGGCTCAGGACATCTCTGTCATAGCACCCAGAAGGGTCTGAGCCAGCAGATCTGCCTGCTTGAGGCTGGGGAGTGCCTCTCAAGGGCCACTTTCCCCTCTATGCACCTAATGCCAGGAGCAGCTTAGGCAGGTCTGACAGTCTCACTAACCCTTTCCAAATTATTTTGAAGTGACAACTTTAAATTATGTGTTGGCAGGAATCAAATGTTCAGGTGTAATGGATTTAATTAATTTAAAAGCCTCTCTTTTAAGATGATGCTGTAATTGGCAATAAACCCAAACGCCTAAAATACCTTTTGGTGAGAAGGCTTTAAATGTTCAATTAAAATGATTTGAGAATCTTCCATGTGACAAATTTAAAAAAAAAAAAAAACCTCTTCAGTTTAGGAGACAGCTTCTGTCTGCTTATACCCCTTAACAGGGTTTGGCCACTAGGAACAAAAGCTGTCACAATGGCAAAGGCTGGAAATATCTAAGGAGGCTGATACTTCTTAGTTCTGAGTGCAGCAGGAGCAGCAACAGCAGAAGCAGGAGCAGAGGCAGCAGCAGCAGGAGCAGCAGCAGCAGGAGCTGCAACAGCAGGAGCAGCAGCAGCAGCAGGAGCCGCAACAGCAGGAGCAGCAGCAGCAGGAGCAGCAGGAGTAGCAGCAGCAGGTGCAGCAACAGCAGCAGTAGGAGCAGCAGCAGCAGCAGCAGGAGCCGCAACAGCAGCAGTAGGAGCAGCAGCAGCAGCAGGAGCAGCAGCAGCAGCCCAACTCAGGGCCTTCACACTTGCTAGTCCCCTGCATCTCCCTGCAGCTGACAGGGGGCTGCTTTTGCACTCCCTGTGGTCTCCGCACCATCTTTGAGGCCCTCTCTGCTGCACTCATGAACAGACATGTACTCACACATGAGTGCACATATGACTTACACCATCTTTTCTCTTTCTCCAGAGCAGTTTTGCCATTGGACACTTTGATTATTTGAATCTTGCTTATTTCCCTTAATCATAATTCCTGGTGTATACTAAATACTCCATTCAAGCAAGTGTCTCATTATTGCTATTTTCAAAAATGATTTAATAGAATGGTATTTTTTCATTGTCTTCTGAGGCATTAACACTGCTAATGTGGATTCAAATGATTTCTCACCAAGGTATATATATATTATATTAAGTTAATGCAGGCAGTAACATCAATGCTTTCAGGCTCACACACGTGGGCAAATCTGAGCTCTATTACCAGTGAGTTTTGTCCTTGAGACTCCACTGTAAATTCTGTGAGCTTCTAGTTCTTTCATACATCAAGCAAAGGCATGGACTTCAGATTCCAAGATTGTCGTGAGGTTGAGAAACGTCAAAGTCAGAACTATGTGCATAGCAGGCCTCTGGGATAGAACCTAAAACAGTAGAGGGCAGCCTACAGGAAGCAGGAGAGTGACTGTCTCCTTTCTATGCCGGCCATTAGCTAGTCCTCAGCCACAGCGAGGGAGGAAAAGCCTCGTAAGGTCAGTAGAATGTGAAGTGAGGCCCGTCCGCTTCCACAACCTGACCTACTTCCGCATATTTTTGGTTCACATGAGTGAGTGAAGTTGCTAGAAGCTGATTCCACAAAAAGTGTTCATTTTCGAGTAGCAGACCTCGTCTTCCTGTCTCTTCCTGGCTTCAGCTTGTGGGAACAGGAAATGGGGGTGTAGCTCCAAGCATCATTTGAAAGATCTCCAGAGGGAGATCCCACAGTGTAACTGAGTTGATGCCGAATCACAGGTTATGGCTGGAGACAACAGGAAAGGACCCGAATGAAAACAGCCCTTCGCTGCATTCGGCTAAGCAGGTTCCATTCGGCAGCACCGACTGCCCTTAACTGAGGATCCATAGCATCTGTCAGCATTTGAAGGATTTCAAAGGAGTGACTTTGAACTGGCATATTCCGTGTGTGTGTGTGTGTGTGTGTGTGTGTGTGTGTGTGTGCTTACACGTACATGCATGTGAATGTGTGTGTGCACGCACATAAACTTGGAGGCCAGAGGTCAGTCCGTATGTCTCTTTTATGTGTTCGCGTCTTGGTTTTTGAGCTACCATCCTAGTCGAACCTGAAGCTTGCCGACTGACTGGGCTAGATGGGCAGTGACCTCCAGAGACAGCCTGTCTCTTCCATGTCACCTAGCAATGTGGCTTTTCACATCAAGGCTCGGGATTAGAACTGGGGTCCTCAGGCTTGCCTGTTTCATCTCCCCTGCGCCAGCATCTCCCTTTTAAGTATCAGGAGATACGTTGAAGGGTAGGCTCCACAGGAAAGACCTAACTGCGGCTCTCTCCTCAGAGCACAAATACGCTCATTAGCTACTTCCCCTTATCAGCGAGCCAGCACCACAGGTTCAGACTGAGACATAAGAAAGGGAGAAAATGCTGGCAGCTGCTCTGGAGTACCTTCAGAAAGAGCAATACCTTTGCTTTCACAGACTACAGTGTACTACAGTGTTCTTTAACTCAATCTACCTGCTAACAAAGATCGAAGAAGGCAGGCTCATTTTCCCACAGGAATGGACAGGATTAATGACAGTCAACCAAATTGTCTCTTAATTTTCTTTTCTTCTCCCTTTTTGCTGGCTTCCTAGAGACAGAGTCCATAGATTTTTTTCCTTTAGATAAGGATGTTAATTCAGGAGAGATGCAGAGGGCACTCATAATGGAAGAGCGGGGTTGTCTCTGCTAGTCCCAAGAACTCTACCTCAGAAAGGAGACAGGGACCTTGTGTCTTGAAAGTATTCTTCCCCTGGCACCTAAGGAAATTCTTGGGTGCATCTCCACCTATATCATGGCTTCCATTTATCCCCACTGTGCTCTGCAACCAAGTCTGAAAGAGGACCACTGCTCTGCCCGTCAAACCTACAATCCTGATTGTGATCACAGGGGGCCATGCGCCAGGCTTTCCTCAGCACCCTACAGACCTTCCTAATAACTCAGACAAGAGCCCTACTAAAGGTGAGTGGTCCCATGTGAAAGGGAAGGGCAGCTTTGAAAGACAAAGACAAAAGACATAGATGGCCTTACCTTAAAATATTAGAAAAGCATGAGTTTCAGGGACTCCGGCTTTGTTTCTGTGTCTCGGTTTCAATTTGAACAAAATAGGCCTTTGAAGCTGGAACAAGATAACGTGGTTCCATGGAGCTCTGAAACAGTACCCATGTCCTGACCATCACTGGGTAAGGAATACGGGGATAAGTGATAAGTCCTGACCCGAACCAGCTCTGTTCTTCCTGATACAGAAAGGGCCTGGTCAATATCAATCCAGATTCAAGCTCAAACCAAGCCACTTCTTGACTCCAGGGCTAATTCCTGGCCTTTACCTGAAGAAGGATTTCCACTGGAGAGCGTGACAAAGAGAAAGAACACTCTAAATATCAATTGCTGTCATTTCTTAATATCCCTTCATAGCGTGGCTTACTAAAATGATAGGGCTTATTATTTTTAGCTTCCAGCTTTGGTGAGTCGATCAGTCAAAACAGAATTAAAATAGCACTTACTTGGTAAACTCAGTTTCAGATGCTTGCATCTTAGACTCTGCTATCAACACACATAAAACTGGTTTTTATGCAGTCAAGTAAGTTTGAGAAGGGATAATGAGTGCCTGTCTTAAAAGAGAGGCATGTATAACTTCTTTTGTTTCAAATACACTAGTTTGGACTCAAATTCTATAATAAGCCTATAAGAGATTTGTTGAAATCATTTCAGGACAAATATTGAAGTGAAACTGAGTTTTTGAGTGTTCCAGTGTTTCATTCCTGATGAGGAAAAATGCTTACAATTCTGATGAAATGGAGCAGTTACACAATAAACGAGGGGCTGGAGGGGTTTCTCAGTGTTCACTGTACTCTTGGGGACCCATGTTCAGATCCCCAGCACACACCAGGTTTATGGTGACCTATGCCAGTAATCCTAATCCTAGAAAGGCTGAGAAAGGCCAACCCTTGGGGCTCACTGGCCAGCCAACCTAGCCAAGTCCAAACGCCCCAGGTTCAAGAGTTATTATCTCAAAATAATAACAGTAGTGTGAAGGGTGACAAGCAAGACAACCAGCATTGACCTCTGGCCTCCATATACACCAGGAGAAACGGGTGTTTACGCCTCTTATTACAGCAAGGAAACAGATAGGCTGTGTCTCACATGGCTTTTCATTCAAAAATGTATTTTTTTTTCCTTTGGGAAGTCTCTGTTCAAATAAACCCAAATAATTTATGAGAAGTTACCTTATGATAATGTAAACCATAGAACCTTTCACTGTTTTGCGTTAATATCCTTGTGGTGGCTGGTTGGTTGTGCTTACAGGGATCTAATGTGGAGCATTTTACATGTTAGTCAAGTCCTTCACTGTTAAACCATAGCCCCAGCCTAGAACCTATTTTTAAGATAAAATTTCTTCTAATTTTCAAAATTAATAAAAATATCAGAGAAAGTAGGTAAAGGATGCTAGAAACTCCAACAGTCTTTGCCACTTCTCTTTGAACCTAACGCCATTCTATCCTCAGGACAGAATGTCTGCTCTGAGTCAGGGCTGCCATCACCATCGGAAGGCGAGGGCAGCATCAGCGTCTCCGGGACTCTAGGTAACCCTTCACCAGCAGCCCACCTGCTGATCCAGCCATAGGAAAGAGCCAGGTGCCTTCTCCCAAACAAACCCACCGAGAGCACAGGAAAGGAAGAGTGACAGGAGAAAGGTTTCACAATGAGATAAAGACTCATGTTTTGTTCCCAGCAAAGGAAGTGCAGATCTATCTCTGGTGTGAGGGTACTGTCTATATTGATGCTGGGGGAAAATCTCAATGGACCAAAGGAATAGATTTCCTGAGAATTCTTTGTTAATTTAGAGCATTTTTATCTGACAGAATGATTGGGAGGTAGCATTGGACAGGGCTAAGTGGTGGAAGCATTTGAAGTCTGCACACACATTCCCTGCAACGAAGCCAAAGTGCGGTCAGCAAGGGGACATTCTTCAGTGCTGCAGTCCCCAGTTGTCAGGACACAGGCCCCAGCTACAGGCTTTCAAGCACACAAATTCTGCTTGAAGATTTTGTTTGGCCCTAACAATAGTTGGGCTGGGGGGAGTGTGATCAGAAGTCTCTGCATCTCTTTTTTTTTTTTATTTTAAACTCAAATTTAATAATGTGGGAATTTTATGTGAAACCTGGCTCCTCTCAAAAAAAAAAAAATCTAAGATCTAGCAACACAGGACCACAGTTTCCATGGCAACAATTAGTAGGAAATAAACAGGAGCTGCCTCGTTGGGGCTAAGCAACTGACCATTTCACTTCAGATTTGAAAGCTCCCCCATAGAAAACCCCTCTATTCTCAAGACTGGGGAAATTCAAAATGGTTCAATTCTTCCTTTACTAGGAAGACAGGAACTGGGGGACACGCATGGGGCCTCCTCCTATCAAAGGCAGCTTTCCCTCTGGGCCAGTGTCTGTAGTCTGTCATCCTCACTTCATCTGCCCAGACAGCTTAGAAGTCCTTTCTGAAGCCTGAGGGAAAAGCCCTCAAGGGCCAGGCCCTTATCTCCCAACAGCATCCCTGGCACCAGCACTGTCAGTCACGCCCTACCGCCAGCTCTCCAGAAAGGAACTTTCCCAAACCCACCGCAGCCCCAGACTGCAAAGCCAGACGAGAGCCAAGGACCAAGGAGAAAGAAGTCAGGTGGCGTTACAGACTTGGCAAGGAAGTGGGTCCTGCCAGACACCCACCTCTCCTCTGCCTTGATGGTGCTGCTCTGTCCCTCCAAGCCCCTGTCACTTCAGCTGTGAAATGAGGGTGACAAGACTTCACAAAGTGGCCATAGTCTAGACTTCAGACCAGAGGAGAAGTCCTTCCTGGGTCACCCCAGACAGGCTCTGTACACGTTTGCCCAGCGCAGAGGAGGGTAGTAATGCCCTCACTCTGTCCATAGCTGCCCTAGGGATAAGGAAATATTAGTTACCTCATCTGTACCTGGAAAAGCAGGTACTACCTGCACATTCCTGTAAGTTCTGGGGTTTTTTAATTTATTTTACATGGGTGGGGGCTCTAGGTTTCAAACTCAGGCCATCAGGTTTGACAGCTAAGCTAGCAAGATAGCCCTATTTCTTTACTACTGCTTATGCCTTGATAGACGGAGCAAGCATTAATGTGTCCACATTATGTTAGATGCAAGGATACAGCTTCATGTCTTCAAAGTATGAAATTACAGAGTCAGCGCTAAACTAGGGCTTTGCCAAATAATTGCTGTATCAGACAGAAGCAGGGCACTTCAACTGCTGTATCAGACAGGAGCGAGGTGCTTCAGCCAAGGTCAGCAATGACAACCTCCGCACTCTAGACAGAGAAAGGGTCCAGAAAGACAAGGGCAGAGCCAGGCACACGAAAGTCTGACTGGAAATTTATCCAGAAGACAGAGCAGAAGCCCCACAGAGAGCATGCCTTCCAAACGATGGCGGAGAAAAGAACTCAACATGGAGCGTGTGTTGAGTCTCAGCTACCTTGTCATGGAAGCCCAAGTGTGAGCGGGGGTGGGGAAGGAGGCTAGAGCCAAGGCTGTGCACCCCACAACAGATCACTTAGGTTCTGTCTGAAGGAAAAAACACAAAGGGGAAAGAGGAAGCAAGGGTTTGAACACATAAAAAGTATCAGAACCAATTTTGGGGGTATTAATTAGAATTCTGCTTATTTCTCTATCTGTGTGTGCGTGTGTCTGTGTGTGTGTGTGTATCTGTCTGTCTCTTTCTCTCTCTCTCTCTCTCTATGTGTCTGTCTGTCTCTCTCTCTTTCTCTCTCTTCCCTCCCTTTCTCCCCTTTCTTTCTGTCCCCCACTTTCCCCCATCTTTCTCCCTTTCTCCTCGGGCACTGGGGAAAGCAGAGGGCTGGAAGAAAATGCTGGAGACTGGGCGTGGGGAGATGAAGGGGACTGAGAAGACAGCATTCACTAGGGCAAGGGGGAGGGTAGAGCTGCCCCCAGCCATGCGAGAGATCCAGAAATGCTTCTACCATGCAAGGGCCTCAAAGACTTGACTAACACTCAGGAGCCGTGTGGAGGAGCCTTCTAAACACAGCCTAGAGCAGTAGTTCTCACCCTTCCTAACGCTGCGACCCTTTAATACAGCTCCTCAAGTTGTGATGACCTCCAACCATGAAGTTATTTTCACTGCTACTTCCTAACTGTAATTTTGCTGTTATGAATCATAACATTAATATCTGTTTCCGACAGTCTTGGGTGACCCCTGTCGAAAGGCTACTCAATTCCCAAAGGGTCAAGACCCACAGGTTGAGAACAGTGGTCTAGAGAAAGATCCATTCCAGCCCTTTCCTGTCTCTTTTAAAGATTATCCACCTCCAGACTGTGCCAGAGCCTCCAATGGGACAAGACTCCAGAGTCCTGAGCAAGCATTGCTTATTCGCTATGCTAACATTACCAGATTGTTTCAAGGAACTATAGCACATTTGTATGCCCCTGTTGCAAGGAGGGGCTGCTTGTTTGTCCCAGCCGCCCAGCTAGCTAAGCCCTGAAATAGCCACACAGAAATTATATTAATTAAATCACTGCTTGGCCCATTAGCTCTAACTTCTTATTGGTTAACTCTTACATATTAGTTTAACCCATTTCTATTAATCTGTATATCACCACGATGTCATGGCCTACCAGGAAAGTCTCAGCATGTCTATCTCTGGTGGCGGGTCCATGGTGATTCTCCGACTCTGCCCTTCTTTCTCCCAGAATTCAGTTCTGTCTCTCCTGTCTACCTAAGTTCTGCCCTATCAACAGGCCCAAAGCAGTTTCTTTATTAACCAATGAAAGCAACACAAAGACAGAAGGAACTCCTACACTAGGCCCCAAATGCTCCAACAATCTCCCTGGGAAAACCAATACCTGAAATTCAGTTTAAAGGGTGATTCTTGGGTGGCTGGCATGCACTGCATTAGCTATGTTTTCCCATAATCTCTTGCAAGCTATTGTACCAACTCCCACAAGAGGTCATTTCATCTGAAGCGACTTCCGGGAGCTTTCTAAGGACAGAGACAGACAGCAATGTGTCCTCTTCCGTATTTAAAGATATTCTCCTAAATGCCAAACTCTAGCAGGATTAATATTGAGAATCCTTCTAAGGCAAACAACGTAGATCTGAAGGTGACAAGGACAAGGTGACACTTCATGCACAGCTCTGCTCCAGTGAACAGATGCAGTCAGTTATTATTCGAACGCAATATCATCCCGTTGAAAGGTTAGGCAGAAGAAATATTTATCTCTTTATTTCTTAAGCCAATTTACAAATTTATTTTTTAATGCAAGGTTTAATTTTCAAGATTTTAAGTTATTTTTAATTATGTATCTACACATGTGTGTGCATGCATGTATGTATGTATGTATGTAGGTAGGTAGGTAGGTAGGTAGGTAGGTAGGTAGGTATGAATGTAGGTGAGTGCAGGTTCCTGTGAAGGTCTGATGAGGGTGTCAAAACCCCTGGAAACCAGAGCTACAGCTCATTGTGGGCTGCCTGATGTGGGTGCTGGGAACTGGGTTTTCAGCAATAGCAGCAAGAGCTTGCCCTCTTAACCATTATGCCATCTTTTCCTGCAGGTGCATCTTTTATGTACTAAATAAAATTCACTCTTTTTAAACATTAATATAGTCAAGTAGCCCCATCACAAACAACTGTTAAAAAGTTTTCTTGTGCTTTTCTATGGTCCAATCCCTCCTACACCCCTATTCCAGTCATCATCTCTCCAGGCTTATACTTGTGACTTTTCTAGAATGTGTTATTGGTGGAATCACTCAGGGTGTGGCCTTTTGAAGCCGATGTCTCACACTTAGAATAATAACACAAGATTGTGTTTCATTGCCAGTATAGATACATAGACGTTTGCTATTCTGCTCACCAGTTGTTAGGCAATAGACCATGCCCAACTTTTGGCTGTTCCGTAAGATGACCCTAAATACTCCCACACAGTTCATCATTTTGTCAGTATTTTGTTTCTTCTGCATAAATGTTCACAGGAAGATAGAAGAGGTCAGGCAAGCTTGTGGAAAAAGTACCTAAGCATTTTCTGAAGTATATGTAGGGCTCTATATTCTAACCAGCAGAGAGAGTTCCAGCTCCTTCTGGCCACTGCCAACACTTGATACTGAGTATCTTCTTATTCTCAGTTATATTCGTTATCCATAGTATATCTTATGGTAATTTTATTTATATAGAGATAGATATATTTATATGTATTATATACAATATAATGTTATAGATTTTATATATTATGAAATATATAAAATATATTGTATATAATATATTGTGTATGATATATGTAAAGATATATAGATACAAATTCATATATATTTATATATTCATATCTATCTATATAGAGATGGATATTTATATAGAGATAGATAGATAGATGATAGATAGATAGATAGATAGATAGATAGATAGATAGATAGATAGATAGAGACATAGATATATATCTTTATGTATACTGTAAAGACAATCATCAATCCTTTGGGGAACCAAGTTCTCTGACAGAAACTGAAACTACACTGTTTATTTGTACCTCAATACATTTGAACTAATATCCATAAATAACCCTGTCAAATGACTAGGACTGAGAAAATGGATGTCTGGTTCCTTTTGTTTTTGAGGAAGGATTCATATGGTGAATTACACCCTTTCTTGAGACCCCAAATCTCCTGAGTATTATCTTGCCGACTGAAGGCCTTTCATCCCAAACCTCCCTGACACTGTGCTATACCCACCACCACTCCCTCCACACATTTGTCCTCCCAGCAGAGCCCTGATTGCTCTCCCAGGCTCTGCTCTGGGGATTCTGGGGGCCAAACCCAGAGACTCTCACTAAGCAGTATTCCTGAGTTTCCTTCTTGGAGTGGTGTCTATTTTCTGGTTTCTCACACACTCCTTCTTTGTGTTGTCAGTGTGCACACCTAAACCCCATCTTGAAAGTCCCTCTGCTGTGCACCCTCTGCCATGCTTCTCATCTAAGACAAGGCTTGGCATAAGGGCTCTGGGAGTGTCTGCAGAGTCAGGCCCCAGGCACCTCTGCAGTGTGGTGACATACATTTTACAGCTCATTTCCAGGTCAGGGCTCTGCTGACAGATAGAGGGTGTCAGTCAAATGTCCCCAGGACCTAAAGAGAGAATCGCTGCCAGTATTTCCAGAAACACAAGAGAGCTTTTAGGTGAACTTATCAACCAATTCTGAGTATCTGTAAAGAAACTTTCATTTTTATTTTTTATTTTTTAAGTGCTACAGACATAAATGATACCAAGCAAACGTAAGTCTATCCAAGGACAGTAAATCCAGCAGTCTGGACCTGGTTTCCTAGTGTGTCTTAGAAAAATAACGCCCCAACTTTCCTTTTGCCAACTGAACAAGCACTGCTCCCATCATGGAGAGACTCATGCATGGTGGGGACCCCAGCTGGGGTGAGGAGCAACATCTGTGGGGTGGAATGCTCTGGATTCTGACGCAGTACACAATTCCAGGCAGTCGTTAAGGCCTCACCTCTCTGGGAGTAGCTTCCTCTTCTTACAAATGAGGATCTCTCTGTAAGGCTTCCCCACTGCTGACATCCTGTGACCAGCAGTCTTGAGAGAGAATATGAGTGGTCTCTGCAAAGAGTGATACAGCCAGCCACAGGAGGCCAGGGCAGTTGTATACTCCAGCAGCGGTCCTTAGGGAAAACAGCCTTCACCAGGAGTCAGAGGCCAAGAGCTCTCTGTCAGAAGACAGCACAGCCCATGCTGTCTGGAGAGAGGTAGCCATAGGAAGAACAGGAAGCAGTCCAAGCAAAGAGAAAGTAGATGTGAGTGAGCGTAAGGAAACTGCCATCCTGAGTCTTCAGGATGCATACCTGAAACACATCAGCAGTTCGAACCTGGGCTTCCTAACTCGGAGATATGACGTCATATTGATTCTAGAGCTTAGAACAGCAAGGCTTCTAACACAATTTCAACTCCTTCATTCCCACACTGTCTTCCATCCACAAAACCAGAAGTCTGGTCTGAATACATCTCCCCCCTGACTGTGTCATCGTGGTAGTGTCTTCCCGACTTTATGCAGGCAGGAGCCCCACAGAAGGTGAAGTTTATTTGCCCACGTGAATCACCCACTTCTTGAAGCTCAGCCAGCCAGACTCACCCAAAGGAAGAACTTTAGGACGCCATTGGAACTAACACTGTCTCAATGATCATAAGCCAAAACGAATAGCAACTGATAACGCTCCCTGAATCTGTGTTTCTCATGACTGGCGAGAAGCTGTTCCCACGGGATGAAGAGCAAAGCTATTTATGTGGAATGTGAACCATGGACCTTGGAGGCTCTATGGTCATCAGGTTCCACATGAACCTATCTTCTGCAGTTGCTATGGTCTGCGAGAATGGACAGGACCCACTCGTCTGGTGGCTCCCCCACTGTATGCCTTCTAGTTCCAGTCAATCAACAGTGATTGTTTAGGCTATTTACCGATTTTCTTGTTTTGTTTCAAAGTGGAGGAGTCCCGCTCCAATAAGAAGACACCTAGGCAGGTGAATATGAAATCCCACCTACTTTAGCAAAGGCATAAGTTCCCTGAATTTGCTGAAGTCATGGTATTGACTTTACCACAGAGAGAGAGAAATGTTGAGCGCGTGCCCCAAGCCCCACATATTTAAACAGCATAACTTTCTTCTTTAATTAACACTGACGGAATGCTTACTATCCTCATAGCTTCTTTACAAGAGTTGTCTAAGAATCTTAAAGCCAAGTAAGCTATTATTGGCCCAGCTTTCAGGTCAGGAAAGTGAAACTCAAAAGGCTATATAAACTGTCACAAAGAAAAGATAGAACTAAAATTTTGGTCTAGGTCTGACTTGGCTTGAGCTCTGGTCACCAGTCTCTCTCCCATGATTCTCCTGCAACGCCCATTTTTGCCTTTAGAGTTGCATTGGTTCACCAGACATTTATTGACAGCTTTGTATACCATGCATGAGCTCAGAGGCTAGAGATACACTGTGAACTCCTCCATTTCTGTTTCTGATTCTTCCAGTATCCCAGAACCAGTGTCTGCATCCAGGTGCCAGGCTACAGGCCACCTCCTTGGTGGAGCAGTGTGGCATTAGGCCAGAAAGATGCACCTCTAGACTCTACTCCATGCTGAAAGGTAAGCCACCCTGGTTCTGTTTGACGTGAACAATTCAGAGGCTCGGCCCTAATCCTGAGCTCCTGCTGGCACCTTAGAGACCACACGCTTTCTGCATCTTCCCTACCCATTCATCTAGAACCACACCTTGGAGTTCTTTTAGTCAATCCTCATCCTTGGAATATTTTTATTAGACTGTGTCTCAAGAAGACAAATGTCCACATCTACTAGAATATGGCCATGTCCTAAGCTCCCAGAATGGCAGTCGATCTACTGCAGGTCCACAATAATGGCTGTTGGTCAGACAGACTGAGGTCCCTCAGATGAACGCCAGGCTGGCTCATGCCTGTGCTGCTGGTAGCGGGAATACTAATAAATCCTCTTATTCCCTACTCTTGACATGTTTTTTGGGAGATGCCACAGTTCCCTGGATGCCCTGATGTCATAAGACTACCACTCAGATCACGTGAATTGTGCAGCACAGCATATCAAGGAGTTCTCACAGTGTGCCTGCTGGCACGCACCAGCACACAGACCAGCTCTGTCCCTTCTAGTCTGCCTCGTTTGACTCTGTTAGTCGCCCCTGTTCATTACATGCAGACATGTTCTTATACAATTACACAGAAAGCTATATAAGCTTTAAGATCTATAGGTTCAAAGTCAATCATGCCAGCAAGAAGCTAGAACAAGCCAGGAAACTGTGCAGGTACATTATAGCTGATAAATACAGGCTTCAATCTTCCATCAAAATAGCCTAAAGACACGATGACCTATAAACGACTGTCGGACTTTAAAAGTTCCAATGTTTTCTACACATACAGTAGGACCCAGACTGTGAGAAAACACACTAGATTACGAAAATTCCTGATGGGGTGGCTGATCAGTTAAGAACACTTGCTTCTCTTACAGAAAAGCTGAATTCACCTCCCAGCATGCACATCGATGATATGGCTTAAAACTGGCTATGACTCCAGTTCTAGGGAATCCAGTACCCTCTTCAGTCACTGCAGGCAACTGGACTCATCTGTACACATTTGTTCATAACCGCACAGAGATACACATAATTAAAAAATAATAAATATTGTTTAAAGTCATTTTTAAAGCAAAACGCAACAGTAACAATCTTCAGAGGTGGGTTGGGGTGATTACGATTTTCACCTGTATTTTTCTGTGTACTCCTAAATTTCCGTGTGAAGCGTGTATTACTTTACTAGCTCCACAGAAGCAGTAATGCAGCATTGTGACCACGCCCTGCAGCAGACACAAATTCACTTAGTCAATACCGAGCATCACGGCTACTCGGCTGTGAATCGCTCACAAACAATTGCTGCTAGTTTGTATTTTTGTGTCTCCATCCTTATTTTACTTCAAACTAGAGGACAGACCCACAGGATGACATAGCCTGCTTCTTGATCATGTGACATACAACTGAAGCCTTCTGGAATACCCTTCACCACATCTTGTTAATCACACCTAAGTGTGGGCCTTACTCATTTCTCCCACAAGGCTCCCAGGCAGCTCCCTCAGGACATTCCTCGAGCGCATCACTCGCAGTACTGCAGGAACTGGTGTGTCACACTTGTCTATACAAACTGATTGTCTGTGTATATAAATAAGTTCTGAAACAGCCGCAGCAATTGTGGAAAAGAAACCGCTGTCCAATGGAAGCATCTAGTCTTCTAGCCTTTGGTCACGAGGTTTTCCTCGGTCCCTTTCCTCATACCGGTACAAAGACACTTAGGAAAACAGAGCAACTTGGACTGGAGAGAGGGCTCAGCACTTGATGCTTTGCAGAAGACCTGGATTCAGTGCCCAGCATCCTCCTGGCAGCTAACAATGTCTGTAACTCTAGTTCCAGAGGATGTGATGCCCTCTTCTGGCCTCCACAGGCACTGCACATAAATGGAGCACAGACATACATGCAGGCAAAACACACATATAAAATAAAAATAAATATTTCTTTAAAAGAAACAAATCTACAAATCTAAAGTGAGCAAGCAATCCTCTTCTAGATCAGACATATCTCTGAGGGGAGCTTTTGAGGGTGGGCAGTGACCCACCTCCACAGTCTGTGGTCACCTAAGTGTCACATGTTATACTATCTTGCTCAGACAGTGGATAGCATGGGCTGAGCCACGGTGATTTTCATAGACCATGTAGATTTCCTTCATCCTAAGCCAACCTTGACCTTCAGTCTTCTCCAACTGAGATCCACTCAGCGTTCCCACCACTAACCAGGGGCTGAGGGACCACATGGAGTAGGTGACCCTTTGAAGCATTTCTCGGAAGAAGTTAGGTAAGTGAGCACTGCAGATAATACTTGGACTAACATGTCTGTTTCAACACATTTGCACTGATTTTAGTGTTGATTAGAAAACACTTAACAAAGAAAAACTAAATGGGATATAGTCGATTTAAAAACACAATTTACTTACTAGACTTTAAATTTACTTGTTAACTCCACAAAGAATACACTAAAGAATTGAAAACTCTGTGAGTCTCTCTCTCTCTGTCTCTCTCTGTGTCTCTCTGTCTCTGTCTCTCTTTTTCACACACACACAGAGATATACACACACAAAGACACACACACAGGTTCACACACAAAGACATGAAAGCAAAAGAGGAGTTGCTGGGAAGGGAGACTTCAGTGTGAGAGAAATGGAGCCCGGACAGAGTACCAGGAGGGAGAAGGATGGAAACTCTGTATATACACATGAAACTGCCAAAGAATGAATGAAGCCAAACAGTAGTAATTGTTTACAATGAAATCATTGTATATCAGGGTTGTTTTTAATTTAAAAAGAAAACTAGGGGTCTGAAGAGATAGGCTCAGTAGTTAAGAGGGGGCACTGCTCTTGCCGAGGACCCCAGGGAATTCAGTTCCCAGCATCCATCTCAGCTAGCTCGCAGACACCTGTAACCCCAGAATTGGGGCAAATGCAGGCCCTGAGCTTCAGGGGTTCCTGCACTCAAGGGCACATACCCCCGACAAACATATGCGTAATTAAAAATAAAATAGACCAGCACAGAAGGCCTGCAGGTCAGGTAGGAATTCCATGACGTCATGTGAAATTCTTATGATTATTCCACAAACATCTCTGAGTTCATGCCTTGAGCATACCAAGCCCTGTTCCTTGGACCAGATGACAGACCGACAGACAATCTTTATCTTTACAGTGGAAAATGTTCAATGGCAAAGGGACTCATTGGTGCAGAATGTTTTCTTTGCTTTTCCTTTTTCTCTCTCCTCATCCTTCCATTCTTTTATGTGCTGATATGCTAGCAATCAAATCCAGGGCCCTGCCACAAATACTTGGCTACCAAGCTACATATTCAACTCACTGATCACTTATGAACCTAGCAAGACACCCCAGAATCTGATAGCGCTATTGCTAAAGCACTGAAAAGTTAGACTCCATGTACGGCAGACACCCTCTACCTACAAACAATACTCTTCTGCGTCAACATGTCAAGGTACACCATGTTTTCATTAAGAAGAAAATCAGTTGTTCTGGTTTAAAGTATTTCTAAAAACTGGGTTTTGAGAACTACGTGCGGGCTCAACTCTGCAACAAGTCGCTATAGCGTCTTAGCATAGCAGCTTCCTCAAAAGGAACGCCTGCTCCGCACAGATGGGCAGAAAAGGAATTCAAAATAGGAGGGAGAGAAAGGAGGGTGAAGGAGGGAGAAAGGGAAGGAGGTAGCAGGGGTGAAGAGAGAGAGGGAAGGAGGAGGGAGAGAGACGGAGAAAGGGAGAAGGGAGAAATGAGTAAGGAGGGGAGAGAGGGGAGGAGGGAGAGAGACGGAGAAAGGGAGAAGGGAGAAATGAGTAAGGAGGGGAGAGAGGAAAGAGGGAGAAAAGAGGGGTTGGACAGAAGGAAGCTTGGTGAAAAAAGAACTTAGCTGGTAACTGAGTCAACTATAAACCAAAGAATTTGAGCAGCAAAATAAACAATGTCTGAGTTCGAGGCCAGACTGGTCTACAGAACTAGACAGGACAGCCAGGGC
This sequence comes from Microtus ochrogaster, assembly GCF_000317375.1. Lineage (NCBI taxonomy): Eukaryota > Metazoa > Chordata > Mammalia > Rodentia > Cricetidae > Microtus > Microtus ochrogaster. The sequence goes on along the minus strand of NC_022009.1, from coordinate 91,171,973 downwards.
TACACGGAGAAACCCCATCTTAACAATAAATAAATAAGAAAATAAATAAATGGAAAATGAATGGATGAATATAAATAAATAAGCAAACAAACAAATAAATCTGTCTCGGAGCAGAGCCCCGAGAATAAAACAGGACGCCCGTGAGTCCAGGCTGTTCGCATCAATAACTGAGAAAATAAACAAGAAGGGTCAAGTGAAGAATCCATACAACTTAGGTAGATTCCTTGCCGTCCACTCGTAAGTGTGGCCTGGAATAGGAACATCCTTCAAAAAGTACAGTATTGAATGAAATAAACACAGCAGGGACCTGGACAAGCGGTACGTGAGCCAAGCCAATCCTCCCAGGGATGTCATATTGATACTTCGAACCTTAATAGAACAAAATGAAAACACGGCATTTCCATGTTCTTCCTTTCTCAAGCCAAGTGTAACATACTACAGCCAGGGAAAGGTCCAGAAAATTCCTGGCCAGAATTCCTCAACACATGAGGCTGGTCCAAAGCAGGCTATGAGGAGACACTGACAGAAGCAAGGACAGACTGAGGAGATATGGCGAGTAAAGAGGACATACTGCAGTCCAAGGCAGGGTCCTGGCAGGGGGAGGGGATATAGTGCAGTCCAAGGCAGGGTCCTGGCAGGGGGAAGGGATACAGTGCAGTCCAAGACAGGGTCCTGGCAGGGGGAAGGGATACAGTGCAGTCCAAGGCAGGGTCCTGGCATTGGGAAGGGTCTGATCCTAGTCAAAGAAAATCATCTTCATCGCTTGGACACGAGAACAGATTCTACACTTGTCCTTAGCCAAAAGGCCTAGAAACAGCAACTTCATCATTTTAAAATCATTTTAAAATCCCAAACACCAATGCTCACCAAATGGCTACCATCTCGCAGGCTGTTGCTCCTCTTCACCAGGTGAAGGAAAGTCAGATGGAAACTCACAATAATGAAATGATGCACCATTGGTTGAAAGGTCCCATCCACCCACCTGGGATTCCAACACGTACCCCAAAGGAAGACAACATGGACTGCCGGCACATAGTGCTAAGGGTTGCCATGGTGCCTGCCCATGTGTTCCTCAAAGGCAGCCTCCACTCTGCAGACCCTATGGACTCTATAGGGGTCCTCTCGAGCAGGCTGCCTGCTGTGTAAGCGGCGAGTCTAGCAACCCATCTGACGTTTTCCTGCTCTCCCACGTGCGTGGTATGTGTGGCAGCTGGTGTCCCGGTGCCTCTTCTTTTGGTTTGATATCAGTCCTGGTAGACTCTTTCAACTTCATCAGCTGTGAAGGAGCTGTTTGTTGGTTGCTAGGCAGGCACCAGTGAGTTCAGACACCTCACCTGTTCCAATCATATCAAAGGCTCAGCCCTGCATGAGTCCCTGGTAGAACGCTGGTCTAACATACATGAAGTCTTGGGTTCTCTCTCCACCACCAGAAAAGAACAAAACAGCAGAATCCTGCCCAAGCAGGTTACAAGGAAAGCTTTCAACACATCATGAGAAGACATGAGCATTCAAATGTGCTTCCTTCTTCCTTTCTATTGTTTAATTCAGCTCTTAAATGTTACCTTTTCCTACAAATAATCTTGTTTTATTTCTCATCTTCTCTTTGCTTTTCCCTCTCATCAAAGGAAACGGAACTTTTCTGATGTCCAGACCCTGCCTCTCTTTGCAGGGTCTCTTCTACCCAATCACAGCCTGGTTTTAATTTTCACTTTGTACTTCCACACCTGGGAAGCTATGAATGTTTGGCCCTCTGTGGGTAACTCTGCTTACTCCATCCCAAAGACTTGGCTTGACCTGTAAAGTCCAGTAGAAAGTTTTTAATAAGCAAGTATTTTTTATTTGTGTATGTGTATGTTTCTAAAGATTGACTGAGGCCTTTGCTTATTAGGAACCTCTCAGCCACTGTCCTCTTCATAATCTTTCTAGGCTACTGAATACTGCAAGACAGTCTTCTGGCTAGGTAGAGGTAGAGGTGTGGGGTGGCCAGGACCAGGGGGATGAACATGTGTGTGTTCGTTTTCCTGCTTCCCTAATACAGCAGATTTTATGACAGAGACATATGACCATTCAGATGTTGAGAACGCTTTCAGGCAAGAAAGAAGTTATTGATGGCCTCATTTTGGCTAAGTATTACATGATCAGGCCTCACTATGCATTGTGCATAGCTCAGAATCAAAAGAGTTACAGGGCAAATCTCGTAACAGTGACTCAATATGCGGTCCCACTAAGATCAATCATCATTTTAACCCCAGAAATGCAATTTCCTTAAATTAACTTTTCTCACATTAGCCTTAAGAAAGTCTCATTTATCTGAACAAATCCCTGCTGCCTGAAACCATCCTCAATTAATTACCATAAACTTGCCGAGCTGGTTCTGGACTGATCGCCTTGTCAAAGGTATGCATGCTATGTCTTCTTTTGCATGAAAACATTGAACTCTGATTTACAACATGCTTGCTGACAACCAAGCAACTCAAGAGTTCCAGAGATGAGAATTCATTTGTGCACATGGCCCAGGCTCCAACACTATCCACACTGCCCCTAAATCGGGCTTTTCATCCTCTTTTAGGAGGTAATGGATTCCTCTCGGGGTTGGAGCAGACAGTGAATTCCGTGGCTCACCTGATGTGTATTGGCCCTTGTGGGGCAGGAGATATGTCTTAACCGTCAACTGGATCCATCTGACTTCTTCCGCTTCCCACCCAAATGATGTCGGTTCTCACCTCATTCGCCAGCTTATCAGCTGTGGAACAGCTCTTGCCTCTCTTTGTTTGGCATTGGCCAGAGCCCAGCTCCCATTTTCCAAGCCCTGAACGAGCTCTGCCGTGTGCTGGCTTGTGACCACCAGCCTTTTCCTTTGTACGTTCCATCTCGCCTGGGTGAGACCTGAGTGCAAGAGCAAGCTTGGCTGACACTTCTTGAAGGACAAACCCCTCTCTGGGGATGAAATCACCCTGAAGTTTATTTGTTTGGCTTTTGGGTTTTACGAGAGTATACATTTGACTTTTGTAGCACGGGAAAGCTCCAGAAGCAGCAGAATCCAAAAAAAAAAAAACCAAGGGTTTTTATAAAGATTTAGTGTGGGGGTAGGAGAGGTGGGGGTGGGGAGTGAACTCACCAATTGAATGGGAACATGAAAACCAAAGCATGTTCCATTGCCTTTTCTTCTTCTTCTTCTTCTTCTTCTTCTTCTTCTTCTTCTTCTTCTTCTTCTTCTTCTTCTTCCTCTTCCTCTTCCTCTTCCTCTTCCTCTTCCTCTTCCTCTTCTTCTTCTTCTTCTTCTTCTTCTTCTTCTTCTTCCTCTTCCTCTTCCTCTTCCTCTTCCTCTTCCTCTTCCTCTTCTTCTTCTTCTTTTGAGATGAAGTTTCTCACAGAACCCGAAGCTCACTGCTCTAGCAAGCCCCAGCATCTGCTCTGCCTTTCTTTGCCCGCCCGCCAGAACTGGCATTATAAGCGAGCACCTGACGTCTGGACTTTTATGTGAGTGCTGGGGATTGGTGCTGGGATTCAAGCTTGATGCTCACTCATACTTGCATGACCAGCACTGCATTAACTGAGCCATCACCCTCCCCAGCCAAGACATGAGTTTCTAAGAAGGTTCAAGGTGTTTAACAAAGAACACAATCTAGTAGTGCCTGAACTTGAACCTCACTCCCACTCCAACCGCCAAGGTGTTCCACAAGGAAAGAAAATCCTAGGGAGTCTTATTATAATAACATTATTTATTATAATA
>NC_022009.1:91142697-91168140 GCF_000317375.1 Microtus ochrogaster | reverse complement strand
ATAAATAAATAAATTTGATAGATAGCACAATTATAATAAATAAAAAGCAATTATGATAAATCACAAGCAGAGACAAAAGAGTGAAAAAATGGTTTTTTTCTCCTTCGTTTTTCTCCCAAAGAAACAGACATAAAATATTGCACTTTCTCCGCTATGGTCATACACATTTGGAAAACACATGTAGTGTCCCCCAGATGTTTATCATTGTTCTCAGTGCAAAGGACAGGGAACTCACCAAACAGTATCCTTATCCGTAAATACAGTCTCGCAGAGAGTGGAATGAAGAATGAATGAATGAATGAATGAATGCATGAATGAATGACAGATGGCAATGAGTACTACCAGGAAAAAAAACATGGTAGGCACGAAAACAAATAGAAGACTGGGTGGCGTTGCTGTCACTGAGACAGTCAGGGAATGCTTCTCTAATAAATGACATTTGAGCAGGATCTGGAACAAGTGGCAACCATGTGGCAGTGTGTCTGAAGGAGAGACATCCAGAGGAGGAAAGATTAGCTACAGAGGAATTGCATTCATGGATCGAAAAAGCCAGCAGTTCATCAGGCCTGAATCACCATCCATCCACACCTTCTCCTGTATGTCCGGAGCAACCATTTCCTTACTTATGCAGAAGACTGTTGAAAATGTGCTCTATAACCTTGTCACCATCAGAGGTATGAGCCATAGTAAAATCTCTGATAGTTTGAGTAGACTTGTTCACATACACACTCAGTATGCAAGCCATGTACCAACTGTCTTCTTCCGCTCCCACAGTCCTGGGGGCCAAGAAGGTTGATGGTGAAAGTGATGGGGTGGACAAGTCAGTGTCCTTGTAGATTGGCAGTCTGATGCGGGTGTTATGTGACACAGTGAAGACTGCCTAGGACTCTGGTAGCTAAAACAGTGCCTGGAAGGTTCTAGAGTACAAGGAAAGACTCTGTAAGGAAGTGACACAGAGTGAATGAGAAGAGAACATTCCAGAAAGTAGGCAGATGGTCCTGAAGTGGGAGGGAGCAAATTGAGTGGGCTGTGGTAGAAGAGGTGTGTCTGGACGGTGATGACGAACAACACCTTAGCTCAGTCTGGACACAGAGGCCGGGGTCTGGTCTTGAACAGATGGGATACATTGGAGAGGCATTAGACAGGATAGAAATAGGACGAAATAAACACTGGGATGTGAGGCCACTGGCTGCCCAGTGGGAAAGCAGGGGTGCAAGGTAATATCCGTGGACAGGTAAATGAGATGTGTGCATTGCCTTAACACTGAAAACAGCAAGGGAAATCAAGAACTAATTAAGAGATAGAATGAGCTGGTCTTGGATTGAACTCAGTACAGAACACAGTGATGATTTCCTAGGGGTCTCCTACTTGACTTTTGACATCACAACATTCCATTCATTTCCTTACAGTAGGAAAAAATAATAATAAGACACCCCAGCTCAGACACTAAATACCTAGTACAGAAAAATCTTTCTTTTCTCATTGATGGCCAGGCTAGTGCTAAGGGGTGTCTGGATCTTAGATGTGGAAGTTACGGTGCCTACACAGCTTTATAGCGCTGGACTGAGCGGTCACCAGGCTACATCCAACTCAAAGGAGATGAACCTACACTAAATACCACCTTTCCTTTGGACTTTATTAGGATGACATTTTGCTGGTAACACCTACAAGGAAATTAGCCAAGTGGGTGACACATTCACATTTTCTTTTCAAGAGAAAATACAGCAAAGACCTGTTCTAAAGTGATTACAAGCATGTGTACTGGTGTGTAGGTATGTATATGTGCGTGCAGAGGGCTGCAGAAACCAGAAGGTGTCAGAGCCTCTGGAGCCGGAGTTACAGGCAGTCATGAGCTGCCCCATGTGGGTGCTGGGAACTGAACTCAGGACCTCCTAACAGCTGACCTATCTCTCCAGTCCCATGAAGATCCTTTAGAACACAACAGAACACCACACAACATAGCATCCACAGGAGTGGCAGCAGCAATCTGGACGAATGTCAAATACAGCACTTAGGTTTGAAGTCAGGTGGGGTGAGCGAACAGAGATCTAATCTTTGGAACAATAGCCTTTCTGTGAGTCCATTCTCCATTAACAGCCATGGGGGTGGAGAGGAAAGCCACCCTCTTCCTACCAAGAAGACCTTGGGAAAAGGCTTCTTCAAAAGATAGCCTAAACAAAGATGCAGCCAAGAGCCTGTATAGACATGATCCTTCTCCTGACTAAAAGACTTGCTGTGTATATTACACCCAGAATCCAAGTAGGTAGCTACAGATATCCAGAAATGGAATGAAGCTGTATGGATTCTTATATGCCCCCCTAAGGTCCTTATAAGACCCTCAGAGGGATTTCATCACCCTAAGGAGACAACAGCACTAAGCGACTTCTTGTAACTGACAACGAATAAATCCACATGAACTCAATTTTGTTCCTAAATATGTGTCATTTAGTCTTCTGCCTTCTGAACCAGAATGGTTTGCCTCCTGGAGACACACCTTTCTGTGTCAGATTGTATCAGGAAGACACAGAACGCTGTAAGCTTATACGTCTGCAGGAATTATCTTTAAAATCATTTAAACCACACTATTTCGTGCTATATAGGGGAAATTGTTAGAATATTAAGGATGGAAAACTAGATATCAGATATATTCTGGTTTGGCAGTCTCCCACTGTTCCCCTATAAGAAGTTTCTAGACCTCTCAGTGAGGTGAGCAAAACTGGGTCATTGCGTATCAGGAACAATAGAAAAAGCAAGTTAAAAACTACAGGCTGTGAAAGCAGTAACAGATCATGCAGCTGGAACACACACAGCCGATCTTTGAGTAGCACTGAGAGTCGCTAAAACACCATAAAGAGTGTCATGGAGTGTATGAGCTACCTTCATCTTTCAGGAGAAAAACCCACAGAAACCAAAAATCCTGAGCTAATAGCCAGATTTCCAACCTGGATCCAGAGGGGCGGACAGAACTTCCAGGTAGTGATCTAATCACAGAATTCTGTTTTGAAACATATATTATGATTGTTTTCAGAAGCAGTGATTCACGCTGTTAAGAAAGTTAAGGAGCATTGTCAGTGGAGACAAAGCAACTCCCTTTATTAGCCCATAAAGTGATCCTACAGTAACTCCTGTGTCATACGGACAGCAGCAGATAATTGATAAAGATTCCCCACAAGAATAAGACATTCACACAGCAATGACATCAGGGAGGGTGCTGCCAGCTGGATGGTTTCACAAAGACCAAGCAGCCCCAGGGCATGGATGAATCAGCTGGGGTCTAGAGGAAGCTGACTCCGAAGGCCCAAGAGGCAATGTCACACAGTGGAGTGTGAAGCCTTCATCTGCACATATTAGACACACTGTCCCCAAACTGCCCATCTAGAAACAAGACCACAAAAAGTCAAAAGAATTTTCTGGCTCTATATTCCTAATATTCCTATATTCACTCCATTTCCATTGCACTTTGGATGCAGACAAACACACTTCCTTCCCATTATTTGAAAGTAATTTGTAAGAGCCCAGCTTACTCCCCTGGAACAGAGATTCAGTGTTGTGAGATGGCGCTGCCCTTCGTCCTCAGGATCCTCTGAAAGCAGGACACTAAGGTGGCTTTCCTTCTCCAAGTGGTTTATCTGCTCCCAGAGTAAGACCACTTTCTGAGCTTTTGAAGGCTTGATCCTCTATCCCCCCAAAAAAATAGCTAATGCATTTCTGGGGCACATGCAAAAGAGTTACAAACCATTGAAGACAATGTTGTTTTAGTCCATGAGTGTTGCTATAACAAAATACCTGAGGGATTATTCGATAACAGAAGCTGCCTTTCCGAAATCAGGAGGTCGGGGACCCCAAAAAAGGCCACACGCTGGGGTCTGGGGACATGGAGCCAGGACTCTAACATCTTCGGTAGGACTGTGGCTCCACAGCTGATGCTATCAAGCTCCAGTCCTCTGCCCCCCATTGCAATAACAGCTCCTGGACATGTTTATCTGCCTCATACATTCCTCATGCATACTGTGCATCACTATTGCCGTGAACCATAGGTAGAATAAACAGGTAAAATAAATATGAGACAAACACGGTTCAGAATGGGGGCAGAGGAGCCTTGTTAGAGACCTGCCCAAGAAATCTTCAGAGAAATCCCAGACGAAGGACGCATCTGACTTTTTTAACCTTTGAAGGGGTGACAGGAATTTTTCACTATAAGCTTGAGTCCGACATAGCATTCATGACAAAGACCATAGGAGAGCCAGGCAATGGATAGAACCATGAATTAGGGGTTAACGTTTGACTACAGCACAGACATCTTCACACTCGGTCGGTTCCAGAGGCTGCAGGGAGACCTGGCCTGATCTGTAGGCTGTGGGAGAGATCTGCTCCTTAAGCATGGGCACCGCCCTAAAGGGGCTGGGCCTGAGTTCTAACAGGGCACAGGTGTGGATGACTCTGCCTCCATAACACTGGGCACATCTAGTGAAAGAAAGCCATCTTAGTTACCCAGCATGACTGACCCAGCGACACAATGCTCCAAGAAATGTATTGTGTCCCATTCTTACACTGCCATGATATGCTGATTACATCTTGCTTTCAAAATGAAGATGATTCATTTATTCTGATTCCTGCGGGTTTTTTATTATCACTATTTATTTTATTACAAAACGTAACAACACCAGGTTAAGTTCTGGTATTATCTTGAAAGATGTGGTTTAGGACACTCACTGAACTTCTGAGATGTCGGGGTAATTTCAGTGCACCCTAGGTGCCAGTGTCCCCAGTCTGGCTCTGGTGGACACATAAGCTCCACAAATTTCACATCAGTGTTCTGGTCAGTGCCCGAAACGAGATGACTGTTCTTCTAATCACATCATTCAAAGGTGACTTAGCTCTCAGTAACAAGTCCAAGGACTGGCCACCAAGGCCTTGTCTTTAAGGATCTTAGTTTTCAGGGGAGTCAAATGTTCAACAGGTCTACTGATTGATATCCAGCATCCTCCTATCCTGAGCTCTAAATGGATGCTTTTCTTTATCTAGGAAAGGGACTCCTAGGACCAAGGAAAATGTCCTCAATTCTTGCCTTTAGTATGGAAATGGATGTAGAAGTCACTGAGGGCATCCTCTTTAAAAGCAGACATCTCTGAGCAGCCTTGAGAGGGCCCAGGCAACGGCATTTCTAACCACTTTCCAGGTGATGCCAGCATGCTGCAGGCCAGCAGGCCACACTTGGAGTAAAGAGGGTCCCGTCCACAGATGAATAACCGTGCTTCCGAGAGAATATGCATTGCAATACTTGAGCTGTTCATTTGCTTCCAACAAAGGATGACCCATGAACTCTCCCCTATTGCATGTGTCATCTGAAACCCGAATGACCCTCACAAGTCTCTGCTCCATTTTTAGATGTAAGCTTTCAAATTCCACAAGGCTACCTCCCCCACACACACACACACAAAGATAAACATATCTCCATCTGTAATAATAAAGGCACCTATTCTGAGTTCTCTGGGGGTCATGGATCTACACCACAAGCAGCTAATGATTTCTAAGTCTCCATAATGACCAGACCTTTACATGAGGGTTCAGTAAAGGACTCGCCAACTCTGGCTGCTTCAGATGCCAGGCAATGGCCACTACAGACACAGGGGAGAAAATACCGCACAGATTGGTGACCGAACACATGCAGAAAGCCAACTTACAGAGAAAGCATAAATTCCTTAGAGGAAACACTCTTTTAGCATATCAGTAGGGATAAACAAACAATAGTTGAAGGTACCTGAAGGCACTTAAGGACAGACGCTTTTCAACAAACTTCTCAAATTCCTGTTTATACTCTTAAACTGCTTGGTAAATTCTTCATTCTAAGTCTCCTTGAAAGGTTAGGGTTAGCCCAAGTCTCCTCTCTGAAAATTAATGAGGTTTTAGTGTACTCAGAAATAAAAAAGTAGTGTCAAGGTTATATTTGATTGGTCTTACCCAAGAACTTTCTAGAATAGCAAAATATTTTGGCTGGGTTTTTAAATTTTAATTGTCTTTCATGAGCACCAATACTTACTTGGCCATTTGTAAACAACAAAACAGCCTTTCCCCTGCCTTTTTAGCTGGCCGGAGGAGAGAAATAAAGCGCTTGAGAACACTGATGAACCACATCATAGCATTGTAGCTCCTTCATTATGAAGGGATCCTCAGATCTAAGAAACTCCAGGTTAAACCAGAAATACTGATCAAAGCTTAGGTCTCTGAGCACCTGAGCTGAGCAGTAAGCCCTGCCACACTTTCAGTAAGTCAATGGACTATAGCTGCCAAGTTTTTGGTGTCGAAAGGTGGTGAATTCATCTCCAGGGCTGTATATTCTATGGCCAGAGTGGCCTACGATAAGTCAAATTTCAGAATTTATCTGCAAAGCAGAAATGCTAAATAGGCCTCATTCTGAAGCGCTGGAGTCTGTGCGGCTGTCCATACATACAACACACATAAGTTCATAGACATGTTACATGCTAGCGCTTCCTCTGTTGCCAGCCTTGACCCTGAAAGAGACTCACTAACCAGAAGAGAAGAACCGCCTCTTAAAAACACACCAAAAGTGTGGTATTCCTAACCACAGGATGCAAAGATATGGGTCCTTAAGCTATCCTAGCAAGAGCTCACTTCACCTCCAGTTTAAATCTGGAAAGTAGTTAATATTCTTTGCCTGTTTCACAGTTCCAAGGCTGTTGGGGACTTTCACTGGGGTACCCAGTCTTCCACCTTACCTTGGCTAAAAGAGTTTTTTTCTCCTGACGGTAAAAATGAGAAATAATGTGTATTATGGTTTTAAAACTTTTAGAACTGCAGCTATTCACTATTTCTTAGAATTTTATTTGGAGCATATTTTTTGGTTTTATTTTCTGGGGCAAGGACTTATACTGTAATCCAGGCTGGTCTAGACCCCCTGCATCCCTGCCTGCTTCAGTCATTCTGCTGTGAACTCATATCCAGCATGGGAGAAATTTATTTATTTATTTATTAAAGATTTCTGTCTCTTCCCCGCCACCGCCTCCCATTTCCCTCCCCCTTCCCCAATCAAGTCCCCCTCCCTTGTCAGCCCAAAGAGCAATCAGGGTTCCCTGCCCTGTGGGAAGTTCAAGGACCACCCACCTCCATCCAGGTCTAGTAAGGTGAGCATCCAAACTGCCTAGGCTCCCACAAAGCCAGTATGTGCCATGGGATCAAAAACCCATTGCCATTGATCTTGAGTTCTCAGTAGTCCTCATTGTCCTATAATTAGTGATCCTAGAGAAGCTAAATAAGAAGGTGAACCCAAAGAAAAACATATAGGCATCCTCCTGAATATTAACCTTCATCAGGCGATGAAAGGAGACAGAGACAGAAACCCACATTGGAGCACAGGACAGAAATCTCAAGGTCCAAATCAGAAGCAGAAGGAGAGAGAGCACGAGCAAGGAACTCAGGACAGCGAGGGGTGCACCCACACACTGAGACAATGGGGATGTTCTATCGGGAACTCACCAAGGCCAGCTGGCCTGGGTCTGAGAAATTTTGTAAATACATTCAACCTCCAACCCCACAGTGAAAGTGCTAGTAAGAACCATGCTTTCTCTAACAGAATGAACTTTAAAATTTACTTTTAATCATGTGTATGTGTTGTGTAAGGTATATATGTGTACGTGAGTGTGAATGCCCATGAAGGCCACGAGAAGTCATCAGCTCTCCTGGCACTAGAATTAGCATGTTGTTGGGAGCTGCTAGTGTGGGTGCTAGGAACTTAACTCTGGTCCTCTGACAAAGCAGTACATGTTCTTAATCAATGAGCCCCCTCTCCAGCCCCCACAATCAGCTTTTAACAACTCCTGTACACAGTAAAGGAACAGTATGACCTTGAACTTCTGCTATCATAGAGAAAAAAATCCTATCCCAGGAAAGCATAGAGCACAGTCAATGCAAACACCAACCTGAGGCAGACCACAATATATACTAGATTTCATATATACATACATACTCATGATGCACAGTTGGCAGACAGATGTCTAGTGTAGGTATATATAGATATAAATGGTACAAAACACACGCACTTGCATAGATTAGCCCTCCCCACTGCCTTGTGTTTTGAACTAATAATTAACACTGGGCATTTGCAATCACTGAAAGTGTGAAGGGGCAGTCTCACCGGTGTTGATTACAGAAATCAGTACAAGCCATAGAGAAGTTATCCCTGTGTGCTCCCAGACTCAGACTGAAATCTGAGCACCTGGGCTGGCCCTTCCAGGAAATCTGGAAAGGAAACCTCATAAGACCTTGAGAGCCAAAAGGGCAGCTCTTCCAGACTTTGGTGGGCACAATATGAGAGCCAGGCGCCAATGCTGTTTCTGTCTCACCCTTGGCCTTTCTGAGAAGCAAAATCCTAAAGCGTTTGTCTTCTTTGTCAGCAATGGGTATGACACTCCAAGTGAATGTTTGAATTTGATGTTCAGAAATTCAAAGATCCTTCGTGGAGACAGAGACATGAAGTGGCGTCCATCAGCTTTGATGGCAAGGCAGACAGTGGAAGGAGAATGAGGTAAACAGTGATCAGATTCAGAGAGAAACGCCATCAGTGCCAATCAATCTACTGACCAGAAGCTCAAAAGTAAAGGCCTTTGGAAGTTGTAACGAGCTGTGTGGATTTTAGGACAAACTTCAGAGGTACAGTTGACCAAGGTATTACTCATCAACTGAACAAGCCATTTATAAATAAATGCTTCCTGACCAGGAAAAAATATTCAAACAAAGAGCTCTTTGTTTGGGAGGTGGTTATCTTGCATTTCCGACAGCAGGCTGTGCATGCTTCCATGCATGTGTGCATGCATATGTATGTGTTCTCCTTACTCTCTATCAACACTGGCTTTTTGGCCACATCTTAATTCCTGACGTATTTACTCATATGGTTGGGTGTAGATATTAGTCTTATTTATACAAACCTTTTCTTGAATGACAGATAAACTGTAGGCCCCAAGAAGAAGGGCAACCAGGCTCCTTAAGGATCCTCTGTTTTCCCCACCTCCCTATCCCATGAATGTTGAGTATACTCAGAGGATCTGGCACCCAGTGTCTGCTCCCCCAGGAAGCACTCATAGAAGGGAGTTGGGGAGCTTGTGACAGTATCCTTCAGGGAATGAGTGGTTGTGGAAGTTCTGAAGAATCTCGCAAAGCACCTAAGTGGGTACAAAACGGTAGAACAAAATGTGCTTAACAATTAGGTCAGAGAATTCCTTTCCTCCCGCTGAAATTGCCAGAAGCGGGTAGCCATGGAAAATCAGAACCTGCTTCACTGAAACCTTCTTTTAAGAGTAAATGCAAGCAACTCTGACTCCTTCCAAAGAGGACAGGCTGTCCTGTGTTTTCATTAACTTTCACTGTTGTGACATATCAAGAGAAAGAGGGAGATGAATGTCCCCAGAAGCTTTCATCAGAATGTCTGATAATGGCCTTTAGAACATCACTGGTGTCCCTGGGTTTCACACACCCAAATCAAAAAGGAATCCCATGGCCCTTAGCAGAAGCCAATATAAGAGTCTGTGCATGGATATCTCTACCTGGCTTTTGTGATAAATATCTAATAAATAGTTTTATCCTAATATTGTAGCAATTGCCCTCCAAGCAGAATGTTCAAATTTCCTTCCTTTCAGCCTATCCCAATGCTCTTTGTTACCCTTGACCCCTAATGCGGAGCCTGTGTCCTCACTGAAGAGGAAGTGCAGCGTCACAGAGCAGCTCCCTGTAGCACCACTGGGGTCACAGTGAGTGGTCCTCTCTCTGCTCAGATTACAGGGAAATGACAGCTCAGTCACCTGGCAAACATTGGCACCGACTCCAGAGAAGTATGATTCATCACTCATCCACTTGCAAAAGCACACAGGTGCTGCCGGGAGAAAAAAATCACTTCCGTTCAACAAACATGTAGAGAATCATGAGAAAGAAGCACCGAGCACTTCAGGTAGTCAGCAGGTATGTTCTCCTGGGCTGATGTAGAACAAGCCCAAGTACGCTGGTTCCATCACTGGAGACAGGCAATGCTGGTTCCATCACTGGAGACAGGCAACGTTGGTTCCATCATCACTGGAGACAGGCAACGCTGGTTCCATCACTGGAGACAGGCAACCTTGGTTCCATCAATGGAGACAGGCAACGCTGGTTCCACCATTGGAGACAGGTAATGCTGGTTCCACCATTGGAGACAGGCAATGTTGGTTCCATCACTGGGAACAGGCTGCTGTATTGTTTTTATTGTTTGTTATATAAAAACACACTGTGTCCAAGTACTAAGAAATCTGTGATCAGTTACCTAACTGTCCATCATACTTGAATACTTTGGATATAAAGATTAGAAGAATTATACATTGAAATGAATTATGACATCTCTGCTCTACATCTATTTTCAGTTTAAATTTCATTTTAGATAGTCTCACAATGTTGTCCAGGCTAGCCTTCAACTTGTGATCCTCCTGCCTCAGTCCCTGAGTGTTGAGGTGACAGGTATGCAGCGCCATGACGAGAGGGCTCTTATTTTGAACTCAGACATATCCAGGATCTACTGAATAGAGACTCCGAAAATGCAATGCATGGAAATGGGCCGACATTTGAGACAAGTTGTATCTGAATTTCTTGTGGGAAATTTTCTCAGTGTAGGTAGAGAATCTAGACAACCTACATGGTCAGACCCTGGAGGACTTCCACAAAGGCCAGAGCGAGTTCTCAGACCACAGTTCTGTCGCTGTTAAGATGGGCATAATTTAAAAAAAAAAAAGATGGGCATAATTTTATCTCCTCTAATTTATGGAGACATTACCAAGATCAAGTGAAATAAGATGTTTTTATGGAAGTTGCTGTACTCCTCGAGACCAATGATTGGCTCTATAATTCCAAAGACTCGCTAGAAGAGAAGCCCAGGACCCTATGCTCCTCTCCCAGATGTGTGCAGTAGCGTCCTAAAGTTCACATGAGCTGAGAACTTCATCTTTGCATTTAGCCACATGGACGGTTTTAGAGCCATGCCTGTGAACCTAGTTTTGAAAGAAAGCATTTATCCCAAGCACCCAGTTTTTAAAAGTGGTAGCACATGGCTGCGATCCCAGTGCTGGGGAGGAAGATCCCTGGGGATTGGTGGCCAGCCAGAGAGCCCTGTCTCAAAAAACAAAAATGTGGGGAGCGTTGGAAGAACACACATGGTGACAACCTCTGGCTTACACGTGTGTGTGTGTGTGTGTGTGTGTGTGTGTGTGTGTGTGTGTACAACAGCGTGAATAGAGTGATGGTTCTGCAATTTAGACTACATACTGCTTTTGCAGAGGGCCAACTTTAGATCCCAGCATCCATGTTGGGCAGCTCACAACTGCTTATAATTCCATCTTCAGGGAAACCCAATACCTCATGTACCTAGACTCATATGCATAGACCTACCTGAAAACAGACACGTACATTCTAAAAATAAAGTTTTATGAAAGAGGAGAGAGAGAGAGAGAGAGAGAGAGAGAGATGCCCATGACCAGGCATGGTAGCACACACCTTTAAGCCTAGCACCAGGAAGCCGAGGTTATATTAGAACTGCTGTGGCCTTGGCTGTACAGCAAGACCCTAACAGAGGGAGTGAGTACAATAAGGAACATGGAAGGAGAGGGGCAGGGAGAGGGTGAGAGAGATGGAGAGGAGACTAAGGAGAGGCAGCGACTGGAGGAATCATGATAGGGATTCAAATTTGGAAGTAGGAGAAACTTCTGGAGCCAGATGCTGGCTGTGATTGTCCAGCGAAAGAACTGCATGATGTTACTGCCTTTGAAGCTGTCCTTAAAAAGGACTAAAATGGCTCCATCTGCGCTATGCGTGTCTTTGAACAAAGGGAAAGAGGTGCAGCTGGAAGGGTGACAATGAAGTGAGCGCCGTAAGCCGCTTCCCTGAAATGATGTACAGATCAAACGGAATCTCCTAAGAAAGGCTTTAAGGAAACCCAGCCAATGTGTCAACGGCCTGCCAAAGACCTTATGTCCCAGTCTGTGGGCCATAGTATAAAACCGCAGGCAGAATTCCTAAAACAGAGCACATTCTCCCTAAGGGAGACCCAACTCTTCGCCCAATTTAGTTCCTAGCCCTTCCCTGTAGTATACACATACAACATGCTTAGTGTTGTAATTACTGTTGTGTTAGTTTGCTTGTATCTATTTAGGGTTTGAGGGGAGCCAACTACCACGTTTTCATTCCTTTGTGGCAAATAGGAACGAAGTGGAACCAGAATCTCTGGGCATCTCCGTGTAAAGAGAGCAACAGAGCACGGTTCTAAAGCTATGTTCAGGGCCACAGAGCTCACCAGAAAAAGTCAATCCCTCCCCCTCCCCCTCCCCTTGCTAGGCTGCTCTCCTCATCCCAGATGCTCAGCAAGGAAAGTATGAACTGCATTTGCTTATCACACACATCCAAAAATATCCAAGTGGGTTTTTATGAAAATACACTCGAGGTTAAACTTACTATAAAGATAACAAATTCAATTTCAGTGCTCAGGAAATTGGTTATTCTTTGTAAAGGGCCTGAAATGTTTTCTATACACAAATCATTCAAAACTGAACAGCTTCGAATTCTGCACCTATAATCCTGATGGAGTTTCATTTTGCAAGTTACAAATAACAACTCAAAAATAAAGGTCATTGTACGGTAGTAACTATTGGTATTTAATTACTTGACAATATGATATAATCACCAAGACATGCTGGGATCCAAAGCCAGTATCATGAGGGCATTGTGTGCAAACTTATCTTCCAATCCATGAATTGTTAGAAGATGGCATGGAAGCATTTTGAACCAACACAGGCTAAGTGGGCACAGAAGTGTCAGTCTGTGTCTGGCCCTGATAGAAAACTTTGTCTTTTCATTTCATATCAAAAATGCAGATTATTATGGACTTGGCATGTGGCCAGTTGGTAGAGCCCTGACTTTCTGGTCTTTGGTGCCACAATGAAAAGGATCGAAAGTTTCATTTCTGGAGGTCCTGAGAACCACTGGAACCTGGTGAGCAAGTGGCACAAAAGGCTCCCTGTGTGCACCTTCAACAGAGCTCCCTGAGAAATGCCACCAGGACAGAAAGAGCTCTTTGTGTTATGTTAGACATTTGGAACACATCATCTTGTAATGGTTCTGTAGTCAGAAGGAACCCTGGAGACTTCCAGCACAATCCATTCATTACACAGATGTTCCTTGACTTACAATGGGTTAAATCCTCATAAACTAACTCAAACTCAAACTAACATGCTGAGCAACAACACAGCTGCATTCCTGCTCAGCTCTGAGTGGCCCATACTTGGGCAAAATCTAACTCAAAGCCTATTTTATAATGAAGTATGGATCATCTCATAATATTTATTGATTATTGTATCAAACATGACAAATCACACGGCTATCCAGATCCTCTTTCACACCTCTATGGAACTGAACACTCCCACCAGAGACCATTTGTCCTTAAAGCTAAGTCACGGAAAAGTTAATAAGTCGCCGCGGCACACACAGTCATGGCAGAGAGGCAGAGGAACCATCGGTCTACATTTAGTCCTGCTTCACTTTTGCCATTGACCCTGAAGTGGGCAATCAGCAAGCATCAAGCCTTGGTTAATACGGCTCCATCCCGGAGACTACTTTATACCTTTCTATATTATCTGTCTACCTTTTAAGACTCAAGCATCACCTCCCATATGAAACCCTCAGAGAATGATCACTGCTCTTGCAGAGCCTGTAATACATATGAAGTAACTGACTTGTTTTGCTTTCTGAAGATTGGACAGCGAGATTATGCCATATGCATAAACGCTGTGATGCTTATTATGAAGGTGAGTAAGGTTATAGCTTAAGCTGTAAAGTGTATAAATGCAGTTAGAACCCTAGGTTAGAAATAAAAGGGGTCCCCTCCCATCAACGCTTGAGGCAGGTGGGAGAGCTGGTGGTCCTGAGGTCAGAAGGGTGGAAGAACTGGCCCTGCCCATCATTAGCTGCAATACTCAGTAGAGCAGGTCCTGAACCTCCCATGGGAAGCAAAATTGAGCTAAGCCCATGGGTGGAATTGTGGCTGAGTTAGCCCCGAACTTGTGAGCATCGGAGAGATGTCCCTATTACCTGTCTGCTGTGTGGTAGCCTGAGTCAGGGAGAAATGACCCTCCAAACCTGCCATGTGGTAGCATGAGTCAAGGAGAAATGGCCCTCCAACCCTGCCCATCAATAACTGAAGTTGTGAGCATGGAAGAGATGTCCCTGTTACCCATCTACTGTGTGGTAGCATGAGTCAGGGAGAAATGGCCCTCCAACCTGCCCATCAATAACTGAAGTAGGTAAAGAGCTGGCCCTGAGGTCAGAAGAGTTGGAGAACTGGTCCTGCCCCTGACCAGCTGCAGCACTAGGGAGAGTAGTCCTACCCCACTCCTGGGCAACATAAGAACTGGCCCTGAAGGTGTAGGTGTGGGTGATCCAGCCCTGAGGACATGAAAGCGGGAGAACTGACCCTGCCCCTTGCCCATCTCTACAAGCGGTGAACTTGCCAAGGCAATGCAGGAGAGTTCTCTCTATTGGTGAGGACAGGGAAGAGCTGGCTGGCTGATCAACCCTACAACTACCCAGGCCAAGAACGAGGGTTATGAATTGGCTCACCCCAACATTCACCCCATCTATGATCTGCTAGAGCATGTGAAGGGGCTGGTTCTGCAGACTCAAAGCTGCAGGATCTCCACAATCCAGGAAAGCAGCAAAATAACCAAGAGGAGTCACAGTGAGGACCCAGCATCAACTGTGTAGCAGAAACTGGAGGCTGTGAACCAGATCAATGACTCTTTGCAATGAACACGTGCAAGAAAAGATACTTGGATAAAAGGGTTTACTGTGTGACTCACTGTGTCACGCTACAGCTTCTACAATGAGATTGAAAATTTTTTTCCTCCTTTTTTCTTCTGTGGCCTGAGAGGCCAAGGCCTTGACTCACTGGCTGTCTATTCGGGCTGTATCTGAGCTCTACAAGAGCCTAACTTAACCCAGATCTCTAGAGAAGAGCCAGGATATCTGGGGTTCTTCAAGCTATCTGGGAGGCTTCGGAGCACAGTGAGGTGAGTCCCACTAGTTGCAGTCAACAGCCCTGCTAAGTTCACTACCATAAGTGTGGCAGCAACTCTGGAAGAAGCCTGAGAAGAGGGTGTAACCCGGAGACAGAGATACTCAGGCGGTGACATGCAACTCACTGTATCCAACAGACAAAAGGTACAGTCAGTGGCCTTGAGCCAATTAGATGCAAATAACACGGCTATCTACAAGAAGGGAGAACTCATCAGGCCAGCCCATTTTAAAGGCAAATGGCCCTCCACTTACTGAAAAAGAGAAATGAAATTGTTAGCCCCAAATTTGCCCACCAGCAAAGAAAATACTCTAAAACCATATAACAGTCTTAAAAGCTATACTGTAGCAAAATGCATCTATGGCTCTGAACAAAGTTTAGTGCTAACCACAGCATCTTAAAGACATTGTGCCAATCAGTGTTTTTGACACTAAAAAGATTGCACAATCCTCTACTCCTGGAAAAAGTGTTTGAGTATGCTGGTTGTTTGAATGCAGCTATCAGTAACCTTAACATTATCACTAGTTGCTTGGAATAGGTGAGTTATCCTGTGCTACACAGTGCAGAAACTGTTTGTGAAGACCAACATCCCACTTGGCCCAACAGCTGGGTTTGCAGGAAAGAGGAGCGAAAGCCCTACAGGCGTGTTTTACAGAAAGGGCCTCTAGATGCAATGATGTGGGAGCCCCAAAAGCTGTTGCAAGGAGAACCAGCCCTCCTTACAGCCACTTTCAGAGCTGTGTCCTATTGGATAGCTTAAGAGGTACGGGGCTGAGTTACTTGCAGGAAGAGAAAAGGATTCCAGAGTTAAATAAAATTGGGAAAAAATCTGGTGGTGCTACAGGAAACAATGTCTTCTGGATCCTGCAGGGTGGGTTCAGACTGTTGCCAGAATGACTATATGGAAAAGCACGAAAAATCTGCCCTTGGTGGTCTACTTCCCCCTCCAACATAAAGATCCCAGCGCCTTTGGCGTAAGTGCCCATGGGTGCTCCACTTAGAGCTAAGTATCCTATTATCTTGATTCTCTGCGCAGTGTCTTAAGATAAAGTCTCGAGGCCTGACACATCAGAATGAGTTTAAAATAGATACCTGGATCATACCACGGTTAGACTCAAACCAATCTCAGAAGGTGGGCTCTATAAAACCACATTTTTAATTCTGCCAACAGTCTGAACCCCACAAAATTACTCAATCCCATTCTGTAAATTTCTACTACACAAACGGACTGTCTAACATAAAGTTCATGATCACACCCCACAATAAAACACAAATACAACATTTGGTTTATTACTTCCTTGCAAAAATACAGACACATATTTTATGAAAAATGTTGAAAATTGAAAGGTATCTAAAGAGAATTATCTAGGGATACGGAGCTCAGTGCGCACCTCACACCCACCACAGTCCACGGGGCGTTAGACAGGGAGGCTGCAATGACTGAAAGTCTCATGGCTTGTTTTCCTTACTTATGTATTTGAATTGTTTAGCATGTTATATAAGTAAAAACAGAACACAACTGAGAGAGTGGGCAGTAAGTTGATACAGAAAATTGTTGCCGCTGAGAAAATCTACAGAAGAGCGAAGCAGAAGTTGGAGATGGGGCCAGTGCTTTCTCGGGCAGGAACATCTGAGTGGTGGCCTGGGAAGGAGGGGCTATGAGAGAAGAAACAGCAGAGTTTGAAGCAGAACGCAGCTCAACTCCAAAGGCCAGCCCCGGGATGAGAAAGGGTTCCTGAGAAACTATGATAGAAATTCAATAATACATGCCAAAAGCTTAGGAAATGTAAAATCACTGGCATGCATATAGGAATTTAATAAATGGAGAGATGGATCAGTGGTTAAGAACATTTGCTGCTCTTGCAGAGGACCTGGGTTCAGTTCCAACCACCTGTACCGTGTCTCATTATCATTTTTGGTTCTAGTACCATGGGATCTGATGCCCCCTTCTGGCCTCTGTGGACACCAAGTACACACATGGTACACATGCATAAGTGCAGGGGAAACAGTCTTCCGCATAAAAGTTAAAAAGTAATTGAAGGACAGAAGATAAGAAAATGAAGAGCTTTGGTCTATGTGGACCAACTGTCCCACTGAGACTATGGTGCCCGGAGGAAGGGAAAGAGATGGACGTTTAGAGCAAGGAAAGAGGCACTTTGGGGCTCTGAAGGATGGGCATTCATTTGAAAGAAGATTTCATTTTAAATTTTAAATAGCCGTAAGGATATGAAATGCAGTTAAGAGAGAAAACATCCCAGGAAGGGAGAGCTTCAATAAGATGACACACATCAGCCACAGTAGCAGAAAAATGAACTGAATGGAACGGGATGAGATCCAGGCGACCAGAGGCGACCAGAGTACAGCCCTCTAGCGGAGGACCGCTTGTGAATGACCCATGAGGATCCTTAGAACCCTTTGAAAACACACGCGCTCACAGTGCCTTTCTGTTTTAGCTTCTCCTTCCTTTCCTGTGCCGACAAAAGCAACAAGGGTTTGTTCCGCTGACAGCTCAAGGTAGAGTCCATCCTGGTGAGAAAATCAAGCCACTAGAGGAGCTGGTCACATGGTCACATGATCACACGGTCACATGGTACACACTATCAGGAAGCAACAGTGGATGAACGCAAGCTGTCACTCAGTTCCCTTTCTCTCTACAGCCTAGGATGCCAGCCAGGGAGTGGAGCCACCTGTGGTGTTTGCTTCTTTTTTTACCGCAAGGAAATCAAGACAATCTCCTGATAGACAGGCCCACAGGCCCTCCTCCTAGGCAAATCACAGTCCTGTCAAGTGGACAATTATCAGTACCATGGCAATGTCCCCAAGCACTAAAACCAACATGTTTGTGCTCCACAACCTCACAGAGGACTGAAATGAGACAAACTGAGGAACCATTATAATCCCATTTGAATTTGTCACCCTGGAGCACAATGTGTCTCCTCCAGCCCTGCAGGAACAGCCTACACCTCCAGATGGAAATCAAGAAATAAGGTAGACCAATATTCATTTTAAACATAAGGCTAATTTTTCTAATAAGTGTTACCTAATTATTTTGACTTATTAAAATAATCTCTCTATATTGTGGTGTCCTCCACTGACACATATACGTGTACAGCAGTAGCTGGTGTTTGGCCAGGTATGGAAACTTTAGAAGGTGGAGCCTTGTCTGAAGACTCGGGGGGGGGGGCGCTTTGAGGACTGAGAGTCTGGCCCTTCTTCTTGCTTGTTCCATCTATGCATCCCGGGGCCATTCATCCCTGCTGCGATGGAGAACAAGCCAATCAACTCTTTCTTCTCAAAGCTGCTTCTGCTCATGCTCTTTCACACGGCCGAGAAAAAAGTGTCTAGTGCATTCCATGTCACTAAAGTGTGGTCGGAGGCCACTGGACTCCCAATAGGGGCGGGGAATGCCATAACTTTTGGCAAATGGCTTGCAACTGTACTGATTGCTTTTAGGTTTGTTTATTTTCTGTGTTATATGGAATGCTGAATGTTATTTGTTCCTTTTGCCTTTCATTTATCAAATGTAAATCAGTCCTTATTAACTTTAACAATCCACGCTTTATCCATGGACTTTGACAACATGCAGAGTGGTAGACTCCTGGCCCCCCTGTACAACATAATACATCAAGAAGACCTACTATCCATACCTCTGATTTTTATTTGCTTAGATGCTTTATTTTGTCATACAGAGTTTTATAAACTTTCATGCAGGTATATAATGTACTTTAAACATATTCTTTTTTATCATCCATTATATTCCCCTTTAGCTATTTTAATTTTTATTATTTTTTAAGTGTGTAAGTGTTTTTTACATATATGGTTGTGCATCATGTGTATGCCTGGTGCCCCAGAAGGTCAGAAGAGGGCGTGGAAACCCCCAAAGCTGGAGTTACAGATAGTTGTGAGCTACCATGCAGATGTTGAGAATCAAATCTGTGTCCTCTGAAAGGGGAGTCAGTACTCTTACCACTGAGCAATCCCTCCATTCTCCTTTGGTTTGTTTTATATGGGAGACTATGGACACAGGAAAATACTGTTCTCTTTAAAAAATCCTAATGAGCCAGGTATGGTGGTGGCCACCTTTAATCCCGGCACTCTGGGAACAGAGGCAGGTGAATCTTTGCATTTGAGGCAACCTGGCCTTCAGAATGAGTTCCAGAAGAGCCAGGTTTATACAGAGGAACCTTATCTCAGAAAAGAAAAAAAAGAAAAGGAAGAAAAAGTAAAAAGTATTTTTCAAATTATTTGCCTATGTCATCTAGTAAATAAAATTAAGAATAAAACTAGATCAAATTACCATTTGATTACTGTTAAAGATAATTCTTCCAACATGTAGCCATAAGCTAGACTTGGGAGTGAGGCTGGAGGGAGCTTTGGAAAGTTACACATTATTTAATGGCTTCTGTATAAGAATTTCTATTTGTAAGCTAGATGTATCTGTCTCTGATGCAGGTGTGACTCAGAAAATACTTTTAAAGACCGTATGTACTTTTTATTTATCACATGATATATGTTTCTTAGGAGCTACTCGAAAACAAAATTGTACTGTGACTCTCATAAAAGAACTTATTAAAACATCTTATGATAAATATTCCATCGAATAAAAGTTATTCAGTTACTCATAAAATTATACATTACTTAGTGAAGCTCAGTATCACCAACAGGCAAATTTGCAGAATTAATTTAATTACAACAATTAATAGGTTTAATATTTAATGTAAAGAAAACATTTGTCATACAATAAAATTGTGTGGAAATAAAATTTCACGTGGAAGGATTCCTTCCCAAGGCTGTAGAATTTCTGTGCATGCCTACAGTATGTTATCAATGTGCCTATTCTACAAAAAATTATAAATTCTGGTGGGCAAACCCGTTCCCAATTTAATTAGCTTGGGGTTCTCATCCTTCCAATTCAGATGCTGCTGCTGCGCTTTGATCCTGTAACAGCTAGGCAGCATCAGGACCACATTGGTCCCGAGGAAACAAGACCTTCTCTGGCCCTGAGGAACAACACAGAGCCTGAGCCAGTGGCCTAGAAAACAAACCCAGGACTAAGCAGGAAGTTATGATTCTTTAGGTAAAAAAGCTCAACTCCACGCAGCTTCTGGAGCTACATTCTCACTGGACTCAAGTAGGAAAACCTGTGGCAGCCACAAACCAGCTACTGAGAAAGAGACCCTATATCCTGTCTCCAGGTCACCTGTCTCACCGGAACCTGACAGCAATCTCCTCTTCTAATGGAAACGGAGCCTTTAGGATCACAATGTCAACTACCTACTTGCTGGGGAAGCCCACTCTTAGAAAGATGCGAGACTCTTGAACACTTGCTGAGTTCTTAATCGGACTTAGGTTCTTGTTTCTCATGCAGTGCCATGAAATTTGACACCATTCTGGATTTTCTAAAAGGCTTCACTTATAATTGAATGCTGCATTCATTATTTTATTACTATTGTGATAAAATACGTGGAGGAAAGCAGCTTAAGGAAGGAAGGATTTCTTTCGGCTCGCGGCTTGGCTACCATACGCACTGGGCGGAGAAGGAGCACTGCAGGAATGTGAGGCCGCTGCTCAGACTGCACCCCAGTCAGAAGTAGAGATGGATGCTGGTGCTCAGCTCACTTCTTCCTTTTAATTCGGTCTGAAACCCCAACAAACAGGTCAGCGCTACCAAATTTAGGGCTGGCTTCCCACCTCAGGTCACCGAATCGTGTAGCTCCCTTACAGATATTCCCAGAGGTTTACCTTCTAGGCAACCCTGGACCCTGTCAGGATGATAGTACCGCATACCTTTGTTCTATCCTCTTGCAGGGTTGCACAGTTCTACCTGTTGGATTAGTAGATGAAGCTTCTAAGTGGGTCCTAAATATCCACTCTATAGTGGGAAGCGTCCTCCAACGCCATCCTGAAACGAACAGCACACGACTGTGGCTCCACCACATAGACAAGAAATCAGCAGTCATTTTCTGTCTAGAATAGAGTTGACTTCATTAGCCACGTTACACCGTGAGTTCAATCCAATTTCTCAAGCTGCAATAACACAATCATCCAACCTAATTATCTTCATTGCAAGTATTTAAAAGCACTTTCTGAGAGCCATCTCTTTCTGTGTCAGGCAGGATCAACATCAAGTCAACAGCTCATAGGGTCTCCGTTCTGTCTTTTTGGAAAGGTTTAGTACTGTAGGAAACGGTTGTTTCTCACAAGGGGGAATTGTCTCTCACCCTTGCAGGCACCAAAAAAGGGCTTCCTGGTCAATAAAAGCATCTGTGCGTAGCCACTCACAGCCATGCTTTGAAAACTAGATTCTCACGATCCCTTAAGCATAGCTGCTCTTGACATCCTACAGGACTGAGAATATCACAGTCTGGATAACTTCTACAACGCCACAGGACTGAGAATATCACAGTCTGGATAACCTCAACAACACTTTGGATCACTTGAAAGAGGCTTAGGGAAAAGAAGGAATTTTTAAAAGCAGGACAGTGAGATATAATTTGTACATGAAATTCCATCCCGGATCACCACCTCATAGAAATAATAATGGCCGCTCCCTGGAAATGCTCCAGAGGACACACTGTTTGTTTACCAAATGTCCCCAAACACTATTTCCAAACAGTTTATCTAGGTTTCTTTTCAATCATCAAAAGAGGAATCAACCTATAACTTTAAAAAAATAGATAATTTATTAGGAGAAAAGACATCTTTTACACATTTTAGATGAATTTGTGGCAAAATTTTAAAAAGAGCAGGCAGTCCAATTCCAACTCAAGCTAACCATTTGACTGCATCGTGGACCTGTGTCTCCTCTTGTCATCGAGCGAGCTTTCTTCTAACCCTGTGAGGAGCCCATTTGACCCGTGCCCTGGGCGAGTAACAAATTCACTTCTGTGGCTGCAGAAGCCTAATAGCTTGAGTGTTGAAAGGGAATGTTGTCCTCTGCTCCTTTGGAAAGCAGCTTGGCGACGCTGAAAGTGAAGGAATCTCACCACTTCTTGAACCCCAGATAAGCGACATCCGAGGCTTGCTTCCCATTACAAATACTGTGATGTACACTGCAGGAGACTCTCAAGCCACGGACACAACCACCCACCGCCCCCGCAGTCAGTTCAACCCAGCTACATCCAAAAGGGTGGAGAGTACACTCACTGATGTCTGAAGTCACTTGATGTCTATTGTAATGAGGCATTTAGGAACAAGTATGGACGCCTCTGCTATTTGGCGCTTAGGACCCAGCGACACACACAAGCCATGATCAAGCTTAACGTTCTTACCTTATACACTTGACCATACGTTCCATTTCCGACCAGTTCCACCAACTCAAAGATCCCTGCAGGGTCCTGAAGAAAAACCAACAAAAACAAAGTTTAAAACACCATGCAAGGCCCTGTCATCATCAAAAGCAAAGACTCAAAATAAGCAATTAAATCGCTTGAATTTGAGGGGAGGGCAGTTTTTAGATGCAACTACTGAATAGTATGAATTTTTAAAAAATGTTTAATTAGACCACAGCTATGAAATTAGCCAATTCACTTTGTTATTACATCACACCTTTAAGATCAATTTAAATCAGAGAAAAGGAAATTGCTTTCCATTCAAATAAAAGGGGTGGCTGGGGAAATGACTTCACAGAGTCCTTGCCATGCTGTCAGGGAATAATCCTTTCATATAGAGTGAAAACGTGCCACTCTGATTGGTTTAATAAAAGCTGAATAGCCAATAGCTAGGCAGAATTTCCAGGCAGAGAGGATGCTGGGAAGAGGATGGGGAAGACACCAGGAGACCCGCAGGAAGAGTGAAAGCAGGATGGACAGTACATAGGTGAGGAAAGTGGGCAGCCGGGCAGCACGTATGAATGGAAATGGGTTAATTTCATTTATAAGAGCCAGTCAGAAACAAGCCTGAGCTATCGGCCAAGCCTTCATAATTAATAATAAGTCTCTGTGTGGTTATTTGGGAGCTGGCTGGCAGGACGGAAAAAGACTGGCTACACCATGCATGCAAAAGGACCTGAGTTCCATTCACAGACCCACTTTAAAAAGCTGGGCATAGGAGAATATATCTCAAATCCCATCACTAAGAGCTCGAGACTGGAGGGTTCCTGGAACTTGCTGCCTGGCCAGACTAGCGAATCATTGTGCTCCAGGTTCAGTGAGAGAAAGGAAGCCCTGTCTCAACATATAAAGTGAGGAGTGCCTGAGGGGATAGCTGACATCGACCTCGGGCCTCCATATGTGCACACATATCCATGCATACCACACCTATATCCACATGTGTGTATCACCACATACAAACAATAAAAAAGAATCAGCAATGTTGTCACTATGGAATCAAGGTGATCTTGCAACAGTGAGGAAATATGAAAGGCACAGGTCACCTCGAGCAGTTTTTGGACTATTTCTACTGAAATGTCTGAGCTGCTTACTAGGGTGGATAACGAGAAGTAAACAAGGTGTGCTGGGCTAGTTTGTTTGTTTGTTTGCTTGTTTTTAACAACACAAGCAAGAGTGATCTAGGAAGAAGAGACCTCAATTGAGAAAATGACCCCCATCAGACTTGCCTTATTGCGCGATCTTATTGTCTCATGATTGATGTAGGAGGGCCCACCCACTGGCAATGCATCATTGGCCTGATAGTTCTGGGTTGAGGAAACAGAAGGCTGGGCGAGCCCAGGAGAGTAAGCCATTGTTACTGCTCTTTCTCCCATGTCTCTGTTCTTGTTTGAGTTCCTGCCCTGACTTCCCTCAATGGTGGACAGTGATCAAGACATAGAAGCCAAGTAAACCCTTTGCAATGCCTATGGTCTTTTATGAGAGCAACCTAATACATATTTCCAAAGCACGAAATAGTCTTCTTTACAGAATTCAACAGTCTCCAAGAAAGAAATGTGGATCTAGAAAGCCACCTCCCTGAATGTTTTTCCCTCTCATATCTGCAATGCTGCCCTGGTACAATATTCATTTGCAGTACTCACAGAGTAAATGAGGGACTTGGAATTCAACCTAAGAGAAGGATTATGGAAGTTTCTGGCAGCAAACAGGTTTCTATCAACCCTCCCCTCAAAGCCAACTAAGTGTCATGGGGCTCCGTGAATGTCTGACAGTCACCGCTACTACTGCTAAGCCACAATCCCAAGAAGTGGAGAAGAAAATGAATCCATAAAGTCCACAAAAGTTCATAAAACTCAAGTCTGAGCCAGAAGGCAGCTTTCACCCCTAAGATTCCTAACCGATAAGAAATTGTTTCTTTAAAAAAATAAACTGAGACCAAAAAATAACTCAGGAGCTAAAGGCCAGCAAGCCTGAGGGCAGGAGGAATCCCAGGAACCACTTGGTGGAAGAAAAGAGTCAAGCAGGTTGTCCTCTGAACACACATACACACACACACACACACACACACACACACACGCATCCACACACACATGCGCGCGCGCGCGCACACACACACACACATACAAGCTAAAAAAAAAGTGTAATTTTTAAAATGTAAAGGAATAGCTGAAGAGTCCCAAGCACAGCCATCCACAGAGGCTAGACAAATTAGAGCAAGGATTGAAGCGACCCTGCTGGAGAAGTCACTCCTGGGCTAGGCAGGGACAGGGACAGGAGGTATTTAGTGAGACTAATTAATGCCCTGTCAGCATCAGAGCACAGAACTGCCAGGTCTAATGATTTCTCAAGAAAACCCAGACATTTTCCTTAAGGTGTGATCTAAATTTTAAGTGTTAGTGACTTAATTGAACTAATATATATATATATATATATATATATATATATATATATATATATATATATATATATAGAGAGAGAGAGAGAGAGAGAGAGAGGGGGGGGGGGGGGTTAAAAACAAACTAAACATAACCTGAGAGCAGAGCCTACCGCTAGTGAACGCACAGAAGAGCAAGCACCTGATACACATTATGGCAGGTAGGCTTGTAGAGTGGAGGGGACCGACCGTTAGCATCAGACATAGGACCAAAAGCAGCTGTAACTTGAGCACTGTGTGACCCCAGGAGGGCCTGGAGGCACAGGCTAGTGTCTGAGCCAGTCAAACACAGGTGGCTTTTACCCTGCTTTTACCCCCATGAAGAGCTGACATCTATTAATACCTAATAGTAATCATTTTTGGGTTTTGAAAAGGTCGGATAGCCAAGGGTGGCCTCTAACTCACTATTGTAACCCTGTGTAAAGGGTGAGCATTAACCCTGACCCTCCAAGTGCAGGGGTCACAGGTGCTGGGTTAGAATCCAGGCTTTCGTTCTGCTCCTGATTTGGACCTTGAGATTTCTGTCCTGTGCTCCAATGTGGGTCTCTGTCTCTGTCTCCTTTCATTGCCTGATGAAGGTTAATATT
>NC_022009.1:91120893-91141882 GCF_000317375.1 Microtus ochrogaster | reverse complement strand
TTTTGGTTGTGCTAGGAAAGTGTAGAAAGTGAGGAGTGACCACTCCAAGGTGTGACTGAAGGGAAGGGTTTTTGTAGAACTGAGGGAGAGAACAGAGAGGCATCTGGGAGTCCAGAGCAGGGAGAGAAAGTAGTAGACTAACTATGGCCAGCAGAGTGAGCTTGGACATGGGGGGGGGACAAGAGAGGGAGCATCAAGAGAGGAAGACAAAGAAAACTAAGAGGGTGCATGGCCAGTATGGCAGGGTTCTATAGGAATGAGAAGCTGGGCGAAGGGAGGCCCATAAACTAGAGAAAGAATTCCAGGGTAGGAGCGGGGTGAGGAGAGCTGAGAAGATCCATGGACAGTTGTGGCACTCAGAAACATGAGGCCGGCATGTGCTTTAGTATGCTAATAGGTACCAGAGATAGCCAATTTCTCTGGACAGAGTATTTTGTGAACTGGACCACATCCCTAGCCCAAATAACCACTTTTATCCTGTGTGTAAAACCACAGTATTACCGAAGTGGAAGAGGGTTGCCTCAGAGACACCATTCCGATATTCCAGAGGAAGGTGGCAGAGGAGTTAGCCTTTTTGAAAATTCATCTACACTAATCCAGACCTCTCCCCTCAAGCCAATGCTTAAGGATCTTTCAAGGACTACACCTAGAAAGCTATGGAGCCAGCTCAACAGGTAAAGGGCTGGCCGTGCAGGTGCAAGGACCAACGTGGGATCTCCTGCATCCATGAAAAATGCCAGGCTTGTGTTGTGGCAAACCTGTAATCCTAACTCTGGGGAGGCCGAGATGGAAACCCACAGTGGAGGCCCCCAGGCTAGCTACACTGTTGAACTGGTGAGCTCTGGGGTCAAGTGAGAGACCCTGTGTCATATAAGGTGGCAAGTGTCAGGAGCCACAGCCCTATGAGCCAAGCAACTGCTGTGTTGGAGAGTTAAACTGTGCACACTGCAAAGAATAATCCCAGGTAGATTTACAACTCCCTCCCCCTCCCGAATAAAGACTCAGATCAGGGCACAGGATTCTAGGCTGAAATCCCTGCTCCATACCCCCTGCCAGGGTGCACATGGCCTGGGGGAGGAGCTAGAGTATATAGATACAGGCAGGAAAGCCTGCACCCCTGGTGGGAAGGTTTTCCAGGTGCAGCTTGTGTGCAGAGGAGTGACCACATCCCTGCAGTTAACCCCTCCCCTTGGCTCCATAGGAAGCATAGCAATCCATTGGTTTCCCAGTGACCTTTACAGAGAATCAGCCCTTGCTTCTTTGAGATCTTGGGAGAAGGGGTAGACCTTGCTTTACATAGGACCCAGAGAAGGAATTTTAACAAGAGTAATGAGTAAGATATTCAATGTCAACCTCTGGCCTCCACACATATGCACATATGTGCATGTGCCCACACACATAAAAACATACATGTACACCACAATCATATCCAACAAAATTAGAAACAGGAAACTTTTGGTCACTGAGAAAAGCTGGAGTAAGCATTAACTACTCTTACAGAATCAAAAAAGGAAACAAACAAGAGAAGATGCCAGAAATTCTAGTGAAGCCCACCTGGTCCACAGAAGTACAGACCAAGAGGGGGAAAACTTTTAGGGGACAGCAGCACTGAGCCATAATAAGACACTGTCAAGGCCCCCTGGGAGCCTACGGGGAAATGTTTAATTTATTAAACGCCTAAGCCACTTAGAAGAGCAGGTTTTATTACACCTACATTAGAAAGAAATGAAGAAGGGGGGATAATTGGTAGCTGCTGTGCGTGTTTCTAAGCTGGGTTTCCCAGAAGTTTGTTTGTTCAGTGATGCTTCTGCAGCACGTTGGGAAAGGAGCTCTCCATGGGCTTGAGATCTCAACTTTAAAAAAAAAAAACAGTAAGGAAAGAGCAGTCCAGCCTTGATAGCTCACAATTACACAATTGCACAATTGCAGTCCCAGCACTGGGAGAGACTGGGTGATGGGCAGGAGAGGACAGTCTGGGTCATACGGTGAGATGGAGGAAGGGAAGAGGAAGGATGTGGGGAGAAGGAGGGGGACAGACGCAGGGTGGTGACAAGTGACTGCTTAAGGGGACTGGATGTCAATCAACGGTGTGAGGGGGAAGACAGGAGCGGATACACTTGCTCCTAAACCCAGGTATCCCACTTCTTGGCTTCCTTCGTATGTGTGGGATTAATAGCTAGTTCCTGAGAACACCTGGGCAGCTGACTTCAGAGGCCCTTCTCTCCCTCTCAATCATCCCCCGATGGACAAATGACCAAGCCAGTCAGTGCCAAGGAGGCTCCGTACAGAGAGTTCCAATGGCTGCAGGAGAGAGAAGTCTGCTTCCAGACACGTCCAAAGGGCTCAGAAGCAAAGGTCAAAGGAACTAAGGAGTCTCAACAGTGATTGACCTTGAAGAGGCAACCATAGTGAGAAGAATCCGGTCAGTCAAAAGAAAACAGACTTCGCATCCCAGATCTATGTCCACAGAGGCAATTTATTGCAGTGTCTTGGAAACCACGTCTCCAGGGACTGATGGAAGAAGGATTTAACCAACAATGCAATAGAAGTAGAACTTGCTTAGACCCCACAGAAGCTTTCTCTCCATTTTCAAATACCTTTTCCCATGTGCTGGAAGAGCAGGTGGTTTGAACAGATGCACACCGTTGCTAGTTAGGCCCCTAAGGCACAACGCAAATGGGGCAAGCATCTAGCTTTTACCTGCACAATGGCAGTTGCCCCAAGTAACTTCTTCCAAGGAGCCCCATGAGCTCGATCCTTGTGCTTCATGGTCTCTTCTCAATCTCATCTTGCCCTTTCCCTGGGAGCCATTTACACTGCTGCATACCAGTGTTAGTGGAAACATGCCCCTGCCATTACACCGTTCAACCCTCTCGTAGATTCCACTCCTCCTGCCCACGGTGGCAAGACTCCACCCTAGGCATCTCCCCAACCTCCCATTCTGTTCACTGAATGGTGATGGTCTTACCTCCAAACGTCTACGTTACTTATTCACCAACTCATGAAACGGCCCCACCACCTCTTTCTGGGACTTCCCTCTAGTCAGTTCTTCCCTGTTTTCAACCTGCTCACTGCACTCTTTCTTCTGAAATGAATATTTCTTGTCATGACAGACGATATGGTTCAAATTAAAGCCAAGCTCCCATTACTCTTGGGCCCAGCCTTTGCCACCAACCCCATTTTTGTCGTTCTCTGCTACTACCAACTGGAGCCTCAGTTACCTGCCATTTCCCCAGACAACACATTGGGTTCTGTCCCCTGATACAGCAATGCCTATTTGTTACGGTCATCCGTTTTGCCATTCTCTGGCAACCAAGCCAGTTCCTGGAAGCCCATGATGGCTTTTCTGTGAGGGGCCTTTCATGATGCATTAGCTCCCCCTGCATTCGCTGAACCATGCAGACCTAGTGGAACCATGTGTACGCAGAGCTGCTCTCCTTACACGTTTCCCTCTTCCGATGAGTCACAAATGGCCTGGCATGGAGAAGAACTGGAATGTTTACCTAAGCATGTCCTAGCCTTTGCTACCACCCCATACAGAACTCCTAGCTGTAACTACCCAGGGAGGGAGGTGTTCCATGCCCAATTAGCCACCACTTGCGTAGAAGAAGTTGGAGGAAAAAATAAAAGTGTTAAAAGGATCAGAATGTAGAGCCAAAGACCTAGCAATGGTACCAATTGTTCTCCATCTCAACAAGCTGCTCCAGTCCCCATTGCCATCACCTCCCAGCCACGCTGCACCATTCACCAACACGTAAAGCTGCCACACACAAGTCCCTATAGCATTCCCGGCTCTGAGGACATCCATGAAGCCCACCGATGTGACGGGGTGTCAGGACGTGGCTGTGTGCAAGGCCACTAGGAGGAAATGCTGCTAATAATCATGTTACAGAGACAAACTCGCACAGAGACAGAGCTGGCTTAATTCTCCCTCTCATGTTTGCTTAGCTGTCTCAAAGCCAGGATGGGCAGCACAAAATAAGGTTCTGCACTCTGCGGAGAAAAGAGCAAATCACTGACATTTACAGACCTGGGAATCCCTGTTGCCTACATATGCCTTTATTCAGATCTTAACCTTTACTTGGAAGCACAGAAGAGGATTTAATTCCAAGTTAGAGTAGTTTACATTATTTCATAATAAAATATAACTGCATATCAAAAGGCAGCTTGTTCCCTGTAAGAAAACGCTGCTTTCCAGCAAGCGCGGATAAAGACAATTTGATTAGTTGTTACAATAAGAAATTGAAGTAATAGCCAACGTTTCAAGACCACTTATGTGCAGGGGCCTATTCTCAGCAACTTCTATAAATGGCAAATTTAATTATCACAACTCTATCAAGTGGGCGGTGTTTTTTGATTTTGTTTTGCGGCACTGAGAGTTGAATCTAGGGCCACATTGTGTTAGTTAGGCAAACGCTCGTCACTGGGCTATAACTTCAGTCTTTGTTTTTACTTTTATTTGGATGTTGTCTTGTTTGTTTTGAGGCTTTGGTCTCATATATTTGAAGCGAACATCAAAAATAGTGTGTATCCAAAGGTGGCCTTGAAATTCTGATCCTCCCTACTTACCTTCCATTACAGACCTGTTCCGCCATTCCCTGTTTGCAAAGAGGAGGAGATGGAACCCAGAGTTTTGCACATGCTAGCGAGCACTCCACCAACTGAGCTTCAGCCCCAGGCCCTACTTTTTGAGTCTAAGGTCCAGGCTTGGCCTTGATCTATAATGCAGGCAAGCCCTGAGCTGGCAGTCTCTTGATGCTAGCTTTATTTCACACTCCTCCACCACCAGACATGAACTGCTATTGCTAATGCTACCTTTAATGGTCTTCAGGTGAGGAAACTGAGGCCCAGTCCCAAATCAGAATTCTCAGCCCCTAATTCAATACCTACCATCTCTCTGGCTTTGGCAAGATTCAGAGCTTCTCTGAACCTTGGTCTCTTCCTTCTAAAATGAGGACTTAATTCCCTACCTCCAGGGTAGCTGTGAGGATTGCAAAAGTTTCTAGACCAGCCCAGGATCTGATATATAATCACGCTTCAATAAACATCC
The DNA here is from genome assembly GCF_000317375.1 of Microtus ochrogaster. Classification (NCBI taxonomy): domain Eukaryota; kingdom Metazoa; phylum Chordata; class Mammalia; order Rodentia; family Cricetidae; genus Microtus; species Microtus ochrogaster. The sequence goes on along the minus strand of NC_022009.1, from coordinate 91,136,832 downwards.
ATCATCTTTCATTCCTTTCCTTTTTTATACTTCCAAATGAACTCAGTTAATAAACAGGGAATATGCCAGTCTTTTTATAGATTTCTAGCTTTAAAATCACATAAAATTAGAAAAGCCAGGCGAAGAAAACCATTGCTTTTCAATCAGTAATATCACCTCAGGCTTAGCAAGCAGGGTTAGATATTTGTGGACAAACGAATGCCTTGTAAATGTGAGGTGATTGAAAGGACTCATAAGGATCCCTGGACACTCACTGGGATAAATTCTCTCTTCCATCAATTGATGTCTCAATGGCAGCATTGATATCCAGGGCCTGACTCTGCAGCTGGGTGAAGAGATTTAAGATCCAGGAATTAATATTCCCAGTCTCTGGGTTAGACTGTCCCTCTTCCAGGCCCTCTAAATGATGCTAAATTTATTAAAATACAAAGTCACATGTCAAGGGTTGGAACAGGTACTCTTGGATCTCTATTGAGGAAACCACTTCCTTTATAATGCGAATGATGCTATTGATCCTTTTCTTCCTCAGTCCAGGTTTTGAGAAAGATGATGAAGGACCAGAAGGGTTCATGAAAAAGGGCCCAAGTCCTTCAGGATTTCCAACCTGTGCCCTGGGGGCCATGTGAATCTCTGTGTGCCGACAAACATACCCCAGGAAACTTGTAGACCTCAAAGTGATATCAACAGGTTGGATGCCCCTTCTCTAAAACACCACTTATAGGCACAGCGTAAGACTCTCAAGCAGAATCTCTTACTTGGAGCCCTAGTCCTTTGGCAGGGTAAATAGACCCCAGAAGAACTCGGATGGTTGATACAGCTCCTAGAACTCGTCTACCCCCAGATTGCCCACTGACATCTGCTAGACAACTGTGCTTACTCTAAACTTACTGGCCTGAAAAAGACCAAAATGTTATTTCCCGTAGAGCCATACTTAGCAGCTGTTTTGTTGGGTTTCAGCCCTAACTGACAAGCATATGCTTACAAAAGCAAGACAGAATGAAGCAAACAGGAACAGGGGAGACTCCACATTTAACTGGAGCCTGCGGGCTTTTTCCACACCATCCTTCCAAAGCAAGTACCATGTGCAGAAGTTTCCTGCTGACTTTGCATCCTTAGGTTCTAGTCCCTGCTGCCCTCACAGGGAGGCCAGATCTTTCACAAGCAAGCTCTTACTTCCTGTCCCTTTTTAATTCAGGGGAGTGGGGTGACAGAGGTATCAAAGGTCATGCCTTACACAATAGAGCTTACTTAACCTCTGATATCCAACAGGCACCATCCACAATCACCTGCTGGGTTATGCTTATTCTAAACAGAAGCCCCTTGTCCAAGTTGTTCCAGTTGATGGAGGAAAAGCTACCAGTGAAATGATGCAATTTGTCAGTGAACTATGGAGACAATGGCGCCGAGGAAATGGGGAAATGTGTGTGTGCTTGTGAGTGTATGTGTGAGAGTGTGTGTGTGTGTGACTGTGTGAGAGAGACTTGTGTGAGTGTGTGTGTGAGAGAGAGAGTGTGTGTGAGAGAGAGTGTGTGTGTGTGACTGTGTGAGAGAGACTTGTGTGAGTGTGTGTGTGTGCATATAAATGAAAACAAAATATTTGTTTCATCTTATTTGATCATCTATGTAGATATTTCGCAGCATTGGTCTAAAACAGTATTTAAATCTGGATCTATGTCCTGCTAAAGTTGTTCAGCTTCTCACACTCTGGAGTCACCATCTTTAAGATGGGCAATACTAGCCAGGCTTCCTTTTCTGCGAGGCTGTTTACTGCACGTGACCACACCAGAGCCTCGTGTTAGACAAAGTCTTCTGGGAAGCCTTGAGTCCCGCAACTCCAGGTCTCCACCTGTCCCAGACTAAGGCCCTCTTTTACCAACACTGGATACCCAGTCAGGTCTAGGCAGGGTTAAAACATAACTGCCAGGCCTCCAGGACCTGCTATCTAGGCTATTAGACCTGAGGGCAGAGCCTAGAGCCCTTACCTCCTGGTTGGGTTGCAGTGGGCATAGTTCCATTCTCAAATGGTCAGGAGTTGGCAACGGAAAAGTTTTCTAAGCTCCTGCCACTGTTCGCCCACAATCCTATAGTCTACTGCATTTTCTATAATGTGGACTTCAGCACAGGTTACCAGCACTGCTAATGCTAATATATCTAAAACTTTTATCTCTTTTTGTAAACTTGGAAAAGTTCTTATAGGCTTCAGGGAGTTAGTTGTAAGATTTGGATTCATCTGTCACAAGTAAAATGGATTCCAGATAAATACTCCTGTCAATCAACAGCCTAAACTTTCCCACTACTGAATAGCTTTGGGGGTTGGCTCCCCCTCCCCCAACTATCAGGACCATGGGTATGGAAGTTTCAAAGGTACCCCCAGGATAAAAATTTTCCCCCAGACTCCTTAACTTTGTCTCCAGCCCCTATGGTGTATCTGTTCCAGCATGCTTCCAATCAACTGCAGGATGCAAGCTGGTCCAAACACACCATCCTAGATGCTTCTGACAGAATTTCCAACCATCCCAGACTGCTCCAAGGAGGCTAGGCCCAGGTAGTCCACAGAACCTGAGCAGTGAGCAAAATGCATGCCTCACACACGCCTCTCTCCCTTCCCAGCCTTGATCGACATTCCATCCTTTCTGCTCCTCCAGCACCAGCAGTAACAACAATGACAGCAACAATAGCAGCAGCAGCAACAACAACACCCCATTGCAGCAGGAAGTAGTTACAGAAAAGATTACTTCGTTCTTCATCACCAACAAAAAGCTGGACTGTCTGATCCCACAGAAACATGGACAAATCTCACTCAGTGCCTGCGTAACTTCCCCATGCTTCCCACACTGCTCTCTGCCCTAAACCTCTCCAGCCAAGAGGCTGGGCTTCATTCCCTTCCCTTCCCTTCCCCAGCTTCTGGTTTCTTTATACCTCAGACATTTGTGTCAGGTGCTCTCTTGGTCCTCGGCTCCCTCTCTCTTCTCTTTCTCCATCGCTCTCACCTCTCCCTCCTCTCATGGCCTGGTCTATTCTGCTAGCCATGTTCGGTCTGGACTCTTTTCAGATGCCTGTAGCTGAACTCTCCCTCTACAATAAAAATCTTCCCTTCAACCATGGGTAGGAGTGGTCATGTCTTCATTTCCACTCAATAATAATATGAGAAAAAGTGTTATGAGCCCCAGATTTTAGATAATAAAACGAAGGAATTTAAGGATAATAAAACTAAAGTAAGTCATAGAGATAGCAGTCAGGAGTATGAATTGAAGGTTTTAAAAAAAAAAAACAGTAAGGGAGCCGGGCAGTGGTGACACATGTCTTTAATCCCAACACTCAGGAGGCAGAGGCAGGCAGATCTCTGTGAGTTTGAGGCCAGACAGGTCGACACAAGCTAGTTCTAGGACAGGCTCCAAAGCTACAGAGAAAACTTATCTTTAAAAAAAAAAAGTAATGGTAAAAATGTTTCCCCTGGAGTACTGTGCTGAGCACAGAAAATGACATGTATGAAGCATTTAACACAATGCATGGTTGAGCTTAATAAACAGGAGTATGCCAGTCTTGGTGCTAGGAATATTAAAAGTTGCCCCAAGCTAGTAACAGCATTGGTCAGTGCTGGATCTAGCATTTAAACCTAAATATTTTGAATCTAATATTTAAACAATTACACATTTCTTTACAAATGGTCCCTGACAAAATTAATGAGGGGCAATGAGGATGACAAGGACTTTGCAGCTTCTCAGTGGGCGATGACCTCAAGCCAAACCGTTCAAATCTGCCCAGTGGCTGGGAACACACAACGTTGGTTTATCCATGGCAGTTCTATCCCTGCCTCCCCTTGGTGACAGGAGCTCTAGAGGGAGGAGCCAAGCAACCCAGATTTCTCTCTGCAGCAGTCACACACCCACACACACTTGGCCATTCCATGAGATGAATACTAATTACTTTGAATTAGCCAGTCAGTTGGTGTGAGAAGCAGCGGTGTTTAGTAGTTAAGACCATGGACTCTTCAGCTGAAAAGCCTGATTCTGACCTCAGCTTTACTGCCTAGGGGCTAGGGAGCTTTGATCATGCTGTTTGATCTCTCTGTGCCTCCACTGCCTCAGCAGTAATAGTATCTATAAGAGAAGGCATTTCAGTAATATCTGACATATTTTAAGTTCCCAAAAATGTATGCTAAAACTTCTTGATCCAAAATTGCGTAGCTTCCATTCATTTCATTCAATGCAGAGTTCTGGGTATCTAGATCATGTATAATAAACAGTCAGTGAAAGCTAGGGGAAGGAGAGGCCCTCGACAGCAGCTTCTAACACAGCTCAGGAAGACCTCGCTAGTCATTTTACAGAGGAGCACTGAGCCCTCAGCGAGGACTCACAGACACTCAGAAAAACAGGTTTTCTACCAAAAGAGATGGAGTGGCTTGTCCAAGGTGTTTCTGGTTGGAATTGAGTCATAACCTCAAGAATTTGCTTGTCTGCTTTTTTCCTTCTGCCCATTGAAGGCCTTTGGTAGACTAAAGGTCTCCCTTTGTCCCATCCAAGCAGGGGGCCTGAAAGGCAAGGCCCAAGAGTGATGAGGAGCACAGTGGCTTGGCTTGAAAATAAGTCAATTTATGCATTTAATTTATTTATGACATGGAATTAATTTATATCACTGTGATAACCCATTTGGTGGGCCACACATAAACATCAACATAGGGGATTAATCATTATTTTCAAAATATATTTCTCTCTATTCACAGACCTTATATAGTCTTACCCACCATTTGGGTTAGTTTCATGTGATCTCCATACCGATGAAAACAAAATTCTACATGAGCTGATTTCATTCACTGGTCTCCATTAGGAAATAGGCATATACAGTTAAGAACACAAAACTAAGAAGAAAACAACCAAAGAAAGATTTATAACTCACGTCTGAATATTTCTTTAGGTTTTGATGTGCAGTTGTTTCATTTTATTTTTAAATACTTATTTATTTGTTATTTTATGGTCACATGTGTGTGCCAGAATGTATGTATGTATGTGTACCAGATGCATGCACGGGTTCGTGGAGGCTAAAGAAGAATGCTGGGGTCCCTGGAACTGGAGTTAAGGGTGGCTGAGCCATCTGATGTCCTCTGCAAGAGCAGCAAGTGTCCTTCCCCACTGAGACATCTTTTCAGCATGGGCCTGGTTATTTTGAGCCTTTGGCTGCTGTCGAGACTCACTGGCTGGTCTTCTCATACTCCTTTGCCTGAAGTTCCCTCTGCCATATTCACACACTGAGGTGCCCCTTCCATATCCACACACAAAGGTACCCCCTGCCATATCCACACACCAAGGTACCCCCTGCCATATCCACACACTGAAGCACCCCGCCATATCCACACACTGGTACACGGAATACAGGGTATGAGCCCAGTCAAGATTTGAATGCAGAGGTTGTTTCCAATACGTTCAGAGTCAGAAAACAATAGACTGACTCCAGAAAGCAGGGCAAGAAAAAAACTCATGAGTGTTTCACAAATTTTGGACAAAAATAGGTGTCTTCAGCTGTCCCGGAGCCCACGGCAGGTCACAACCCAAGTGTCTGGGAAGACTGACTTGCACACGGAGGGCCCAGGTCAGTCTACCACATGGGCAGGCATCTTCAGAGATGCTATGATACAACTTTGCGGGGAAATGCATCACGGGGTTGACAGAGATATGCAAACATCGGATTCCTCTGGACCTGTCAGGACAGGGCAACTTTCCTGTATTTCCAGAAGCACCAGGTCCAGATGATGGGAACCAGCCTCACAAAGCCTCTGGCGTTCTGCCTTGCTGAGATGCTTAGATGAGGGAAGAAGATAGCAGCTGCAGCAGATGGACGTGAAGACAAGGACTGATTGCCTAAATAATTAACTAAGAAAGATTAGGAAGGCATCCAAGGCTCTACTTTGGAAAGGAGAGCCTTAGCTGGACCATTCCCCAAAAGCTACTCATTTACCACCTGCTTGTAGCAAACCAATTATATGAATGTTTGCTCGAAAGTACTTCCAGCAGCTCTTCCCACATCCTAAGTCACCACGCAGATAGTGACTGGTACAAGAGGATGGAAAAAGATATCTAGTAAGTACATAAAGCCACTCTTGACTACCTTCTAACCTTGACCCCTTCTGACAGCAGAAGGGACCCACAGATAAGGGTCCAGGATGGGGAGACTGGACACAGTGATAAAGTCAATGATTCGGGCCTTCTCTCTGGGGTGCTCAAGAAAGCAATACTGATTGCTTGGGTCTCCTCTGATTTTCTCACATCATGGGAGGATTGGGATGGCCCAGAGCCATGTAGGAACAGCTGAGAATGTGTCAACAGATCTGTCATCCGGCATACGAAGATACAAGCCAATCCCAGTCCATCACTTGATGTCACCCTTAATGGTACAGATGGCTGGTTATCAACTCAGACAGACTGTTGGCTGATTATAGGACCTCATTTGTATACCATCCCCCTGACCCAAAGCTTTTGTGCCTGTGGCTAAGGCAGCATGGTGTGTGTGTGTGTGTGTGTGTGTGTGTGTGTGTGTGTGTGTGTGTGTGTGTGTGTGTGTGTGTGGAGTTTGGTGGTTTGTTGATCTTACAAGACAGATAATGGAATAGGAAGCTTTTTACTATCCAATGAGCACCTAAATGCAAATTTAGACAAATCAAAAGCTATAGCTGAGTTTCCTTGGGTTGTGATAAATTTCTATAAATATTAGATTTCCACTGTCAGGTAAGATTAGAACAGGAAATATTGCTCAGACAGTAAAATGTTTACTGTATAAATACAAGTATTTGAATTCAGAGCTGAAGTGCCCACATTAAAAACAAGCAAGCAAGCAAAGAAACAGGTGATAATGGCAGCAAGTCCTCTAGTCCCCATCTGAGGAGATGCGGACGGCCAATCCTTGGGGCTCACTCCAAGCACAAGCCCAAGACCTGATGGTACCCACGTTGAGGATGGTTCATCTTACCTCAGTTAATGCAAGCTAGAGACACAGCATGCCAACGTGTGTCTCCTGGGTGACTCTAGATCCTGTCAGGTGGACTATATTAACCCCACCGGCAGGTCAGCAGATTTATTGTAAGGCTTTCTAAAGGACTGCTCAGAGGAGAGTGAACCAACTGGAGAAAGGATTTTTTTTTTCTGCCTCCTCTACCCTCTCCCCAGCTTCTTCTTTCCAGATTTCCAGATTGCCTGGAACCCTATAGCCATTTCTGATCCTGAGGTGAATTAAGAATAAAGACCATGTCCTTTGCTTTACAGAAGCTTTTCAGTTCCAGGAGGTCCCACTTACTAATTGTTTCTCTCAGTATCTGTGCTGCTGGGGTTATATTTAGGAAGTGGTCTCCTGTGCTAATGAGTTCAAATGTACTTCCTACTTTCTCTTCTATGAGGTTTAGTGTGGTTGACTTTATGTTGAGGTCTTCGATTCATTTGGACTTGAGTTTTGTGCATGGTGATAGACATGGATCTATTTTTACTCTTCTACATGTTGGTATCCAGTTATGCCAGCACTATTTGTTAAATATGTTTTCTTTTTTCCATTTTATATTTTTTGATTCTTTTTCAAAAATCAGGTGTTTGTAAGTGTGTATATTAATAACCGAGTCTTCTATTCGGTTCCATTGGTCCTCCTGTCTGTTTTTATGCCAATACCAGACTGTTTTCAGTACTGTAGCTCTGTAATAGAGTTTGAAGTCAGGGATTGTGATGCCTCCAGAAGTTCTTTTATTGTACAGGATTGTTTTGGCTATCTACCCTGGGTTTTTTGCTTTTCCTTATAAAGTTGAGTACTGTTCTTTCGAGGTCTGTGAAGAATTTTGCTGAGATTTTGATGGGCATTGCATTGAATCTGTAGATTGCTTTTGTTAAAATTGTCATTTTTACCATGTTAATTCTACCTACACATGAGCATGGGAGATCTTTCCAATTTCTGGTGTCTTCTTCAATTTCTTTCTTCAAAGATTTAAAGTTCTTGTCATACAGGTCTTTCACTTATTTGGTTAGAGTTACTCCGAGATATTTTATGCTATTTGTGGCTATTATTAAGGGTGTTGTTTCTCTGATTTCTTTCTCAGCCCATATATCATTTGTGTACAGAAGAGCTACTGATTTTTTTTTTTTAGTTAATCTTATCCTGCTACATTACTGAAAGTGTTTATGAGTTGTAGAAGTTCATGGCTAGAATTATTTTGGGTTGCTTATGTAAACTATCATATCATCAGCAAACACTGAGAGTTTCACTTCTTTTTTAATTTGTATACCCTTGATCTCCCTTTGGTGTCTTATTGTTCTAGCTAGGACCTCAAGAACTATACTGAATAGACATGGAAAGAGCAGACAATCTTGTCTTGTTCCTGATTTCAGTGGGATCGTTTTCAGTTTCTCTCCATTTAGTTTAATGTTGGCTGTTGGCTTGCTGTATATTGCCTTTATCATGTTTAGGTATGTTCCTTGTCATGGTCAACAAGAGAAAATGACAGCTTACAGAATGGGAAAAGATCTTCACCAAACCCCCATCAGACAGAGGGATGATCTCCAAAATATACTAAGAACTCAAGAAATTGGTTATCAAAAGAGCAAATAATCCAATAAGAAAAATGGAGCATAGACCTAAACAGAGAACTCTCAAAAGACGAATCTAAAATGGCTGAAAGACACTTAAGAAAATGTTCAACATCCTTAGTCAACAGAGAAATGCAAATCAAAACAACTCTGAGATTTCATCTTACACCTGTAAGAATGGCCAAGACCAAAAACACTGAGTTCAACTTATGCTGGAGAGGTTGTGGGGAAAAGGGAACACTTCTGCATTGTCGGTGGGAGTGCAAGCTGATATAGCCCCTTTGGATGTCAGTATGACTATTTCTCAGAAAATTAGGAAACAACCTTCCTCAAGACCCAGTAATACTACTTTTAGGTACACAGCAAATGATGCTCAATCGTGCCATAAGGACATGTGCTCAACTATGTTCATAGCAGCTTTGTTTGTCATAGCCAGAACCTGGAAATAACTTAAATTCCCCTTGACCAAAGAATGGATAAGGAAAATGTAGTACATTTACACAATGGAGTACTACACAGCAGAAAGAAATGACATCTTGAAATTTGAAGGCAAATGGATGGATATAGAAAACATCATATTGAGTGAGGTAACCCAGACCCAGAAAGACAAATATCATATGAACTCACTCAGAAGTGGCTTTCAGACATAAATCAAAGAAAAACCATCCTACAACTCACAACCCCAGAGAACCCAGACAATAATGAGGACCCTAAAGAAACTTACATAGATCTAATCTACATGGGAAGTAGAAAAAAAACAAGATCTCCCGAATAAATGGGGACCATGGAGAGGGTTGAAGGGGAGGGGAAAGGAAGGGAGTGGAGAAGAGAAAAATGTAGAGCTCAATAAAATCAATTTTAAAAAATAATGATGGCCATATGCTAGACTGTTAGAACAGAACAATAAGATGATCTTAAGACTCAGGTGACCATGGAGCCTCCATGCCATCACTATTCTGCCAGTGTCTGAACTTCATTATAAGAAAGAGATAAAATATCTTTCTAAACCACTAGAATCTGGATTTCTGTCTGCTGCAGATAGATTCTAATTGTTCTGCTTTTGAGTCTATTGCTCAGATTTTAAATTTACTTAGATGTAGTGAACTATGCTTATTTACACTCTTCTTACACACCAGCCTTTTGTCTTTTAGTAGAATTGGTGGTCATTACTCTTCAAATATGCCGTATCTCCTCCTTCTCTGTATTAGAACATGGCATTTTCCTGGGCTTTTAAACATGTTTTCTTTTTAAATTATGTAGATGTGTGCACATGTGTGGAGGTCTGGGCACATGGGTTAAGGTGACCTCAAAGGCCAGAGGCATCAGGTCCTCTGGAAGTATAGTTTCATGCATCTATAGGTGAGCCACCAGAGATGGGGCCTGAGGACTGAGCTCTGGCTCTTTGCAAGAGCAGTAGGTGCATTAGCCCTCTCTCCAGTCCTCACAATGTTTCCTGAAGCTGGATATGGACACATGACTTACTCTGCCCGTGAACTGTGTCAGGTGGTGATGCGCTTCTTGGAAGGCCTGAGGGCCAGGTGGAGCTATCGTGATGACTGCGGACGTGTGTGTATGTGTGTGTGTGTGTGTGTGTGTGTGTGTGTGTGTGTGTGTGTGTGTGTGGTGTGAGTGAAGCTTCCCTCAGTCAGACTGAGGAACAGTGCACTCTGCTGACCCACACTCTGCCTATGGGACATGGTCAAAACTAAACTTCACTTGGAAAAAGAAATCACTAAGATTACTTGCTACCTTAGCAAAGTTGGGTCAATCTCAAGGACAGAAATATCTAAAAGCTGTAATAGCAGTAATTACGCCATATAGCGCTTTCTGGTTAACAAGCCAGGATTTGAGACAAACTACTTATTCACTAAACGTCTGTATGCCCTAGAAATATACACGGTACTTCATAAATGTTGTTATTATACCTCTTCATAATGTTGTTATTATACCTTGGCAATGAGGAACATTGCCAAGGAAAAAAAAAAGGAAGGAAAAAAAAAAAGAAAAATCCTATTCCTATTGTCTCCCACCTATAGCATATGAAGATGGTCTTGAAAAATTCTTACAAAGGTGGCTAACACACAAATTCTGGCTGCTCATTCTTACTAAGAAAGTCATAAAAACTCAAAAGATGGTACCTGTTTTACATGACTGACCACATCCTATAGGGCCTAAAGCAGAGCACTTGGGACTTGTAGTCTCTGTACCCAACTGTAAACAGGAGAACTACAAGTCTTCTGACTGCCCACTGGAAGGCATTTGAATTCCAAGCATGCTTTTTAAGTCACTGTCAAGGTAGCCTAGCAGCTAAGAATAGTCTCCTCACCACCGTGGCAACCCATGGCAACCCGACTGGAAGACTGCTTATTCACACCAACAAAAAACCAGGCTCCATTCAAGCCAGGGTTGCATTTTGATTGCACTCCACTTTCCCCTGGCAAAGGGCTACCAAAGGAACAAGGCTTCCTTCAAAAATACTTCTTACTGGCCTGTGGAAAACAGCCTTTTCTTAGCCTGGAAATTTCTAGAAAGGAAGATATATTTTACTGCTATAAGCACAGATACTTTAAGATGGGCTCTAAACAATCCAGTGGTCCACACCCAGGCCAGAGCATCATATGGCAATGTCAGCTTCTCCATCTCCAACCTCAGGCCCGTGTTTAAATCCACAGCATATCTCTCCTCCACGATCAGCCGCAACCTCGGCAGTGATGTCCTGCCAATTTTGTGAATTATTTTTACTCTTGTTCTTTCCCCTCTTATCCAGATTGATCCCATCTGTCTTAGTTTGCTTTCCATTGCTGAGATAAACACCGTGACCAACAGCAGCTCGGGGAAAATAAGGTTTGTTTGATTTACACTCCTCCATCACTCCATCATGACAAGAAGCCAAGAAGGAACTCGAGTCCCAAACCTAGAAGCAGAGGCCATGGAAAGGTGCTACTTACTGCCTTGCTCCCATGGCTTATTCAGTCTGCTTTCTTATTCAACCAGGACTACCAGTCCAAGGATCTGCCATCCTCAGAGGACTGGGCACTCCTACATCCATCATCAACGAAGAATATGCCCCACAGACTTGGTCGTAGGCCAGTCTGATAGATCACAGAAACAATTCCTTGGCTGAGGGTCTCTCGGGCTCTAAGTGCCTGTATTGTGTCAGTTTGACAGCAGCTAAACAGGACCACATCTGTCATTCATGTAGTTCCCACCCTCCTAGGACTAACATGGACCATGTTTCTTTATTTAATGAAGCAATGCATATTTTAACAAAATCTTGAAAAACAAACATCTTATTCTATTGCTCCAGAAATACATGGAAAATACAATAAAATATAATGGCTATATTTTATCAAAATATTGAAAAACAAATATCCTATTGAAACAGAAATACATAGAAAAGATGATAAAAATAGCTGTATTTCATGCTGAAGTTTCTCCCATTTTATTCTCTAAAAGTAAATTTTATATTAAAGTATATCCCACTGATAGCCTTGACTGCTTTTACTGCCCCAGAAGACAGATCCCTGGAGAACAAGGTTCGAGTTCAAATGGGGCTTTCCCATGCCCAGATATGCAATTTTTGGAAAATATCCATCTCTTTGAGTTGGGAGCTTCTTAACCAGAGACTGCCTCTAAAGTTTGGTTCGTAGTCAGAAGCAACTGCTCAACATAGGAATCTTGTAAGACATGACTTGGCTCCACCCAACCGTGTTGAATCAGAAGGAATATCCTAACATAATTCCAGATGATTCAAACACATATGAATCTTCCAGAAGTACTGGCAAATTTTTACCTAGCACAGAAATGGCAGGAAAGGGAGGTTATGGAAAACCCCAAGGGGACTCTCACTAGATCAGGAAAGCACCCTCTTAGGCCTCACAAGTGGATGACAAGTTTAACTGTCCAGTGGTACAAAGGTTCCAGCCGATATGACAAGAGAGGAGTCCCAAAGAGTGTGTCTAACTAGTAATGGTCAATCGATTAGGCATGTAATATGAATGAAAAAAAAATATGGAAAGACTATGGCATAAAAGAGCATATAACCAAAACTAACTTCGTTCTTTACAATTTCTCTGATATTTGAGCAAATCCATTCAAATGGATTTGGTTTCTTTTCTTATAAAACAGGAATAAGAATATTGGCAGGCTGCCTAACTCTGAGCTGTACTAAAATGGAAATGAGATAAAAAAGGACGACAGAGTTTTGCCAAATACAAAGCAATAATTAGGTACCATTTTATCATTTATTACTAGACTAAAATATGCCTACTACAGATAGGCCCTGTTCACAGGTGGCTGCCCTTAAGGACATCTAGATGGAAAATGCCACATATTTGCCACTGCAGAATAATGCAGTGTCTGCCTACTTTAGGACTTAGGACTGGGGGGATGGGTGTCTCATTCAGTGAAGTGCTCTCTGCACAAACGTGACTCAGCTTTAATCCCCAAGCACCAACAAAAACCCCAGCACACAGTCCATGCTGGCACTGGTGACACTGAGAAAGAAGGATCTTCAGGCTGGATGGCCAGGAACCCTAGACGAGTCAGAAAGCCTCAGGCCCAGTGAGAAACCCTGTCTTAGAAAATAAGGCTGATCGTTGTAAAAAATGACACTCAAGGTTGGCCTCTGACCCCCAACACACATGTATGAACTCATCCACACAGAAACATGCACCCACACACACCAGTGTGCACACGTTCTAAATTGGCTAGTTTGATGCAAACTTAACACAAAATAGCATCATTTTGGAAAAGGAAAACTCAAATGAGAAAATGCCCCCACCCAAGACGGACCTACGGGCAAACCAGGGTATGTTTTCTTTATCAGTGATTGATGTGTGAAGGCCCAGCCCTCTGGTGTCACCCTCGGGGAGGTGTTCCTGGGTTGTATGAGTAAGCAGGGTGAGCAAGCCATGAAGATCACACTGGTAAGCATCACTCTTCTATGGCCTCTGCATTAGCCCCTGCCCCAGGTTCCTGTTGCTGGAGTTCCTGTCCCTAACTTTTCTCAGTGATGGACTGTTACCTGAAAGACTAAGCGAAATAAAGCCTTTCCTCTCCAAGTTGCTTATGGCCATGGTGTTTTTCAGAAATAGAAACCCCAAGGCATACACCAACATACAAATAAACAAGTAAGCAGGCTAATGAGTGAAACTGGTAGGGTTTTAACTAAGGACTGCAGAGAGCTTTTAAGGGCCCTGCTTCGACATGCTAACAAGAAAGTTGCGGGAGTCTACTGCTTGACAAACGCTGGGGAGGAGCATTGGAAGACGATGCCAGTGCCAGGTACCAAGAAAATAGAAGTTCACAGTAGACCTCGGGCCTCTCAGTATCCAGAATAAAGCAAGAACCATGGAATCTCTGGGCTGCCAGGACAGGAGCGTGAGCCAGCATGGCAGTGTTGGGCACCAGTCTCACGGGACCCAGGGAACATGGATAAATGACTACTGATAACTATTTCTCAAGAGCCCTGCTCTAAGCAAATTTACCTACTTCTTCCTGCTTTATTTTTAAAGTTGATAACATTTCCATGTTCAAATATAGTTAGTAGCAGGAGTGGTAACTGGGATTTGCACTCTGAGCAGGTGGCCAAGCAGAAATGTTATTGCCAGGAGAGATGAGACTGACAGAGACACAGTCAATGAAGGCTGAAGGGGAAAGTGGCATCTGGCTGGCCTCTGACAAACAAGCAGAACTTTGGGAAGTGAGGTGTGAACTTGCCCTTCGGTGATACTATTTTAACAAAACCAGTATTAACTGTGGGTTTCATTTATGCGGGCAATAACTGAAGCCCAGAACCATATCACTTAGAAGATGGGGAAACCATCCATTTATGTAACTTTAGAATATTGTGAAAATGTGATACCATGACTTGTTCATGAGGAAAGGAGTTCTGGATGTTGACCATACATGTCGTGACAAAACTGAAGACCCACACAGCATGAGGAATCAAAGCCATTCCTTTTAAAAACAAAAAAATCCGTTTAAAGCCACACTCCTTCCCAAAAATAAAGAAGCAAAAAAATCAACTTAAGACACTGAAACAATTTTCTTGTGACTGCCTTTTTTCTTTTATTATGCTTTTGTTCCCACCAAATCAGAAGCTGAGCAGCATCCTAGTGTTTGTAGTGATGTTCATTGGAGCTGGAGACAGGTCAGTGAGTAAGAACATTTGCTGAGCAAGACGAGAGGGCCTGAGTTCAAATCCTCAGGGAACAAGTTTGGTGTGGCCACACACAGCTGGGACGCCAGTACTATGGAGGAAAAAGACTAGGGGATCATTGGCGGCTACTGGCCCCAGCCTAGCTCCACATGCCATGGGAGCTCCTATGTCACAAGAATAAAGTGGATTGTGGCAGAGCAGGACAGTTGATGTCCTCCTCTGGCCTGTGTGTGATCACACATATGTACACACACACATGTACACACGTGTGCACATACCACACACATACATGTCATACATAACACAAAGAGGAAAAGAAAGAAGTGATAAACTACCCATGAAATTATGATAGTGTCCGAGTGCCAGGCCATAGAAACATGTAATAAATGTTGATCAAGCCAGTAATTGACCAAGATCAACAGGAAAGGTAGGTAAGCTCTTCATGCTTCCTGTCAGTCCAGTAAAGAGATGCCCTGGGAAGCTATGCATGTATCCTCCTTCCTCTTAGAGAGGCAGATCCAGGACAAGCATCAGCCGCAAACAGGGCATCTTCCAGCAAGGCCTGTTTCTCATGGGAACATTGGTGTGTGGCTAATGTTCAAAAATATTAAACACGGGAAAGTTTGTACCCCAAAATCAAACACAAAGAGGCTAATGAATTTCAGGCTTCCAAGGGCCACCTCTCAGTCAGCAGAGCAGTGCCGCTAGGGTCTCTGGTTTCCAGCTTCCCAACCAGGCTATTTTAGCAAACACGTTCTGCACCATGTGGTGTCTCTGTACCATTTGTATCCTCATTTTCGGGTTCAGCAAATGTTCCTTATTTCACCCCTGTTCACTCACAGTTTATAGTTTCTGATGAGAGCCGGGAAGAAGCTCAGTTTCTAAAGCCTGTACAGGACAGGCTCAAGAAAGGTGATACTATTCTTTTAAGATAACAAAGGAGTGTCTATTATTATTTTATCTAATAGTTTGATAATTCCAACATCTCTACCCAAGCAGTATTCTAAAGGCCCAAGGTGTGACTTGGTCTTATCTGCCAAGGTCTCTATGGTGTCAGTCTTCAGCATTGAAAAAGGGGGAGGGGGACTGTTAAGCATTTAGCTGCTCCTCAAGATGTTAGAGGACTCTGATCTTCTAGGATTTTCCAGATATTGTACAGGTCAAGAGAAAATAAGGTGTGAAGGGGTGTGTGTGTGCTTGTGTGTGTGAGAGAGAGGGAGG
>NC_022009.1:91113691-91120760 GCF_000317375.1 Microtus ochrogaster | reverse complement strand
AGGTAGGCATTATTGTCTTCTCCTTTCATTCTTTGCCTTGCCCTTTGAGGCAAAGTCTCTCACTGAACTTGTAGTTCACTCTTTTGTTGTTGTTGTTGTTGTTGTTGTTGTTGTTGTTGTTGTTGTTGTTGTTGTTGTTAGACTGGCAGCTAGAAAGCTCCCAGAGGATTCTTGTCTCCAGCCCTCAATGCTAGGGTCCCAGAGGAGCATGGGACCACATACAGCTCTTTCAAGCGGGCACTGGGATCTGAGCTCTGGCTCTCAGGCTGGAGCAGCAGGCTCCCTTAACCACTAAACTGTCTCCCCAGCTCTGGGAATGAGACGCCTATAAATTACTGCTCAGCCTTGCTTTCCACCAATACAAAATGTCCCCTGCTTTTCCTTATCCCCTGACTTAGTGAAGCTGTTCTGTGAGGCAGGAAAAAGCATTCTTAGATCCCCGGAAGGAGACTTGGCCACACTGGCGCTACCCAAACAAAAGGAACACATTTGTCTTGTGTACTTTACAGTATATATTTTATAATTAAAATGTTCAAAAAATAATTTAGTCATTAAGCAGGCAACATCAATTCATAAGAAAGAATGAAGAAATACTCAGAAGCAGTCCAAGGACTAAAATGGCCAAAATCTGCTTTAGAAGTGCTTTGGGGCTTACTGCAAACTCAGTGGCTAGCCATCTTGTATTCACTGAAGAGACTCTCACCTTTATCATCAAGTACATGGGTACTTAACCATGCCTTACGGCAAAATCCTTATAGTCAAATTTATCTGCTATGTTAAGGCAGCAGGATTTGACAATGGTGTGTACCCCAAATGAGCTATGGTCAAGTGACATTAGCCAGACCAAGCCATCTGTCTCTCCATCTTCCACACTGGGTCTGATCTTCTATGGGCGGTTCTTCCAAGAATCCCTGGGATGTGTCCTTGTCAGCCACTACATAAAATGTGGGTTTCCCTTTGTTTTGCTTTTTGAGATGAGAAGTGAGCTGGTGAACAGCTGGAGATATGATTAGAAAGATGTGAGACCTAAATAAGAAAGTCAGACTCTGGTGGCAGCTGAAATGAAGATGCCACCCAGGCGTTGGCCTTTCCTTCAGAGGAAGGCCAGATTCTGACCAGTCCTGGCCAGGTGACACTAACTCTCCCAGTCTAGGTGGTCCACAGGTGGGGATGGGTCCTCAGCAGGGGAAAGCACAGAAGCAGCTCAGAACTTCCGCTCCAACAGACCTGAAGCAATGACTGTAAAATCAGAGTAGTGGTGGGGAAGGTGGGAGGAGGAGGTTCCAGAGGATAAACTACTTAGTTTGGTGAGCTTTCCTTTTGGTCTAACCATCTTCTAAAATAATATCAAATAATTAAGCTGACTTCATGCATTTTGAGGTTTTTCCATGAGTGTTTAGTGTTCTACCCAGCTACTGGCCAGGGACAGAGGTGGTGGCTCCAAGATCCTGGTACCAACTCATCCTTCCTTGTTGAAATAATAGGAGCGGGGGGGGGGGCGCTTCCTGCCACCCAGCCGCCCACATGGCTAGCTCTATGCCCGAAATAATTACATGGAAACTGTATTCTTTTAAACACCGCTTGGCCCATTATATCTAGCCTTTTCTCGGCTAACTCTCGCACCTGGACTAGCCCATTTCTTATAATCTGTGTAGCCCCCGAGCTGGCTTACCAGGAATGATCTTAACCTGCGTCTGCATGGAGTGGGAGAATCATGGCGACTCCTGATTCGGCTTCTTTCTCCCAGCCTTCTGTTCTGTTTACTCCATCCACCTATGTTTTAACCTATGAGGGCCAAGCAGTTTTTTTATTGCTTAACCAATGAAATCAACAGATTGATATATGACACTCCCACATCACTTCCTGATCAACAGGCCTGGCTAATCCTTCCTAACAGATAACCCTGACCTTGCTGGAGAAGACCGAGAGCTCTTGTCTTTCTAGAAAACTGTTCTCTTGGAGGACATGGCTTGAAGCCTCACTTTTACAATAATCGGGGCTTCCCATGGGGATTCAGTATCAACTAGGACTCTTCAAAGGATTGGATACTCAGAAGTAACTAAAGTACCCTAGAATGTATGTGCCTATATCTTAGAATTAGGCATAAAAAGGTAGAAAGGGGCTGGGGAGAGGGTGGTTTGAAGTCCATGATATAACGAAGTGGCTCTATTCTGAAGGGAAGGTTCAGTGATGGGTAGGATTTTCATTACACTGACATTGTTTTTATGTTATTACTGTAGATAACCGAGTAGGTTTGAATGTGTTCCCATAAGCCCAGCCCTCTGAAGACAGAGATGGTAATGTCAGGGCAAACTGCCTAGGTGAACTTGCTGAAGTGATGATGAGTTATGGGCTCTAGTGAGAACCCCGACTTCAGTAAATAAAGCAAGGGCACCCAGTGTCAACCTCTGGCCTCCACACACACTCACACATATGTACCTGAATACATGCGTGCCCATACACATGCAAACATTCATACCATAACACACACACTGCTCTTCATTAACCACGTTCAGTTAAGCCCTTCCTAAAACCCACTTCTGGCTCCTCAGGTCTGCTCCTCCTCTGCATCCTCATAGTATTTGTTCTAGAAATGGCAGCCCCAGCCATGCATTGAAATCACGAGTTTAAGCACTCTCCTCTGGGTGAACTACCTAGAGAAGATACGGTTCTGGATCATGCTGGGATCTTAGCTTCTCTCTGTGTTAAAAACAACAGTAAGTCTGTAAATCGCATCTGACTTAGCCATAGCCATGCCTACTCTTTAACACTTTATCATCTTTGCACATTAAGTGTCCACTAAACACTCGCATGCAGACATGCGATTCTGACAGCAGTTCCGAAGACTTGACATTAGCATTTTAACTGCACAGAAAACTGAAGCATAAGCACAATTGAGTAACTTAAGTCAAATTTTAGCCAGCCTCTAACTTGACAAAAACAGGATCCAACACAAAACTTCAATCTTAGCCGGGCATCAGACACACCATCTTTCCTCTGCTCAACAGTAATGAAAACGGTGGCTTCTGTAATGGAATCCAAGACGCTCTCTCCTCTTACTCTTGTTAATACTTAGAACCTCAGAAATTAGTCTAAGAATCATTCCTTTCAGGGGCGAGGGAAAGGGCCCAATGGAGAAGGTACTGGCTGTGCAAGCAAGAGGATCTAAGTTTGGGTCCCCAGCATCCAAGAAA
The DNA here is from genome assembly GCF_000317375.1 of Microtus ochrogaster. Taxonomy (NCBI): domain Eukaryota; kingdom Metazoa; phylum Chordata; class Mammalia; order Rodentia; family Cricetidae; genus Microtus; species Microtus ochrogaster. Next base: position 91,117,566 of record NC_022009.1, on the reverse strand, counting down.
CCAGGCATGGAGGTGATACCAGGAACTCTGGTGCTGGGGAGTAGAGGCAGTGAGAGCCCAGAAGCTGAGTGGTCAGCTATTCTAGCCAAGAGCAGTGGGCTTCAGGTTTACTGAGAGACACTGCGTTAAACACTTCAGTGGAGAACAGCGATGGAGAAACATATCTGATAGTGACCTCGGGTCCATGGACACCTTCACACACACACACACGCACGCACGCATGCACACACGCACAAGGAGAGAGAGAGAAAGGAAAGACCATTTTCCCCTATTCTGTGTCAGCACTCACAAATGGCTTTTCAATAGGACATTAATCATTGCCCAAATATTTACGAGATGCCTGCTGCATGCCAGCCGTGTGTCACACACTGGGGATTCAGGGGATGAAAAGTCACAACCCCAGTTCCCAGTAGTGAGCACTGGGAAGACCTAATCTCTGCAGAGGGCCTGCTATGGGAACTTCTGAGGCCCTCCAGGTAAACATACTTAATGGACAGATATTACACTGCCATTAAGCTCGTCACTAGGGGACCAGTGAATCTGCTAATGGAACACAGAGTAACCCACTCGAGGCTGTGTCTGGGGAGGGTAATGTCCTTCACTTGCCAACCTCAAATGACAGTTGAGGAGTGGCTACAGATGGGTCCCTACAGAAGAGTGCTTAAGGGACTGACCAGCATTAGCCAATCAGATGGCAATATGGCCGCCACCTAGCACAGCAGAGAGTCACAGGACTTAAAAGCCGTTCATTATTACACTTTAACAGAAAGCACCCTAGCGGCATCTCCTGAGATGAGACCCCCATTTTCCTCAGTGCACCCTATCCATTTGGAGGCTGGCAGCTGGTGAATCTCTGAACCTAACCCCGTGAACCATGTGACAGATAATATTGATTGTTAAGGTGACAAGATCTAGTTATCAAGGGATAAGCCTCTGGGCATCCCAAGGTTATATTATTCTCTGGGCATGCTTGTTAAGGAGTGTCAAGATAGCATTACTTCAAGGGAGAAGGCCACTGCAGTTTTGGCTGGTATTATCTCCTGGGCTGGGATCCTGAACTGAATAAAAAGGAGAAAATAAATTGGACATCCATTGCCCTCTTCCTAATTGTAACTAGCTGCCTCGAGATTTTGCCACCAAGGCTTCCCATCACAAGGTTCCTTTAAACCATGAGCCAAAACAAACAATTCCTTCATTAAGTTGCTTCAGTCAGGCATTTTGTTGCAGACAGATTCCTAACGCAAAGTCTTACTTCCATATACTACAGCATATATACATATGTAAAGTATACCATGGATGGTTCCAGGGAGCTGAGCATGAGAAGGTCCTGATCGGAAGAGTAGGTAAGGCTTCCATGCACCTTTGGTGGCAAGGATTTGCGGACATCTGGCTTTCTGGCACTGATGACTCAAGAGAAGCCATGCTGTCCCATGGGGCAGCCTTGGGTAAGAGCAGCTGGGGAAGTGTTCTCTGCACTTGCACTGATCTGTTCTAATGCCTCCTGACTGAATGTGCTCTTGTCAGACCCTACTCTTTGCTAATGACCCCAACACCATCTCTGAAAGCAACACAAACCGGACGGAGAGTGGATAATAAGTAATAACAGCACAAGATGGCTACCTCATCTGACGCCTTTGTCGCAGTAAGTACCATTGATCTCTCTTAGGCTTTCCAACTTCACCTTCATTCCCCAGTGGACAGGGCAATTACTGCTTACAAACTCCTCCAAAGAGGCCCTATTTGACGGGGTCTCCTATACAGCCACTAGATTAATAGAACTAAGTGTTTGTTAGGTGGGCAGAAGCTGTCAACAAACTGCCATGCTGAACTAGTCAGAAGTTTCCGGAGAGCGGGCACTAGGCTGGGTGACCCTGATGGCCCCCTCTCTTGGCACATTAGCCTACAAGCTATCACAGTCCAGGCCCTTAACCTGCCTACCTGTGTTGCCGAGGGCATGAATGCCAATCTTACCACCTAACCGTCATGAAGTCAATGACCAGACTTCGCTGCTCTGAGACCATAGCTATATTCAATCTCATGTTTCTTATCCCTTGTGTTCTGGTACCAGTGAATTTTCTGAAATTAGATCCTGTGTCTGCATGTTTGTTGTTTTAGGGAACAAAATCCCAACATTAATCATCACAGAGAATACTAATAGAATTTTCATTGACCCTTCGACAAACCTTCAACACAAGCTACAGAGGAGGTGTGCTCCCCTCTGTTTCATAAGGGAAGAAACAAACTGAGCCATCACCTAACCTGAGCTAGGGCAGCCTGAGACTAAGTTTAGCAGCCTCCTTCCCCTCTCCAAAATATCTTTCCAGAGAATGCACTTGCCAGAAACAAGGCAGACAGACACAGATCACCCCAGCTGGGGTGACTGTCTTTTATCTAGACAGTTAGGCCTTGTGACAGGAATTATTTTTATCTGTCTTGCGGGACAGGGGTGGGGAGGAGTACACACATATGCATATGCCAGAGGAAGGAGTATCTGCACGGAAGGGAATCAAAATTTGCCACTCCAAAACTTAACTTTGGCAAAAGGATTATTGTGAGCAGAAGGCGACAGGGATGACAGATGCAGAAGAAGCTCCGCCCTCTTCAGATCTGTCTAAAAAACAGAATAAATTTCCCATTGCCAGAGTAGCTACCCTTACCAAGAAAGAGAGCGCTCTCACTGCGAGTGGCAGGGGCCTACATCGGCATAAATAAAAGCCTTAGTGAAATGGTCCTTGCTTATATTCCTTTCTCTTCCACTATGCACTTTCCCTAGTGGTCCCAAAATGTATCCTCCTCCTTATTACATCTCTATGATTCATCAATTTTGGTATGGCTGTGTATAACCTCCAAATTAATAACTTTGTTGCTAAATTACAATTCTTTGTGAACCCGCAATAGATGTAAGTCATTAGTACTGTTCTTTTCTTTTGGTTATCTGTGGTGGATTCATTTTCAACTTAATTTTGAAAACCAAATAAATGGGCTTCAGAACCACTCTAGTTGTTCCAAGGGAAGGGAATCCATGAGCTTTCTGCCATGTTTTCCTGTAGAAACAGTAGGCCTTCCGCCTTCCACATGGTGCGGCATGCTCACAAGCCTCATCTCCAGGAACTGCCCAAGATGAGGCCCTTTGTTATCCTAAGGGAGACAGCAGTTCCCACTGCCTCCCTCCAACCCTCTCTCCTCGCCCAGAGCACTGCACTCTTTCTGGGTTGCACAAGTACGAACACATGGGGAATGCTAAGAATGCACCTCCATTTGGCAGACAGACAGCTTGCTGTCTTCCTCTGAGCAGCCTTGCAAATGGTGTGAACTGAAACCAAACAGCCTCAGAAACAAACTGTAATCCAGAGGTCAAGGCAGACTCAGCTGCCCCTGTCTTTACACATTCCTGGCTGGAATCCCACTGAGTTGACATGGGCAACAACAGGCCTGGCAGACCAAGATCCAAGAAACACCCTGCTGGGGCTTGAGAAAGCAGGCACAGGGAACTTCTGCCTTGTTTCTGCACAACACACTCCTTTGAGCAAGATCTCCAGGCTGACCTCGAAGTTGTTCCTGGGGGTTTCTTTCAAGCATAAAGTGACCTTCTCACTGATTTTTCCCCCTGTTTCTTGAACCATATGATGACCCCATTGGGGGTCAGTGGGTCCTCACCAGCTGGGCCTGAAATAGACACCAAACAATGCTGCTCTCACAAAACAGCTACCGTACTCACTTCTCAATTCTGGTTTGGTTTCCCCAAATTCTTTCTATGAGGGATGATTGTCACCCCTACAAAAAGACAAGGCCTCAAAGGAATCAACCAGTGGTTTCTTACAACAAAAGTATATGCTCTACTATGTTCATTGCAGCATTGTTTGTAATAGCCAGAA